>NW_004524595.1:10065071-10072805 GCF_000260255.1 Octodon degus | reverse complement strand
TGTTATGTTGAACTGTAGGGGATCAGGTCAACAATTTCTGACATTGCCAGTGAAGCAGAAGACCCAATACTATTATGGACTACTGAACTCTTTTAGAATATTTTGCTGAGTTTAAAAACCTATAATATTTACATGGTGGAACTTAAGAAAAAAGGGATACAGATGAATTTCCATTTTATATCTGTGTATTCAAACTGGTTAAGATAGATACATAGTTACATTCTCTTTATGAATAGAGGGATTTGTTGTAATTGTGTTTCTAAATAGAATTTCAAGTCCACATCTTGTACAGCAATTAACCACTAGGAAGAATGTATGCAATGTGTTAATTATTGAAACTTTCCTACCAAATTTTTTTGAAACTTTCTCATTGCTAATTGTTTGTCAATAAAATTATGGAAAAAAAGAAAAAAAAATAAATTCTTAGGCTTGTTCAAAAAAAAAAAAAAAAAAAAGAAGTAACAATTCAAAGACCCCGTCCTGGCGTATATGCGTATGCGTGCACACCCACCAAACTGAAATCACCGTGAAAGCAAACAACTCCGTGATCACTTCTGAGAAGCGGCCTTGAGCACGTCCTTTTTAAGAAGTCTTCTGCTTACATCTATTTCACACTTTTCCTAAGGTGCCCAAAATTGTTTCACATTTAGAAAAGCAAATATGTTATTTTAAGAAACAAAGAAACTCCAAAAAGATGTTCGATGGAAACAGTTATTATATCGTAAAAATCTCTGTCTTGGTAACCAAGATATCTAATACATTGTTAGCCAAGAATCCTTCTTTAACTGAATCAAATTAGGTTGTTTCAATGACAATCGATTTCACTTGTCTGTATTTCAGTTTGCTCCTTGGCAAAAGGAAGTTAATTAGATGAATCCTGAAACATTTTGAGATTCTATGAATTAAAAACACTTTTCACATCCATGCATCTTATTTGCATCATTTACAATTTTCTAATTTTCTCCTTACTTAAATTGTAAACTCCTATACTCTTACTACAACATGATATGAACATCTTGCTTCCATATTTCACTACTGAAATATAAAACCTGGAGAAGTAGAAGAGGCTGAAAGAAAATTCACTAGTCCATTCGCCATTGCTTTAGTTTGAGAAAAAACCCAAGGACTACCCAGAGTCAAAGACAGGAAGGCATGGAAAGAAAAGTCAGCAAGTCCTGAGGCCAGAAAAACTCTTCAGATGTGTAAGTTGGGGGACCGTACAAACAGAGGTTTCCTACAAACAGAGGTTTTTCTGAGAACAAAAGGATGCATGAATAATTACACTTAAAAAAGTAAAATAGACTACTGTAGGATTGTAGGACTTATGTCACCATAAATATAAGTCCTGGAATGTAGGGATCAGTTGGTCGCTTGGAGTAATCCATTATATCCAGGGAGAAACAGTGGCAGGAATGAAGAAAAGATAAGCAAGCAAACAGGTGCTGGGTTAGGGGTAGCCTACCTGCCTTGTTATTTATACCTTTGAAAAGTTAGTACCATGTGACACAAGGTTGCCTAGTGACTAATAGCTGACATCAAGTAGTCAAGATGCTTATCTCAGGAGTGAGGTAACTTGACTGCTGTAGGCACTGAGGCCTAGTCCTGTTTTCACACATTTGTCCAATTTAGCAGCTCCCATGGCTCCCAACACCGGAACTTAGAGAAGCAATACTATTCTCCAAGAATACAAACTAAAAAGAAGAGCATTTCCATTGGAGCAAGAAACTGTATCAAAGAGACACTGGAATGGCAGGTGCCATCAACTCAGTGTGCACGAAAAACATAGCAACTTTCCAATGACATGATGCTCTCTTGATCCTAGACTATATTCATAGGGAGGAACTGCTTCCTTGAGAATTCATACTCTAGGTAAAATTCTAAGAATCCAAGAATGGTCTTGTTTCTCAAAACATAATTCCTTAGGTCACTAAGCAATCCCAACACATAACAGTAGTTGCAAAATATGCAATACAAGATGTTGAGTGGCTCCCAATTCTGGGAACTTTAATGATAAAACCAAGACAATGCCTGAAAAACCAGAATTCTTAGTTACCCTGCAAGCTGATCAAGAGTCCTGTCTTATAGAGTACTCATTTTATTTCCGTTTTACCCCCCTACATAGCTTAATATTTCTGTTCTCCAAGTTATGAACAAAGTATACATTGAATGTTGCTATGGACTTCATTATGCCCTCCAGCCAATTTATGTTCTGAAACCTAATTCCAATACCTCAAAATATGACCCCTATGAATATGGGTTTTTAAAGAGATAAAAGATTAATTGAGGTCGTGGGTATTATTACAATTTGATTAGAGGTCTTTGAAGAAAAGGAAGACATAGAAAATGCCATGGGAAGTTTTTAGAAGGAAGTAGCCATCTGAAACCATGAGAAGAATCTTAGAAGAAACCAACTGACACCCTCCTTTTGCACACTGAACCTCCAGACCTGTAATCCTTTCTGTTGTTTAAATTTCCCCTCCAGCCCCCTCTGTGGCACTGGCTATAGCATCCCTAGTAAGTAAACATAAACATACTACGTTCCTTTATCTTAAGACCCACTGGGAAGGAGGAGACTTGAAAGTCTAAATTCTCTAGAGGGATGATTTCCTGTTGGTTGGGAATGTGGCAATCCATCTTGTTTCAACACAATTTGTTTTTCAGACATTTGTACACTAGGAATAGCTACCCAGATTTTTCAGAAAGTTTCAAATTGCATTTCATTTCTCTTTCATTAAGAAACCCATCATGATTTGCATTCTGTCCATCTGTCCAAGTTCATTTAATCTCTCTGAGGAGCTGCCCTATCTTTCTGTTTAGTAGGTATAATTGGTTTTGATGTCCATGTTAGATCAAGTTTAATTATCAGGTGCCCAATAGTCCCTGATGGCTTATTTCAAGTTTACTCATTTAGAATATATTGTTATTTAACAACACATCAGGACTGAAATTATCCTAGTTACAGTCTGTCATTTAAGCCTTTACAAATCATACCCACACTACATTATAGTTTTGTTCACTAATTACTAAGTATACTATGAAAAAGCAAATTAACATTTTGAAAATAGGCAGCAATTATACTCACAAAAGTGGAAAAATACCTTTTTTCTTTTGACAGAGAAAGCTGGAAGTTTAATCCTTTTTTTTTCTTGATTTAATATTTAAAAGTTGGAGTGAAATAGAAGCAAAAAATATTGGGCTCAGTTGATGAAAGAATCACTTACTTCACTGAGGACCACTATTTCACCTAGACTGAGGCAACTAGTGATCAGAATGATGTCAGTGTGGTCTCTGCTTACACACCTAGTGATACAGGTTAATGAAACTCCAAAACTGAAAGATTCCTGAGCCAAGATCATGTTCTCTAAAACCAAAGAATGAATTTTAAGAACAATGGAGGTTAAGAACAGAATATATTTATTGGGGGAAAGAAAGCTTCTGTCCAACGGAGGAACAGAATGGGGACCTGAGTGTGTTGCCCCTGGAAGCTGCCTCTTCCAGGGATTTTTATATAGTATAACAATGTGATGAGGCAGGTCTAAGGTGGAGAACATGGGAACTCCCTTAGGTGGGCATGAGGTGGAACAAAACTGGTCAACCAATGAGATTACAAGTACCATTACTCAGGTAAAATTGATTAAATCGGGATCAAATGGGGACTCTCTTCACATAGCAAGGGGGTATGAATGGAGACAGGTCTCTTCCTATTGGGGATTGGGTTAGTGACTCCTCTGGGATCTTTCAAGGTGATTGATGGCTATTTGGAATATCAGTCTCTAATGTGCATCCCTAGGGGAATATGTAGCTACATTTGTATATTCTTTTGTCTTGAAGTCTGAACCACAACTGGAGTGTGTGTCTCTTCCAAGTTGCAAAGTCACCTTGTCTTCCACATTGTCTCCTGGAGGGCCTGGCCCTGTCTGACTGCCTATAATACTTCTATCTGATTTAGATGCCCACAACACTAGACCCTGAGGTCTCTTAGAGTGCGGACTGATTTTAGGCTTTTGCTCTCAATAAGGATTCTGTCATGCTCCTCCCAGGGGAGCCTTTGTTATAATCTGGAAGACTCCTCTTTCTTTGTCATCCTGAGACTATTTACTGCAAGGGTCCCAGACACTGACAAAGGTTTTCTCATTCATTTAATGAAGCAATTCCAGCTTACATTATTTAACTATAACTTCCAAAATAATGAGAAAGGGGCCAAACATTCAGTTGAGTGATCCTTACAACAGACTGAATTATTTCAAAGGATTGCAGAGATTGCATCGATGTAAAAGACCCTAAACAGGGCATAACACAGTAAGTAGAACACAGAAGGCCCTTGAGAAACAGCGTGAGGTTTTTCTATCTGGAAAGGTATACAACTAGAGACCATATTCATAAGTGAAATAGATCAGACACACATGTGCAAACATCCTTTCTAGTGTAAGAAACTGAAAGAGTAAATAAAATTTGAAAAGTACAATAGATATTGTGAAAGACAAAGAAACTGCTGAAAAGGAAAGAACAACTGGAATAGAAGAAAGGAGAAAAGAAAGGGATATATATATATATATATATATATATAGCAAACGCTAGCTAAATTAATAGTACTACAAATTTCTATTGGTTCACTGAAGGGAACAGTTACTATGTAATTGTTTGATCAAGCTTACATGTCTATATCTGGTAATCTGAACAACTACTTTGCAGAAAACAATATATACTATAGCATCCATTATTAATTTCCTATCATCTTGTTTTGAGATTCTGTGCTTTTTATTCTCTTTAAAATTAAAAAACTGATTTACTCTATTTTAAGAAAAAACCCTATAAGATATCAACTAAGCAAAGTAACACTCAAGTTTAGTTGATGCATATATTCTAAGTTATCCAAGGGCCAAATTATGAACAAAACAATCAGATGACTGCGAGGTAGGAACTCAGTTTCCGGTACAATAAGGACAACACAACATAAGATGGGATCTAACAGATATGGGAGAAGGAATCCTGCAGGCAGTTAAAAGTGTATAGCTTGGGGCTGGAGAGATGGCTCAGTAGAATAATTGCTTGAGTGGCAAGCGCAGGAGTCTGAGTTCAATGCCTGGTTCCACAAAAAAAAAAAAAAAAAAAAAAAAAAATGTGTATAGCTGGAGTGTCTCTGAAATATTGAGCACTTCTGCAATCAAATGAAGGAGAACCAATTTTTTTAATATCATCTTTCATTGTTCAGCTTTAAAGTATGTTGCCCCATACACAACCCAAAATGGTACTGGAACAATTCTCCTGATTGCTTCAACCCACCACAAGCCAGTATTCGGTTCTGACTTTGCAGAAAGTTGTGATTGTGTGGTCATCCATCCCCAGGAAGGCTACAGGTTCATTATATTTTGATTTAAATCTAATGCAAAGAGAAAATACAAATATGATCCACTCATCAGTCTGTGTGTTGTCTTCCAGAAACACTTATTTGTGTTTAAGAGTTCTTGACATCATTTATAATCATGAGTCATTATTCTTCAAAAGCATAGGTTACATTCTCTTTGGGATTTTAAAAATATTTTGTTCTACATTGTCTTAAAATTACCTAATAAAATTTTCTATGCTTACAATTATTTGATGTTTGATTTTATTCTCTAAATATTTGTTTATGAAATCATTTTCATAGCATAGAATTCATGTTGTGCTAAAAGATGGGACAAATGGTATCAAACAGACATAAAAATATCTTTTTTTTTGTGATACTGGGAATTGAACTCATGACCTTGTGCTTGCCATTCTACTGAGCTATCTCCCCAGCCCCAAAAAATGTCTTATTCTTCAAATTTGTTTTGGCCAACACATTTATGATCAGCCTTTTATTTTATGTACAACATCTTTCATGCAGTTATTCTTGCCTTAAATTTGCTTATCTCATTGAAAGTTTTATTTTATTGGCATTTTTTACTTTACTTTGGATTTATCCTAAAACCAGAAGATTGGCTTGTGTTTAAACATCCTTAATGCTCTCTGGATGGTAATCAGTTAGGGTTATATTTTCTAGAAGAAAACAAACCTCAGAAAGCAATGGGCTTTATAAAAAGCATTAGTGGTTTTTAAATAAAAAAAAAAATCCTAAGAGGTAAGCCAGGGTCAACAGAATTGCCAGAGCGAGCTGAGACCAACTTCAGTGTTCAATAAACAGTGGATGAGTCCTCAGATATTGATGAAAGCCAGAGCCCAAAACCTCCTCCACAGCAGGACAGACAGAGACATCTCAACCTCCTTGATCCTTTACAGGCACTTCCCTGGAATCACACATTTCTATCTATGCTTTATTCACAAAAATCACTCTCAGAGCCATCTTTCATTGAAGGGAAGTTAGGAGATACACAACATTCATTTTAACAAGAAATCAGGACAGATGATGTTGAGAGACAACTAACCATTTCTGAAACAAGGGATTTAAAGAGACGCCCCTCATCATTCTGGGTTCTATGGAGTCCTTCAGCCAACAGTGGAAGGTGGATCCCAAGTTGGCATTGAGATAATTATTCAATTAAATGTGTAACAAATACCTATGGAGCCAAGAAATGAATGATAAAGTAGCATCACTGTTATATGATTTAAATAGATAATATTTATTTGACTTGAACCCACTCTGTGACAGGAAAACTAAGAATCATGGACCACATGATTGTTAGATGCCAGGAGACCTGGTGAGAATGTGCCTGGAACTGGGAGCAGCAAGGGTCCACCAGGTGAGCCCCTGCTTTCTCAGTCATTTAGAGTTCTTCACTTTTATTGAGACAAGGTTTCCATGCTCAAAAACTAACCATAAAACACTTTTTATTGATCTGTTCTTTCATTCAAGAGATATGCATTGATTGGTTATTGGGTCCTGGCCCTGTGCTGGACACTGGAAAAGTAAACAAAGCATAAAGCACACTCTGCTGGAGCTCAGCAGAAAGGACAAATATTTAAATAATCCCTAAAAGTAATTTTTCAGACAGAGGTTAAAACAGCCACCACTGGAGACAAAAATAGGGGTAAGCAAGAGAGAAGAATGTGGGGAGTTGAATAACAGGTACCAACGTGCAGCACCACGGAATGGGGAATTTCTAAGTTACACAGCTCAGTGGGTGACAACTGCTCACATTGACTTATGGGCTACTTTATCAAGAAATAAAAGAGAGCAGCCTGGCAGTGCCCAACACAAAGAAACAGCAAATGTTTAAGGAGATGACAATGTTAGTTACCCTGACGTGACCATTATACATTATGAACAGGTTTGAATTACCACAATCTGCCCCATATAAACAAATAATTCTTATATGCTTGTATCAGTTACCTTTCTCTTGTTACTGGGACAAAATAGCCAACACCCAGAATTGAGGAAGGAGAGCTTTATTTAGCTCACAGTTTGTGCAGGTTTCAGTCCATTCTCGGCTGGCTCTAAGGCAGAGTGGAATATGGCAGAGGACAGCAGGTCATGACTACAGGAAACAACAAAGAGCAAAGGAATGACCAATAACTGCTGCTTCTCTCCTTTCCTTGTATTATAAGCATGCTACCCTGGAGTGGGGGTGTAGAACTCCTGCAATGTCCATGCCCTGCTCTTGCACAGGATGAGGATGTTTACAAGGTAAGAACCTGGCTCCCTGCTGAGTCACTTAATTAAACTTCTAAACTTCTCAAGGTGACACAATGTATCAACCAGTGTAATGCCAAAAGTCCAAACTAATTCCCCAATGAAGGTATACTTTTAAAAATTAA
>NW_004524595.1:10063332-10064971 GCF_000260255.1 Octodon degus | reverse complement strand
AAATAAATAAAATTTTAAAAAAAAGTCTAAAAAATCATGTGATAAAAATAAAAATTCATTTCTAAATTTTTTAAAAGTCCACGTATCAAAATAAGCAGTAGGTTAAAAAGTCTATAAATGACATCAACAGTCAGAATCACTGCAGAATGTATGAAATACATTGATGTCCACTATAAGACAAAGGTGGTGCTTCCTATTACCATTATTTTGTGATATCATGAATTTTTCTGAGATAGGAGAGACAAAGAGCACAAGAAAAATCTATAAACAAAGTGTATGTTCGGATGCAAAATTATAAACAATATAATTGCTGCCCAAACAATGTAAGAGAATCAACTAGAAAATAGTTTGATTCCTTATACAACACTTCAAGACAATAGTTGCAAAGATAATAATTCTTTTAGTAGCTTGTTGAGGCACACGGACATGCACAGAAATTGAGTCATGCAAAGTTCGGATAAAAAGACAGATCCTGCGTTATTTTATCTCTCTCAACTTAAGTTTTTAAGTTTAAAATCATTAAAAATTCTATTCAGTCTAAAAATAAGGCATAGGAAATAATACGAAACATTATCCATGAATGAGTAGGAAACAATATACAAAATTATTACAAAACAAAAATCCTACATTGGATGCTGATTTTTGTTGTAGCATATAGTAAATACTTTGTAGTAGAACCAATATGGTAAGGAATCCCTCCAAGATTTTTTTTTTTTTTTTCTGTATTTAGGACAGGGTCTACAGGTTCTATAGGGGCTCACTACATTGATCGGACTAGTAGTGATTTTCCTGTTTTCAGCCTCCCAAATGTTGGGATTAGGGGTGTGGCATGGCATGCTGGGGATGAACCCCAGCCACTGCCCTCTACCTAAGCAGGCGTTTTAGTCACTGAGCTATCAGGCTGGCCCAATTCTTTGATGATTATTATGAGCATAACTAATGTAGAAAAAAGAAACAGCACCTTTACATCACAACTTATTAACACACAAAATTCCAGCAAGGGTAAAATGTAACAGTAAAAAACACAAGGATTGAGTAAAATCACATTTTTCGGAAAAAAAAAAATGAATATTTTT
Organism: Octodon degus; assembly: GCF_000260255.1. Lineage (NCBI taxonomy): Eukaryota > Metazoa > Chordata > Mammalia > Rodentia > Octodontidae > Octodon > Octodon degus. Next base: position 10,063,895 of record NW_004524595.1, on the reverse strand, counting down.
GTAATATTTAAGATAAATAAGGCATACTACTCCATAACAGAACAACTTTTAGGAACTTTCGATTCATGAAAACATTCACAATGAAATGGAAAATACATTAAATATATTTACAAAATATACCAGTTCAGAGTAATAATATTGACATTTTCTTATATTATTTATTTAAAAACACTATCACTGATTAGGAAGATTAGCAAGAAGATTAGCAAGGTTTAAAAAAAAAAATGAAACAGGTACTTGCCACACACAAAAATTCCTATAGTCGTGGATAATGTGCCCAAGTATGTACGTCATGAAGTGAGTGCAAATGACAATCGTGACATGCTTTGTCTTCTGCCAGGCAGGCCAAGGCTACAGCAAGCAGACCTAGGAGGGAAGGCAGAGCAGAGCCGCCTCGCCGCTGCAGACGTGCGCATCGGGCCACTCACAGCACACTCTCCGAAGCACCCGCGATCAGGCAGCCTCTGAGGAGGAGTACTTCACTTCGGGTGAGAAGTGGCACAGATAGAAGTAACAATTCAGAGTGCCTCCCCCACCCCGCCCGCCAAGTAGGATTTTCTGCC
>NW_004524595.1:10047373-10063232 GCF_000260255.1 Octodon degus | reverse complement strand
TCTCTCATTTTTCTTCCTCATGTGACTTCATACTTTCTAACAAAACAATTGTCACTGAATTTTCTCTGCTATTATTATCATTCAAATATTCCTGAATTTTAACTTCTATAAATTTTTAACGTCTGTCTGGTTAATGAATTATTTATGGCCTACTTCTTAGCTCGGAGCTGCATTTTGCAGCAGATTGTCCAACTCTCCCTTGATGAATCTGATGGTGAATTTGTCCATTGTAGGTACTATCATTCCAGCCTGAGTGGTCCTCCCGGGGTGGGCTGATGGCCCTGGCAAATGGGCTGTTACTATGGTTAAAAGAAGGCTAAGAAAATCTGGAAATAGTATAAAGGGTTTCCATTATAGCAGTTTCCTTTCATTGAACTACATTAGTCTGAGCATCACTTTATAGAAACAAATGAAAAGATTAAGATTAAAAATATCCGAGAACATCTGTTTCAGTTCAAACTTAAAACAGGTATCCATGTGAAAACAAAACAAGTTTCAGTAAAACAGAATAACAATTTAAAAACAGATCTGGGAGCTAGGGAGATGGCTCAGCAATCTAAGCGACTGCCTGGCAAGTGCAAGGACCCGGGTTTATTCCCAGATACCACCAGCCATGTCAGCCATGGGCTCAGTGCCAGCCACTGAAACCAGACTTGGTGGCATTTGCCACCATAATCCCAGCACTGGGGAGGCTGAGACAGGAGGATCATTATGAGTCCGAGCTGTGTAGCAAGACCTGTAATAAATAAATAAGCATAAAATAACAAATCAGAGCTAATCTTAAAGAAGTGATTTTGCACATTGTATATAAAAAATCTTTAGTGATCCTCTGAAATCTCTTTTACACAAATGGAGATTTTTTCACCATTAAACAAGAAGAGGTAATATATTTTTACAAAAGAAAACTCTGTACTAAACCAATTATCATAATCACTGTATGTATTTAAAAGTACAGTAAGAAAAGCAGCAAACAATAGCAGGAACAGAGGAAGGAAAATGCCCAGCAGTTAGGTCATGGAGGAAAGACTATGACTGTTTAAGTTGTAACAGAAACACTTTCCATGGCTTGGTAGAATGAGCACTTCCCTGGCAAGCACAAGGACCTGAATTCAATCCCTGGTTCCTCCCCCCCCCCAAAAAAAAAAAAAAAAAAAACTTTTAAAAAAGAACAACAGCTATCAAATTGATAATTATAATTACAGCATTTATTAAGTGTTCTTGCCTCATAAATTCATAAGGGGTTTTGTAGGAGTACGCAGGTATTGTGCCCTCCCTTTTCTCATCACCTTGCAGGGTTGTCATGGTGCTTAGGCCTTGAGGAACCCACAATGCCATTTTATAGTTACAGGTACGTAGTTTTCTTACGTTGCTTATGAAGCCTGCACATTTATGTTCTGCACATTTTAAAATAATACTATGAATGAAATATCAGTTTTCTTACTTGTTTTCCTGGGAGATTATTTCTTTGAAACTTGTATCTTATAAATTTAATACATATACTGAACTCAGAAGTTTTTATCCTATTGCTTGTGTATTAATTTGATGTATCGTGTTAATCAGGTCTTGTTTCATTTAGTATTTGTCCTCATTACTTTTTATATGTCTTACTGTGTAGCGATGGACTTTTAAAATAATTAAGAATGATGACTCTAGAAACAATACCTGCATCTATTTTTAAAAGGAACACCCAGGCTTTTCTTCTTCAAATAAAAACTTGCTTCAGGATTAAACATAGATCAATTATAACTTTACTTAAGTAATTGATATTTAGACTAATTTATATTTAAATTTGCCAAAAATGGTAAATTTCATCTAGATGTGGTTGTACACCATTGTAATCCAAGCATCTGGGAGGCTGAGGCAGGAGAACAGCCTTGAGCTTGAGGCCAGAATGGGCTACATAGTGAGTTCAAGGCCAGCCCAGAATGTAAAGCCAGTCCTGTCTTGAAACAATTTAGTACTTTAGAAATACAGCTTCATTAGAGCCAAATACAATATTTTCTTTACTGTTTATGAATTAATTAATGTTTGGCACCAGGAATCAAATTCAGGATCTTGCACTTGTCAGGTAGTCACTGGGCCACTGAGCTTCATCTCCAACGTGCTACTTTACTTTTATAAATGGATAAATCAAACTTTATTTTTATTGTGAAGAGATAAATGAGTGAAAATCTGAAAATGAAAGAGATTAAGTCATCCATATGCATGAGCTGTAAGAGTTTTTAAAATGCTAGAACATAATATTATAAAGTAACAATAAAGGCAGTGTATAATAGAAAGACAAAAACAGTGATAGTGTGAAAAACTAACACTAAAATTGAAAAAGTAACATACATTGACCTAAAATAGAGAAAATATATTAATAAAATCTGGTGCAACTGATAGAGCAACATACATTATTTATAAATTATATCATCAACCAAAAGAAGATCTCTCTATTGCCTGAGTTGATTCTTTGACAATGCATGTCTATTACTAAAAATATTTTCAGTTAAAATATAAAGTATCATTTGAAATCATGATATTCTACATGTGTGTGCTATGTTTTCTTCTCTGGAATGTGAACCTGGTCCACAGGGATACACTCAATGTACATATGGAATTCTGGCTAATGCTACTACTATCAGCTTTTCTAGGGCATGTAAAAATTAAGGTAATAATTTATACTGAAAACTATACTCGTTGGGCTAGAGAGATATCTCAGTCATCTAAGCGCCTGCCTGGCAAGGGCAAGGAACCCAGGTTCCTTGGTACCACATCCATGCAGGCATTGAAACTGGGCGTGTCGCACACACCTATAATCCCAGCACTGGAGAGGCTGAGACAGAAGGACACCGCAAGTCCGAGTTGCATAGTGAGACCTTGTACAAAAACAGAAAAACAGAAAACCGTACTTGTTATTTAAATGTCCTTTTAGTTTGGCTGATCTCCAACACCAATTACATCCTTCCAAATGACTACTCTCTTGTAAGTAACCTGACATAGCCTGAAATATTCATTTTTACAGATTGTTCTGAAAGGACAAAAAACTAGGATACACTTGACAAAAACGTGACACATCCAGTTTCTGGATTGCCTATTGCTATCTGACCAAGACATAGAAAACTCACAGTAATTCTACCCACTGAAAGTTACTGCAACACTGAAAATGAGGTATGTGGGTGGGTGGGGTGTAATGTGGATCTCTGGGGCTTTGATGGCACCAGCAGTCAAGGGATGATCCTGGTAAATCACCTTTAATAACAGGAGGAAAAGGAAGGGTGAAATAAATCAGAGAGACAAAATCATGTAAGATATATTTACACATACTTTGTTTTCAGTAAAAGAGATCTTATTTCCAATTTAATTACTTAATTTTAAAAAGATTTTATTGGTAAATGGATGCAACTTGAGACTATGTATAAGTGAAGTAAATCAGACCCATATGTGTAAACATCCTATCGTTTCAGTAATATGAGAAAATGAACAAGTACATCAGATCTGAAATTACAATAGACATTGTGAATTAGGAAGAAACTGTTCAGAAGAAAAGACAATAGGAGCTGGGGATATAGTTCAGTAGCACAAGTGCCTGCCTCTGAAGTGCAAAGTCCTGAGTTCAATTCCCAGTAACAAAAAAAAAAAAAAAAAAAAAAAAAAAGATTGGAGGTTTTTTTGGGCCAGCCAAGAAGATCAGTGGATTAAAGTACCTGCAAACAGGCACAGCGACTGGGGTTCAATCTCTGGGGCCTGCCAAGCCGGCCTTGCTCCTAGGGTGCACTGAGATGGAAATTGAGACTGGGTGTGGTGGTGTGCACCTGTAATCCCAGTTCTTGAAAAGTTGTAAACAAGCATATCACTATGAATCTGATCTAGTAGTGAGTGAGACCCTGAACACCCTGTAGACCCTTTCCTAAAATAAAAAAGACAAACTTTGATAAGGGAAAGGAAGAAAGAGGAAAAAAGATAGATAGATAAATAGATAGATAGATAGATAGATAGATAGATAGATAATAGATAATAGATAGATAGATAGATAGATAGATAGATAGATAGATAGATAGATAGATAGATAGATATACTGCTGATTTCCCTTGGTTTATTCAAAAGAAAATTTTGTGCTAATAGTGCAAAGACAAGATAGCATGCCTATATCTTATACTCTGAATAACCACTAGGAAGACAACAATATGCAATGTATTAGCTATTGTAACGGTCTACTAATCTGTTCTGAAAGCCGGTTTCATAGTTACGTTTGTCTTTTGTTTCCTTTCTATTCTGGAGTGATGACTGGATCCCAAAGGTACTGATCTCCCCAAGGATGAATCCCTAGAGGAGCTCATCAGCTGAATGGGTAGGAGGGGGCCAGTGGCAGGGAGCAGGTCTCTGGCATGTGTGTTTGGAGGGTCCACTTCCTCTCGGGCTCTCTTCCCACCATGGCATTATGCCCAGAGCCCAAAAACAATGACAACAGATTGAGACCTCCAAATCTGGGAGCCAAGATAAACCTTTTCTCTTTTAAATTGTGTAGGGCAGATGTTTTACACCAGCAACTGAGAGATGATTAATAGTTTCTAATAGCTTAAGACACTGTGTCCAGAAAATACCTCAGCCAATCATTAAAATGACTCTGAAGATTCAACCCAGGAGAATTTACGGTTTGATTCCACACCTGGCATAGGCTCTGGTCACTCTTCTTATAGCATTTACTACCCAGGGGGACTTACAGTTACCTTGAGAGATGATAGATAGATAGATAGATGATAGATAGATAGATAGATAGATAGATAGATAGATAGATAGATCTGATATTTAGATAAAGATATATTTCTGGTATATCTTTATTTTTACAACTTCATGACTATTTTAAAGGACAAGAAAATCATTCCTTTAGAATGCAGTTATCAGAAAGGAGAGAGCCTGCGCCTCCCTGTTTGAGCAGGACCTTTGTCTGTACACCTATCATCCTGGAGACACCGTGGACCCGATGCATTTACACTGACCAATTATCTCAGATGCTTCACTTCAGCCACCACTGGTCACCTCTGCTTTCACCTTTGGAAGCTCTTTGAAGCACCCAGTCACCTCTGCCTGTATAGGAGCAGCTCAGTGCTTTCCCCTAGTGTCACTAGCCACTAAGTGTCACCTGTTTTCAACCTTGTAATGAATGGTGGCTGTGTTCATCTTTGACAGTAATTTCCCCAAATTCCAAAGCCTCATCCAGTTACACTATTGACTATAACTCCAGAATCCTGTGACTTAAATTAGGTCTAAATACCATGACGGTTTGGAGCATTGTACCTTGAATATTGCATCTTAAAATGTGAAAAACTGTAAATTAAAAAAAAGAAAGTTCTGTTTTATACTTGAAGTACAATGTTGCAGCCGATCGAGATAAATGCTATAGTCATTCTGTAGCCACACTAATCATTTTAAATTCAGCTGGGTAGCTTGCTATTTTTCTATTAAGATACAGTCTCACTCTTAGGATGTTATCATCTGCAACACTTACATCTATATTACAGTTCTTTGGCTCCATTCCCTGGGTCTCTGGGCTTTATTTTCTGGGTGAATCTTTGGTTTTTTCATATGAAAATGGCCCATGTTTGCAAACTAAGTAGACTTCTCTGGCTGCTTCTTACCTGTAAAACACTTGGGTAGGGAAGTGCAGTTTCCAAACTGTTTCATTTTCTACCTCTCTTTCATTCCAAACTGATAAAATATTCTTAAAAATTTTGTTGATTTTCCGTGTATCAATTTATTAATCCATCTCATCAAATACAACAGGTCTGCAACTCCCCTAAAGCTAAGTCCTTCTCTCAAGCTTCCTGTGAGGTTCCCATGATAACATTCCATTAAGGCCTTTTGAAAACTTCTCATTTAACAGAGCGAGAGAGCTGTCTAAGAACTGTAGATGGCCACATGTTGATTTGAAAGGCTCATAAAGCATATCCTACAACTTTTTATGGTTATAGCTTTGGCTCCATCTTTCTCCTAGGAATTTGTGTAGGATGCTGGACTGTAATTTTCCTAAAGTTCTTTCCTACTTTAAAAAGAAAAAAAAAATCACCTTTGACAGTAGAGGAAATGAGATGGAATTTGGTTTTTGAACCCAGAAAACCTGACTCCTTTATATTGCTCAAGACTCTGCTTGTTAATAATAGAGGTTCTATTTTTGCTCACATCTTTTCCTTCAAATGTTCTGATACACAGACTTAAGAAATAATGAGGTACTTACCTTGAAAGACTGTTAGAAAATTCCCTTAGCTAAATGCACCGGTTAATCAGGTAAATATTATATTTTTCACGTAGAAGACGAGGTTGCTAAAATTTCTGCCTCTGCATATCAAGGGCCATTTACCACTCTCTGATAGCAGCAGCCTGTGCCCTGACAGCTCTGGTTAGCAGCCTTTCTGTGCCCATTCCACACTTTTCCTTTCCTTCTGCTTTAATCTACATACTATCTTGCATAGCTAATGTTCAAAGGCCTTCCATTCATTGTTGTACCTTTGCAAAGTCAATTATTTCAGCATTTTATACTAGGTTTTCACCTGATTTCTGAAATTATATTCTAGCTTTTTTATAAATAATATAATAATTAATATAGAGATTTAAATAGTTGTTTTATTTTTGTTACAGGTTTTACGGGTCAATATCTTAGTCAGTTTGGGGAGGCTATAATAGAATATCATAAGCCAAAAGGTTTAAACAAAAAATTTGTTTCTCATAGCTCCTGGAGATAGAAATTCACAATCAAGGCATTACAAGGTCTGGCAAGGCCAGGTTTGGCAGGGCTGCTTCTTGTTTTCTAGATGTTCCTCCAAGAAAATGAGCCCTTATGCATCTTATAAGCATACTAATCTCACATACAGCCCCAGGTTCATGATTGGTTATTTCTGTAAGCACCACATTCTAAATAGAGGACACAGACAGTGGATAGATAACAGACAGGAATCAGGACCAGGCTCAGCAAGAATGGTTCATCTCTTCCAAGCCATATTCATAGCCTTCATGGGAAGACAATAGTGGGGTTGGATCCTGCTGGGGACTAGAATCCCTGCAGATCTGTTTACTTCAAGGTTGGTTCCATGGCTAAAAGGAGTTGAGTAAGTGGATTACCCTTACTGTGTATCCCCATGGCCTGTACTGTGGCTTGACTTCTTCTCAGAACAGCAAGTTCAGTACCAATGAATCTCTTACAGGGCAGCTTGAATCTGCAAGTGAAAACACTCCAGGAAATATGGCAGAAGCTGCATCATCTCTTAAGACAAGCCCTTGGAAGTCCCACAGTATTACTTGAATGATTCATGCCCTCATAAAGAGGTCTTAGAGAGCCAGCTTGTCCTTTCTACCAAGTGAGGAACATATGGAAGATTTCATCTATGAAGAACAAGGTTGCATCAAATACCACATATTTTGACTCTTTTATAGGCTTCCCTGCTTTCAGATGTACAAGTAATATATTTCTATTGTTTATGAATTACCTAGTCTGGGGCATTTTGTTATAGAGGCTTAAATGTACTAAGAAAATAAACTTACTGATGAACATTTGAGATATTTCCAATTTGATTTATTATGAACAAAGAACTTTCAGATGAAATGTTACAAACATTCATATCAAATTTTGTGTAGATGTACATTTTTATAACTATGCGACAAATATTGAAAACACTGAGTGACTAGGTGATGTGTTAGTTGTATACTTAACCTTGCAAGAAAAGTGAGTTTTCACAAGTAGTTGTACCATTTTTATATTCCTATCATCTGTGTATCAGCATTCTCTCAGCATTTTTTAAGAATATTGTGTCAAGTCCCAGGGTAGAGCTGTGTGCACATACAAAGAGATTTAGTAGCTGGCCATCATTTGTTCAGTGGGACATCACCAAGAGGTAAGAATTCAAAGATAAGATAGATACAAATGGGATGGAGAAAATTAGGGACATTCTGGGGCAATACGGGCACAACTTTTAGGGATTGAGGGCCATATTGCCACCCAAGCCTACTTATTTATTGCAAACTCCCAAACTGCAATTAAACCTGAATACTGAGATTTTCGTATTTTTTTAAACAACTAATAAGTCAATATATTTTGTCTTAAAAGAAAAAGACAATGATATATTTGCCATAGGTTCACCACCACTGCTCTAGAGAGTCCTTGGCACTGGATTGATTCAGGAGTTAAGATTGGCCATGGATGAGTGGACAGAAGGGATGAAATATTTCCTAAAACATTACTATTCAACCCAGGTGAAAACCTAGGAAAAGACACATAGCAAAGTCTTCCTTTTCCCCAGGAAAGAGTGCTGTAGAGGGGACAGTAGCAATATAATGACAAAGAAATTCCGTCTTTAAGGTGAATTCCTTATATCACCCATTCACCCATTCATTGACTGTTATCAACAGAGAATTTGTTATTCAAGGAGACATAGCCTAGACACTGTCTCTGCTGCCCTTGAAGCTCACTATAAATTCATGGGGGTGGAGGAACTCTGAATAAACAGAAAAACAAGAAATAATGTGTATTTTTAAGTGGTTTTGAGAAAAGAAAATAAGGCAAGAAATAAATAGTGTGGTTTATTTTATACAAAGTAGTCATGGACAGTGTCTGGATGTAGTGATATTTATGGTGAATTCTGAAGGTCAGAAAAGATTCATTATGATAAGAAAGAGAAGTCAATATAGGGAAGAAAACTAGAAGTAGACGAAATAATATGTAGAAATAATTGTTAAAGCTCCTTGAAGAAGTATGGACTATTTTAGATACTGTGAGAGTGACTTTTGGATGATCAAAGAGAGGAGGGGGATGGGGAAAGGGGCTTTCCTCAAGATTGAGAGTCCAACATTTGGCTGGTGATATTTGAAATAAGTGCATTTTGTCCTATCTTAGGTACAATGAGAAAAATGCAGAATTTTAAGTAAAGATATAGAGTAATGTAGCTTAAATTTTGGGGGAAATGTAGGTTTCAAAACACAATGCATTGCTGGTAGGGATAATAAAGTAACCAAACAGTAAGAGACCAGGCATCTGGTTCATACAGAGATTGCCTAACATACAGATGGGTACAAAGAAGAAAAGATGTAAATCACCCACATCACATGCCAATCAATGTTGAAAAGTGACAGCAAAAGTACAGAGCTATGAATAGATTCAGGTAATTAATAGATAACTAATATGACTTATTGATGTGAGTGGTGAGGAAAAAGCAAGACTCGAGCCCAAACTCCTAGCTGTATGGCTTGAGCAGCTGGCTGAATGTTGATGATTCATACTCAAGTAGGCATAGTGCTAAGTGGTTCTCTGCTGAGATGCTCATTAGTAATAAATAGTTTTACTGTGGACAGACTGACTGTGAGATACATGTAAAAAAAAAAAAAAGTACCCATGGCTGAGATAGTCAAAGACAGTCACAAATGTACCTGAAAAGCTGCTGAGACTTGCAGTCTAGGTTAGAAATATAAAGCTGAAACTCATCAACATAAACAGTCAATTCTTTATGAAGAGAGTATAGAGAGTGAAGGTAAGATCTAGAACTAACATCCAAAAAATGCCACAATGGGAAGCCAAGGGGGAATGTCTATCGCAGGGCCCAGAAGGACCATCAGTGAGAAGTACAGCAAAGCCCAAAGAGATGTTTGTCAAAGGAACTAAGTTAAAGTCAGTATTTCAAGAGAGGATCAAATGATGAGGAGTAGAGTAGAGTGGAGACAAAGAATGCTTTTGATGTGGAAGTCACTAAGAGACCATACTAGAATAGTTCCTATAGAGATGAGTTGGAAGCCAGATTTTATAGTGATAGGGCCGGAAATAAAGCAGACAATTCAGAGCCTAAAGAAACATGGAAAGGATCAGAGGAAAGTTGGGCCATAGCTAGATGATTTCTATCAGAATGTTTATGAAGAACAGCTTTTTTTCATCTTTGTTTTCTTTTTTAATGGTGGTGTGATTTTTCTGATGGAAAAGAACCAGGGAAGACTGAAGAAAGTCTACTAACCCAGGAGAAAGGACAGCCAACCCAAGGAAGAAAAGTCCATATGACATGAAAGGGATTGAGGACAAGAGCCATTCTTGCTATGAAGAGCTATTATTTTCATTGTTTTTAGTGAGTCTGCTTTAAGTTTTTCAAACGAAATAACAACAACAACAACAAAAATTTGACATGGAGTAAAACAAAATGAAAAAATGTGATATATCATGAGGACTGATATTTTAGATTCCTCATACAGACTTCCACAAAGGACTTATCATGCACATGAATATAGACATCACATAATATGTTTTAAGAAAGCATAATGGAGTTAGAAATGAAAGAAATGAGAAGGGTTTGAGGTTGTCGTTAAAACTGTGAGCTAACAGAAACTATTTGAAACCATCACAAAATTCAGGCCAAACTTGACAGCCATCAAAGCAAAAGGTAAATTTAATACATAAAATAATACAATGTAGTCTCATTATGAGACACTCTTATAAAAATATCCATTAATTATGATAGATTTTTAAAATATGATATTGACAAACTTAATGGTTATCTCTTCTATGGAAATTTAATAAAAAGCTTAAATATTTTCCGAAATATCGTTTCTCAAACCAAGTCTCAGGAAAAAGTATTTATTTGAAGACATAGTTTTAATCTAAGTTTCTGAATAACATTTCTGTGAGGAGCTAACATTGGGGTTGAAGGATCCTTTGGAGAGGCAATCTACTGATTCAAAATCCAAAAGAAGCAAAGAACATATGAGCAAAAAGTGGATAGTCTGCTACTTGCCCTGGACCCTCTCCACTCTACCTCTCTGAATGATGGAATGTTCAATGTAAATAAAGACAGAAATGGAATATGTTGTTCCCAGGTAGGTTTTACTTTTAGGTGAGGGGCTGGGACATAGGTCTGAGATCAAGAGTGGGAGGACAGGTAGGGCCCCTACTGACTACTCTGTGCACAGCAGGCTTGTTGCCATAACTACCATATGAGGTTTATTGGAATGGTCTGACATGGAATCCGGTTCCCAGCAAGTCCTTGGATCAAGGAAGACAATGGCTATGATTCCCAAGAAAGGAGAAAGTCATGGCACTTTCTCAGACAAGGGGATAATGAGATGAAAATGATTTCAGAGTTTAAGTCTGTCTTTATCTCCACCTTGAGCTAGGAGATGGACACAGCGGCCATGTGGCTATGTAGGCTGCAAGGATCCAGGAGGAGATGTGGAGATGGCAGTGGCTCTAGCAGTAATGAGGGGTATAATAAATAAGTCCAAATTAAAGAGAAAAAATCTATGTTGGTTGAACATATCTGGTAAGTAAATGTGATTCTTCAGGCAAAACTGTATGTCCTGGAAGCATCCATTATTACCAAAGGAAAGCTGGTTCAAACAAAAGCAGGTTACATATTTGAAAGACTGTTTTCCTAGTTTCTTTCCACCTTTGAAGACTTTCTAATGATCTGCTACATAAAAAAGCTCACCTTTGTGGTTTAAAAACATTAAATAGTCCTTTCCTCATTCAATGCTGCCTTTGGTGTCACTCCCCTGAACAGCTCAAAGACAATTTAATCTGTTTTGGTTAATTAATTCAGGTTCAAAAACACAAGGTGCAGTTGCTGCTCCCAATTAGTAAATCAGCTAGACCATGAGCTGCAGGTTCTGTTCTATGTCCAGCTATGTTAGAATGCATGATAATGGATATTTAGCAGTGCGCGTTTGAAGCATCTAATTGCCAAGGTAGTTTCTCTTGATATAAAAGATAATTTAAAGTTAAGATAGACCCGACCCAAATTTAATTAATTTGGGGTCCTAGTTTTCCAAAGAAGGAAGCAAATGCACTGACTGTAAAACTGATATGTGACCATGCCAGATAAGGAGATGCCTTGTTTGTCTTGGAAATACTAGAGAAATTAAGATACAGTAATATTAACAAACTCATATGTGTCCTCAGTTATTTTGCCCAAGATGACAAAGATGATGAAGATGAAGACGGTGACAAAGATGACCATTGTGTGGCTGATGGTGGAGGTAATGATGTATTTCAGAGTGATAGACTGTAAGATGTAGGAATCCAGCAATGTTTAACAAATTGTATTGTCAGCAGTGACTCACATTAATGGAGTCATTATCAGAAAATTGCATATAATTCCTGTTATTGCAGGTCCTCAGGATAATATGGCTGTTCTGCTAGGACATTTAGAAGCTGCATGCCCTGTGTAATTTTGGAAATTGCTCTGATATTGCTCCTGTGGATACGGAGCTCAGAGAAGGCCTGTCACACATGCAGCCACGTAGAGCTGAGCTCCTTGGGACAGCACTCTCGGAGAGAGTCATCTGCCTGGTTGTCAGCCCAGGCTGGCTCGTGTTCTGTAACAATAAACTCTCTCATTTACTTAGTACATCCAAGTCTCCTGCCTGCATTTAACAGTGCAAAAGTGTAACATGTTCATTTCACTCTAATTATGCTTTAGAAAATTGTCCCACTTCAAAATTAGAATGTCAAAAAATTACTTGCCACCAGGTCTTTAGGAGGAGAACTGGTCAACCCTCACACGCCATGTGATTCCTTTCAAATGCCAGCACCAGACTCTGACTGTGCTCATCATACACGAGGCTGTGGCCATCTCCTAAAATCATTTCTTTTCGGTCTCAGATAGTATCTCCCTCTAGATAAATTCCAGTTGCAATATTTTACTATTTTTAATCTTCCAGGAGAGAAGCAGTTGTGTCCTTCTCCTTGTCCTTCACACCGATTTGTCTTTGCTTCTCATTATACAGAGTCTGCTTAAGTCCTGACGCCTGCTGCCAGTTCTATTAGACTGCAGAGGGAAGAGCCAGGTCACAATCTATGCAGCAATATCATAAAATTAACTTTCATGCAGAAATTCTCCCCCTCCCATTCATTTTTGTGCTTAAGAAATCGTGGTGATTTCAGCTAGAAGGATTAGTTGATTTTTTTTTCCTTTGGGATTGATAAGTTGAATGGAATTATCATTTTAAAAGAAAAAGAAAACAGAGTAAAAGCTCAATTCATAATTTCCTCCTAATGATTACAAAATTATTCCTCCCTGGTTACCCTCCACTTAAAGTGGAAATGGCTGCTGGAAAGGGATGAGGTTGTGAAGGACTTGTGTGAAAATGGTAGTTTTTCAATCTTTGTTGAATCAAAGACCCTAGCTGTGCATCTGGGTGCAGGCTCTCCCTACCACTTGCATCTTCTTGGGAACACAGAGGAAATGATTTTCTCTATAACTGAGCTGGATGATGGGCTCCACTTTTTTGCTAAATCAGGGTGAAGCTGTGCTGAGTAACATGTGCTCTGTCTCCTACTCCCCTCGGCATGCAGCCAGACTTGTAGCCAAAGAGAAGAAGTCCTGAATGAATCCAAAGATGTCCCAAGAAACAGCTGAAATGTTCAGAACCATGGACAGGAGTTGAAGAGGGAAAACAGATTTATGGTTTTACTTTTCTTACACGAACTTTTTTCTTGCCCCTCCAAAAAATTATACTGAGTCCTCTTTCCCATTTTTCTTGTGCTCAAAATCCAATAAAGTATTTTCTTCCTATTACAAGATGGAATAGCAAATTGGAAATATCAAAAGGTTCTCCGAGAAGAAAATCCTTTTCTAATATCATGTCAGTGAAAAAAATGATGCCTGCCCTCTTGCTAATAATAATATTCCCAATTTGAGGTTTATTTTCAGTTGTGAGTGAGCAATGTAGCATTTAATTTGACCTGTTTTTGTATAGAAACTTTCTGACTTCTAGGCTATTTTAGAATAGAAAATTCTAACATTAAATATCCTTTTGAGAGTAAACATTTATTCTTCCCTTATCCAAGAAGAATATATTATGGTGAATGAAGACTATCACAAAACAGATATTATATTTAAATATTGTATTATTTTAATTTTTTCTGAACGTGTGAGAAGATTTACATATAAAAACATAGAATGGAATATTGTTATTGGTAAGTTTGAGATAGCTGGCTGAAGTGGAAGACAAAACTTTTATCATCTGCTGTCTAAAAGTGCAGAAGAATGTAATACAATTAGTAACTGCTTGGAAGGAGAATTCTAAGAAGTTGTGCAAAAGACACATAAAATATTCACCCTATAAGCATGAAAGGCCAGCACTACTGGGCACTAATGATATGACTGTTCTCATTAGTATAATACTATAGTGCATTGAGTCAATGCCTACTGGAAGACCATTCACAGTTTATGTACAAAAGAAAAGAATGCAAATCCAGACAACTATAATGTGGAAGAATGTGAGAGGATGTTAATGAACATGCATACCCTAGCAGCCACCAGCCAAGCCTATGACCCTGAGTTAAAAATAAGTATAACAATAATGAATTGTGTAAGATTCTCAAAAGGAATTGCCTGAAGGAGTTTCGCGCCAAGCTCACTGATTAGAAAAGTGTGTCCCCAAGCTGGGTTTTGATCTAACAAGATCTAGGAAAAATGACTTCCACCGGGTAGCACGACTAAAACGATTGAAAAACAGACATAGATAATATCTTATTAATCTAACTAAGTGTTTCTGAATAGGTGCCAAATCTGGTGTGAATTACAAAGACTTGTATTTGAGTTTGAAGCCAGAAAACAAATATGTTACTGCCAAATGCACTTATGGCTAGCAAACTGCTAGTAACTTAAATTATATTTTTCATGCTAAATTTATGCATTGCTTCCACAGAAGGAAGATAGCAGGGCTACCTGAGAACTTGCCACGGAAGCAACAGAAGTGAGCTACTGCTGTGAGGAGCCCTAGCTCTCACTGTACCATGGCAAGGCAAGGAAGCCACTGTCCTACTTAAAATACCAGAGCTAACTAACTCTTAATTCTGGGTAACAATTGTTCATTATGCAGGGGATTTGTCTTCATCTGAGCACATGCATACTTTCACAGTTTAAAAATATTACAAATTTAAATTCAGAAAACATAAATGTTATGCTGCGTGGATGCATATGTGTACACAGGTAGGTATATCTTGCAAACAATGTCATAATCTTGACTATTTCTTTGTGGTTCATCCATGGGTGCCTGTGAAACCTTTGCTGTTCTTACAACTTGCAATACCAACCTCTCCCCTTTCTTTGATCAAAACTCTTCTTTAACGTTTTCATAGATACTATTCGCTGCATGAAGCATTACAGATACTAAGGTCAATGAAATCTTTGCTGATAAAAAACACCCAGTAGTATGTTAGCAAGCACCTCTCCCAGAGGACAGGCATCATTCTGTTTTGTACATGCTTCTACTTTTTTCCCTTTTCACTTTTTTGCACATCTATTTTCATAAATACATAGACATATAGGAATCAATGACCAGAACCCATTTTTGTAATTTTACCAGCACTGAACATTAATGAGCTTCATGTCCTCATCCAAATTATATGTGTATTGGATTTTTAAAATTTATTTTTTATTAATTTTATTGAGAAATAGCAATGAGACAGTTTCAAAACCAATTAGTATGACAGTCTCAATAATGAATACGTTGTATACCATTATCTTCTTAGTGGTTGTCCATAGTACAAGATGCAGACATGATATCTTGTCCAAACACTATTCGTACAAATCTTGCTTCTCATTGAATTAAGTGAAAGTGGCTGTATATCTATCCTAAATATTCTGTATATACAGATTAAAAATGATCCTTCCTTCTTATCCTCTTTTTTTGTTTAGTCCTGTCAGAGATGGGTATTCCATTGCCATCTAAATACTATAGGTGTTTGAATTCAGCAAAACAATCCAACACAGTCCAGCAGTACCCAATAGTAGTGGGTTATCCTCAGGACTGGCAATGTCAGAAGTTGTTAACTTGAGCCTTTCATAGCTCAGCATATTAATATGGCTTTACTTTATATACCTCTTTTTCATACTTTTGTGCTGGA
>NW_004524595.1:10039481-10047273 GCF_000260255.1 Octodon degus | reverse complement strand
ATATAATATAATATAAGGCCAAAACTTATTTCTCAAGAGAAATGTGCATGACCACTATAAAGCCTGAAATTGAACCAGTGTTCAGCATATGAAGATCTTTCTCTTGCCCTCCTTTGTCTTGGGGAAGACAAAACTTACAGAATCAAATAAAGTATAGCATTGCCCCTAGGACAGCAAAAGCCTATGGGATTGTACCGTGTTGAGTTGCATTCAGCGCACACGGATGAAGGATTAAGTCTGTTTATAGGAAAACAAGGGGTTAAGGAAGATCTCAAATTTGGTGTCCATTTTGTCATAATATTAAGCAAAAAGACAAAGCAAGAAGAGAAACAATGAGCCAACATATGAGTGTCCACAGAAATGAGAAGCCTGTAATGTTTGCTCTGGCTGCAGCACCCTGCGTCAGCTTCACTCCCTCCTATGCTTTTGGCTCATCCTATGAGAACACAGTTCCCTCATATTTCTCCTCCTCTAGTCCCTTAAGAAAACACTGATTGAATCCATTCTCATTGAAATCTATATGATATCTCATAAGAATATCATTGGAATAAGTGATAATTTATTTTTTAAACTCTTTTATTTATTTTGTACAAGGTCTTACTATGCAGCTTGGGCTTGTAGTGATCCTCCTTTCTCAGTCTCCCTAGCGCTGGGATTACAGGCATGTACCACCACGCCCAGTCTAAGTGACTGGCACAGCATGCCAGGGCTTCTGGGGCCTGCACAGAATGTGGTACTGGTTACTGAACCTGGATCCTTGCGATTGCTAGACAGGAGCTTAGCCCCCTCAGCTATCTCCTCAGCTTGGAATAAGTGATAATTTAAAACAGTGTACCATATATTTAATGATATAGCCTAAGAAGAATTATATAGTTCAAAGTTCCCACCATATTTGGTGTTATTCAGACAATAAGGGCTGAAAACTTCAAAGCAACTATAGGATGGAGATAGATAGATAGATAGATAGATAGATAGATAGATAGATAGATAGATAGATAGATATCAGGGTCTACAGGGTCTCTCTACACAGATCAGACTCATAGTGATCCTCCTGTTTTCAGCCTCCCAAACTCTGACATGCCCATGCCCAGTCTCAGTTGCCATTTCAGCGCCCCCCAGGGGACCAAGCCAGCATGGCACTCCAGGGATCAAACCCAGGTCACTGAACCTGCCTAAGCAGGCACTTTAGTATGCTGAGCTATCTGGCCGGCCCTAAGCATATTTTTTAAAAATTTATCCTCTCTTGGGGCTGGGGAGATGGCTCAGTAGAATAAGCACTTGCCTGGCAAGGGAAAGGGCATGAGTTCAAACCCTCGTTCTGAAAAAAAAAAAAAAAAATCCTCTCAAAGCTGTTAAATATCATGTATTACTTAAAGCAAAATATAAGCAACATTTATCAGCTGAATAAAACAAAGTTCAATTAAAGTTAAAGAAACCAATAAAATGTTGAAGCTGTTACCTAAGATGATTAAACCAAATCGCTTGTCATGAAACTAAGTAGTTTTAGAGAATGAAAATGTGGGTATGTATTGTTTCAGAAAATACCTTGTTAAAATCAGAGTTTACATTTAGTGAACTAATTTTATAAAGAAAAAATGGACATATATACAAATAAAGATGCCACCCATAGATGTCAGGGTCACCTAACAAGGAGTATGAAGAGCAGTACAATACCTAGACAAAGGAGTAAAACCAAACCTAGAGTGGGTTGTAAGTTAAGCACCATGGAACTCTGTAGAAAGACAAAAGCTAGTATCTGGAACAAAATCAAACTTTAGATCACATTCAATTAAAACTACAGCATAGGTCCTCTAGTTAAGCATAGTTGTGTCCACCCGATCGGTGTGGGAACTGCCTGGGGACAGAGGTCGACACATCTTTGGGTACGTCTGGGCTTGTTAGGGGGCAGGATTTGGGTGCTAGTTCCTGCCCCCCTCCCCTCACACTGTCCTCCTGCTCAGTTGTTTGGCCCACCAACTAGGTAGGTATTTTTGCTCTACCATGCTCATCTACTGTGACATCTCTGCCTTGGAGCCAGTGAACTATGGACTGAGTTCCTGAAACCCTGAGGCAAATTAAACCTCTTTTTAAAGCTGCATGTGTATAAAAACTAAAGCCATATTAACATGCTGATCTGTAAAAGGCTCAAGTCAACAACTTCTGACGTTGCCAGTCCTGTGGATAACCCACTACTATTAGAGACTACTGGACCACATTGGATTACTTTGCTGAATTTATGCACCTGCAATATATGAATGGCAATAGGATATCCATCCTGACAAAAGTGAACAAAAAAGGGGGATATAAATGAAGAACCATTTTGTAGTGGAAAAATATATATCTGTATATACAAAATAGTTAGCATAGGTAAACAGCTACTTTGTCTTTGTTCAATGAGAAGACATTTTGAACTAATAGTGTTTAGACAAGATATGTCTGCATCTTGTACTATGAATAACTATTACGAAGACAACAATATGTAATGTATTAGTTATTGTAACTGTCCCACTAACCTGTTTTGAAACTGTCTCATTGCTACTTCTTTCTCAATAAAATTCATATTTTTTAATCTTATAATTCCAAAAAAATCAAATCAATATAAAAAAGAAGCAGTAGCGGGAAAATCACCCATAAGGTGCAGAGGCCAGGAAAGGCCTGGGTCCATTGTTAATATTCCAAACCTCCCCCAATAAGCTGTGATTATCCCAGCCAGCTCCTCTGAATGTTCCCACTTCACATCTGCCATTTTTCATGGTAATGTGGCAGCTGTCAGTCAAACACCTGGTCAACTGATGATTAGCACAACCAGGGCCATGACAACAGTGGCTGTCCAGTCTCTGTACCTGCTCAAATTAAATTTGAATCAAGCGGTAGGAATGGATTTGGACCAATCAGCAAGGTTAACTTGAAAGACCTGAGTTGAAACCAACTTGAAGCCATCTGCAGGACGAGCACAGGGCTGAAGCATCTGTATAGGCAGCACACCCCTCAGACTTCCTCAGGTTGGTCAAGGAGGGCTCCCTCCAGTTTACTGAGCCCCCATACTGTAGCACCAGACCAGTCCAAATAAAGCCTCATTATGGGGTCCTGTAGACCTACTTGTATTCTATTCCTTGGGTAGTATGAAGTCAAAAGTTGCTGTAAACACTTAGGATTTGTACTCTGAATAGTGGGGTCAGATTGATGAAGAGCTATAAATATGAGGAGCTCTTGGACCTGGAGAGCTACAGTGACGGGTGGTAACCACTGACGATCAGCAACAGAGATCTGCAACCAGAGTGTCGACCAGTGGCATCAGGTGAGAGCTGGTGTAAGATGGTGGCCACTAGCATTGATTGGTGTCAACCAGGGGCAACAGTGTATCTCCCAGAACTCTACTTTGCCAATCCATGATTTCTGTCTGAATCAAGCAAAAGAACCCTTAATGAGTTGGAAATATGAAAAGTGCTATGAATGCTCACATAAGGATGATGAAAAAAGAAGTACACAGCATTGAAAAAAAAGTTGAAGGTAACAACATCTAATGGTGACACATCCCATAATGGGGCCCGAAGTAAAGATAATTTAGGGTTAGGTGACAACAATATTTGCATATGTTTACAGTACTTATTTTATAGCTAGAAAATTAATCTGCAAAAGCAGGTTTATTTTATTCCCACTTGCCTGTTTTTCCCTATGTTTGAGGAAATCAGTTGGGCTAGGTACAGTAATTCATTAGAGCAAATGATAATGCTTCTCCTGAAATTAAATAGCCATGTCCTCATTAAGATTCCTTAAAGGTATATTTTTATACATTACTCAGTAATTATTGGTAATTTTCTTCTAAAATTTTATCCCAAAATTATATTGTGAGAATTCTATGATGACATATAAGGCAGCACCATAATCTCTTTTCTGGGCTTTAAATCATTTGAGTGTAGGTATCTTATTTTGGTCCTATTCCAAAAAGCATTGTTTTCTCAATTAGTATTCTAGTGTTCTCCTGGCAGCTTTCCTGCATTCAAAGCCATATTTGTTTTTCATATCTAAAACTTCTATTTTTATATTTATCAGATCTGATAACAGATTTTTTGTGTTTTCTTATTATTTGTACATTTTGCTTAGTTTGTTATTCTTCTCTAAACCTTATGTTTTAATCTTATTCTTTCAATTTCTCTCATTTTTCTTCCTCATGTGACTTCATACTTTCTAACAAAACAATTGTCACTGAATTTTCTCTGCTATTATTATCATTCAAATATTCCTGAATTTTAACTTCTATAAATTTTTAACGTCTGTCTGGTTAATGAATTATTTATGGCCTACTTCTTAGCTCGGAGCTGCATTTTGCAGCAGATTGTCCAACTCTCCCTTGATGAATCTGATGGTGAATTTGTCCATTGTAGGTACTATCATTCCAGCCTGAGTGGTCCTCCCGGGGTGGGCTGATGGCCCTGGCAAATGGGCTGTTACTATGGTTAAAAGAAGGCTAAGAAAATCTGGAAATAGTATAAAGGGTTTCCATTATAGCAGTTTCCTTTCATTGAACTACATTAGTCTGAGCATCACTTTATAGAAACAAATGAAAAGATTAAGATTAAAAATATCCGAGAACATCTGTTTCAGTTCAAACTTAAAACAGGTATCCATGTGAAAACAAAACAAGTTTCAGTAAAACAGAATAACAATTTAAAAACAGATCTGGGAGCTAGGGAGATGGCTCAGCAATCTAAGCGACTGCCTGGCAAGTGCAAGGACCCGGGTTTATTCCCAGATACCACCAGCCATGTCAGCCATGGGCTCAGTGCCAGCCACTGAAACCAGACTTGGTGGCATTTGCCACCATAATCCCAGCACTGGGGAGGCTGAGACAGGAGGATCATTATGAGTCCGAGCTGTGTAGCAAGACCTGTAATAAATAAATAAGCATAAAATAACAAATCAGAGCTAATCTTAAAGAAGTGATTTTGCACATTGTATATAAAAAATCTTTAGTGATCCTCTGAAATCTCTTTTACACAAATGGAGATTTTTTCACCATTAAACAAGAAGAGGTAATATATTTTTACAAAAGAAAACTCTGTACTAAACCAATTATCATAATCACTGTATGTATTTAAAAGTACAGTAAGAAAAGCAGCAAACAATAGCAGGAACAGAGGAAGGAAAATGCCCAGCAGTTAGGTCATGGAGGAAAGACTATGACTGTTTAAGTTGTAACAGAAACACTTTCCATGGCTTGGTAGAATGAGCACTTCCCTGGCAAGCACAAGGACCTGAATTCAATCCCTGGTTCCTCCCCCCCCCCAAAAAAAAAAAAAAAAAAAACTTTTAAAAAAGAACAACAGCTATCAAATTGATAATTATAATTACAGCATTTATTAAGTGTTCTTGCCTCATAAATTCATAAGGGGTTTTGTAGGAGTACGCAGGTATTGTGCCCTCCCTTTTCTCATCACCTTGCAGGGTTGTCATGGTGCTTAGGCCTTGAGGAACCCACAATGCCATTTTATAGTTACAGGTACGTAGTTTTCTTACGTTGCTTATGAAGCCTGCACATTTATGTTCTGCACATTTTAAAATAATACTATGAATGAAATATCAGTTTTCTTACTTGTTTTCCTGGGAGATTATTTCTTTGAAACTTGTATCTTATAAATTTAATACATATACTGAACTCAGAAGTTTTTAT
The DNA here is from genome assembly GCF_000260255.1 of Octodon degus. NCBI lineage: Eukaryota > Metazoa > Chordata > Mammalia > Rodentia > Octodontidae > Octodon > Octodon degus. The sequence goes on along the minus strand of NW_004524595.1, from coordinate 10,041,602 downwards.
CCTATTGCTTGTGTATTAATTTGATGTATCGTGTTAATCAGGTCTTGTTTCATTTAGTATTTGTCCTCATTACTTTTTATATGTCTTACTGTGTAGCGATGGACTTTTAAAATAATTAAGAATGATGACTCTAGAAACAATACCTGCATCTATTTTTAAAAGGAACACCCAGGCTTTTCTTCTTCAAATAAAAACTTGCTTCAGGATTAAACATAGATCAATTATAACTTTACTTAAGTAATTGATATTTAGACTAATTTATATTTAAATTTGCCAAAAATGGTAAATTTCATCTAGATGTGGTTGTACACCATTGTAATCCAAGCATCTGGGAGGCTGAGGCAGGAGAACAGCCTTGAGCTTGAGGCCAGAATGGGCTACATAGTGAGTTCAAGGCCAGCCCAGAATGTAAAGCCAGTCCTGTCTTGAAACAATTTAGTACTTTAGAAATACAGCTTCATTAGAGCCAAATACAATATTTTCTTTACTGTTTATGAATTAATTAATGTTTGGCACCAGGAATCAAATTCAGGATCTTGCACTTGTCAGGTAGTCACTGGGCCACTGAGCTTCATCTCCAACGTGCTACTTTACTTTTATAAATGGATAAATCAAACTTTATTTTTATTGTGAAGAGATAAATGAGTGAAAATCTGAAAATGAAAGAGATTAAGTCATCCATATGCATGAGCTGTAAGAGTTTTTAAAATGCTAGAACATAATATTATAAAGTAACAATAAAGGCAGTGTATAATAGAAAGACAAAAACAGTGATAGTGTGAAAAACTAACACTAAAATTGAAAAAGTAACATACATTGACCTAAAATAGAGAAAATATATTAATAAAATCTGGTGCAACTGATAGAGCAACATACATTATTTATAAATTATATCATCAACCAAAAGAAGATCTCTCTATTGCCTGAGTTGATTCTTTGACAATGCATGTCTATTACTAAAAATATTTTCAGTTAAAATATAAAGTATCATTTGAAATCATGATATTCTACATGTGTGTGCTATGTTTTCTTCTCTGGAATGTGAACCTGGTCCACAGGGATACACTCAATGTACATATGGAATTCTGGCTAATGCTACTACTATCAGCTTTTCTAGGGCATGTAAAAATTAAGGTAATAATTTATACTGAAAACTATACTCGTTGGGCTAGAGAGATATCTCAGTCATCTAAGCGCCTGCCTGGCAAGGGCAAGGAACCCAGGTTCCTTGGTACCACATCCATGCAGGCATTGAAACTGGGCGTGTCGCACACACCTATAATCCCAGCACTGGAGAGGCTGAGACAGAAGGACACCGCAAGTCCGAGTTGCATAGTGAGACCTTGTACAAAAACAGAAAAACAGAAAACCGTACTTGTTATTTAAATGTCCTTTTAGTTTGGCTGATCTCCAACACCAATTACATCCTTCCAAATGACTACTCTCTTGTAAGTAACCTGACATAGCCTGAAATATTCATTTTTACAGATTGTTCTGAAAGGACAAAAAACTAGGATACACTTGACAAAAACGTGACACATCCAGTTTCTGGATTGCCTATTGCTATCTGACCAAGACATAGAAAACTCACAGTAATTCTACCCACTGAAAGTTACTGCAACACTGAAAATGAGGTATGTGGGTGGGTGGGGTGTAATGTGGATCTCTGGGGCTTTGATGGCACCAGCAGTCAAGGGATGATCCTGGTAAATCACCTTTAATAACAGGAGGAAAAGGAAGGGTGAAATAAATCAGAGAGACAAAATCATGTAAGATATATTTACACATACTTTGTTTTCAGTAAAAGAGATCTTATTTCCAATTTAATTACTTAATTTTAAAAAGATTTTATTGGTAAATGGATGCAACTTGAGACTATGTATAAGTGAAGTAAATCAGACCCATATGTGTAAACATCCTATCGTTTCAGTAATATGAGAAAATGAACAAGTACATCAGATCTGAAATTACAATAGACATTGTGAATTAGGAAGAAACTGTTCAGAAGAAAAGACAATAGGAGCTGGGGATATAGTTCAGTAGCACAAGTGCCTGCCTGGCAAGTGCAAAGTCCTGAGTTCAATTCCCAGTAACAAAAAAAAAAAAAAAAAAAAAAAAAAA
>NW_004524595.1:10037806-10038776 GCF_000260255.1 Octodon degus | reverse complement strand
ATATCAAACATCCTAGGCACAACATGGAACAGGTAATTTCCATCAAGTTTGATATGTTAAAGTTTAAGTCCCTACAGAATAATTAGAAAAAATTTAAAAAATGAAAAATATTTTACAATATGAATAAGCAACTACATATTTTCATACAGAAATCTAGAAATCCAACCATACACAGCACTGTAGCAGGACAGTCCTGTGATACCCTTTTATTCTTGTGTCTTTTTTTCATTAATTGTCTTTTTTTAAAAAAAAAACATTTACTTGAGAGACAGTATGGTAACAATTGGTATGTACAATTGGTATGTATATGCCAACTGTTACTATACATTGCTATCTTCAGTGCAGCTGCTTGGTTCACAGGTATCAGCATATATAGTTAGTCAGGGTGAGAATCCTACCAATTAACTTCTAATTTAAAAAACCTACTAATGTTTCTCAGCATCATTGCCTTACCCATCTTGAAAATATAAATATATGGCTTTACCCCTGCCGTGTTTCTTAGCTTTTCCCCTTGCCCTTTTCTTGTTGTCCAATCCTCAAGTTCTTACTTTCCTTTTAATTGTGCTTTACCTTTCTATTTGTATTTTTTGAGTTCTTTTACTAGGGAGACTATATGATATTTACACATGTGGGTCTGGTTTATTTCACTTATGAGTACATCTTCAAGTGGCATCCACTTAAATATATATGCTTCAAGTTTATCATTCTTTATAGCTGAGTAATACTTCATTGTATAAAAATACAATTTTCTTTTTCAACCATTCCTCATGTGACGGGCATCTTGGATTTAAACTCTATGAATATTTAGATGTTTTCTTTGTGAAGAAAGAAAAATTAATGAATCAGCTGAAGATTTTTGTAGTATTGGGACTTACAATGTGAAGAGACTACTGGCCATGCATGATGGTCCCTGCCCATAATTCCAACACTTGAAAGGCTGAGGTGAAAGGAAACCTTAAGTTCAAGAGTT
>NW_004524595.1:10030841-10036461 GCF_000260255.1 Octodon degus | reverse complement strand
CCAGCCAACAAAATTGCAATACACATACTTCACAGCTGCACATAGGACATTCTCTAGAGCATTCTGTATACTAATCCATAGGAAATACTAAAGGAAATGCAAAGGAACTGAATTTATGCTATGCATATTATCTGACCATAATGTAATGACATTGGAAATTATAGACAGAAGAAATCACAACTCCATAAAAAATTGAAATTAAACAACGCTCTCTTGAATAACACTTGTACTTGTATCTGCCTGGTAAGCACAAGTACTCGGGTTCAATCTCCAGTACTGCATGCTGTGCTGGCCCCCAAAACCTCAGGTTTGCTGTGCTGGCCACCAAAACTGGGTGTGGTGGCACATGTCTGTAATCCCAGCACTGGAGAAGCTGATAGAGGAGGATCACTGAGAGTCAAGTTGTGTAATGAGACTCTGTACCAAATAAGTAAATAAATAAAAGATTAAAAAGAAAACAAGACAAGCACTAATAAACAACATAATATTCCACCTCAAATTTCTAGTAAAAGAAGAGAGAAAGTCAGGCCTAAAGGCCATGAAGGGAGGAAATTATAAAGATTAGAGCAAAAATTAACACAATTGAGACAAGAAAAGAATACATATAATTAATGAATCAAAGAGTTTGTTCTTTGAAAGAATAAGTAAAATTGATAATCCCCAGCCAACTTTATCAAAAAAGGAAAGGAAAAACCCAAATTCGTAGAAAAGGAATGAAAAAGATGAAATCACTAGATATCCTATGGAAATTAAGAAAATCATCAATACCTACTTAAAAAATCTTTACTTGCACAGGATGAATAAAACAGAAGAAATGGAAAGCTTCTTAGAAATATATAAAGTACCAAAGCTGAATTAAAAAGATATAAAAATTCTGAATAACCCAATATTAGTCAATGGAATGGAAAATGTAATTAAACATTTATCAGCAGCAAAGAGCTCAGGTCCTGAAAGATTCACAGCTGAATTGTACAAGAAATTTTGGGAAAACTTAATGCCACCACCTCAAAACACTTTAATGAAATTGAAAGGGATGAAATTCTCAAGAATCACATTGATATCAAAACCAGAGAAAGACTCAGCCAAATTAGAGAACTACAGGCCAATCTTCTTAGTGAACATAGATGCAAAAATTCCAATAAAATGCAACAAAACATAATGCAGCAAATCATGAAGACATTTATATACTATAACCAAGTATGATTTACCCCAGGAATGCAGCCAAAATCATAATAAATGGTCAAAAACTGAAAATGTTCATTCTAAAATCAGCAACAGTGTAAGGATTCCATTTCTTCCTCTCCTTTTTAATGTAATTCTGGAAACATTAGCCAGAGCAATTGAACACGAGAGAAAAATAAAAAGCATAGTGATAGGAAAAGAAGAAGATAAATTATCTTTAATCATAGTTGACATGATACTTTACATAGAAGACAAAAAAAAAAACTCCTCCAAAAGACATCTAGACATAACAACCAAATTCAGTAGCATAGTGAAATACAAAATCAACTTGAAAAAATTAATAGCATTTGTGTACACAACAAACTCACTGAGAGATAAATTAGAGAAATCATACACTTTGTAACAGCATTCAAAAAAAGTGAAATATTTAGGAATCAATCTAACAAAGGGGGTAAAATATCTAGACATTGAAAATTAGAGTACTGTAAAATCAAAGTGGATTTCAGAAAATAGAATGTTATTTTTGTTCATGGATAGGAAGAATCAACATTGTATAAATGGCCATACTCCCAAAACTGTTATACAGAATTAATGCAATCTCAATCACAATACTACTAGCATACCTCACAGATCTAGAGAAAACACTCCTAAAATTCATTGGGAACCAGAAGAGAACTACAATGGCAGAGGGATTCCTGGGCAACAAAGGCAAGGAAGAAGGCAACACAATCCCTGGCTTGAAATTATACTGCAAAGCTATTGTGATACAATCAGCATTGTACTGTAGAAAAAATAAAACAGACCTGAGAATCAATGAGATGCAGACAGAACTACAAATACCCACCGCCACCATATCTTTGACAAATGGGCCAAACATGTCCACTGGAAGAAAGATACCCTTTAATGCAAATGTGCTGGAAAAACTAGCTTTCCAAAGACTAAAACTAGACTCATGCCTTTCTCTTACACTAAACTAAAGTAAAAAAGATCAAAGATCTAAATATTAAAACAGAAACACTAAATCTACTTGAAGAGAAAGTAGGTAGAAATCTTGAGGACATAGGGGTAGGAGGAGCATTCATGAACAAAATCTAAACTCAGTGGGAAATACAAAGAATGAACAACTTCAGATCTCATCTTACTAAAATATTTTGATGTCAAAAGAAAACCCCAACAGAATAAAAAGAAAACCCACCTACTAGGCAAAATTTAGCAAACAGTCTCACAAACAAAAGATTTCTATCTAGAAAATATAAAGAATTTGAAAAATCAGATCCCCAAAATTCAATGACCCAATCCAAAAAAGGGCATCTGAGATGAACACATGTGTCTCAGATGAAGAAATACCAATGACAAATAAATATATGAAAAATGTTTAGCATCATTGTTCATTTGAATTCTAAGATAATTGTACTGCTAGTTTCTTTCATGTCAATGAAAGGGACAGTTAACGTTTTATTGTTTGATCAATATTACATGCCTATATCTGGTAATCTGAGCAATGAATTTAATATCAAAATATGCAACATAATGACCATTTGTAATTTACTATCATTTTGTCTTGAAATTCTGCATTGTTTTATTGTTTTCTTAAATTCTTTGCAAAGTAAAAAAGAGATTTATTTAGCTCCCAGTCTCAGAGTCTCAAAGGCATAGCACTACCGTCAGTCCTGCAAGATGAAGGCCTCATGGAAGAATATCATAGCAGAAGCAAATGAAGAGCAAGCTATCACATTGCAGGAGAAGCCAGAGGGAAAAAGAACAGACTTGCCTCTTATTATAGTCCTGACACAAGACTTAAATATGTCATTTCACAAGAATTACTTTGATACTTTCTATCTTTCCCTCAAAAACTTCAGAACCTCCCAATAGGCCCTGCCTCTGAAAGGGCCACAGCAATTCCCAACACTGCCACATGAGGTCCACAGACATTTGAAGCCCTGGAGAACATGTACAAACAATCTACAAATCATGGCACTCCTCGATAGCTTCTGTGTGTATCTGGGTCTGTAATCCATCTAACAGCCTGAATGGCCTCAAGCAAGTCATCCATGAGATGTAATGAAAACACATGGTGGATATTTAAACGTAAAGTGTTTGTTATAGTAAAAGACACAGTGCCATTAATCCCTCCTTAAATACTCCTCTTACTTTGAATCCACTTACCCCATCATTCTTGCCACTTTCTAAAACAATTTTGGAGGTTCTCTTTCATATCTTTAGTGGCATCGTCATGACTACCTCAGTATCAGGAATTAACTCCAAAGGTTTATCTTGAATGCTCATATTGACTTTGTGAAAGGGCCAGAAGTCACATGTGGCCAGATCTGTTGCATAAAGTGGAGGAAAGCACTGCATAATATTTTTCAACCTGCCCTTCTGTTGAGTGACACTTGACAGCAACATATGCTATATTTTTTTATATTTCATAAATATACTCATGAAAAAGCACTACTAGACCTGCATCAGAAAGCAGTTCAGACAATGGGGTGTCTTCAAAGTGAGAGCAAGTATTTTGAGGACAATCAATGCCAATTGTTCTTTTACTACAATAACATTTTTAATAAGTATGCACTGTATATATCGATCACAGCATGTATCCTGTTTAATGATTCAATTTCTTTGAATTATATTTTGTCATTAAAATTCATTATTGCTTATGATCAATGCAATATCTTTTGCCACATTTCACTACGATGGGACGGTTAGATCACGGACAAGCCCGGTCCTTCTCTGGGGCTCTGTCCTCCAAGGTGACTGAACTGACGTAGTTCATGGCAGGATAAATGTCTCCTGAAAGAATTTCTGATAATCAAATAATTTAAACAAAAGAATTAATTACCTGAATTTTTAGCTTTGTTCACGTAACTTTCTTGAGAATATGATTTCCCTTTGACAAAATGTAATCTTTTTTAAAATTAAAAATGGGCTTCTTTCAAGGCCCTGCCTTGTTGTGAGCAGGCTGAACTCATCCACACATTTCCAGGATATGTTGAGACTTCACGTGAGAGCTGGATTTCTAAATGGAGTTCAAATGGGGAGGCTGCTGTTCATTCGAGTCACTGACATGGGCTATGAGTTCTTCTCTGTCACCTGCTCTTTTGACATTCACCCCCATGTGTTCACATACACACACATAAATCCCTTCCCCCACCATCTACCGCCAGCTGCTTGTTCCCCATAAAAGGTGCCCTCACCATTCCCCTGGCACATCAACAGGAGTACATAATGCAATTCCTCCACTCTCCTCAGATGAGATCAGTTAGATTTTTTTAGAGGAGAAACTGTGCCTGCCTCCTGCAAAAATCAGAGGACTGGTTTCAAACAGCATAATGGTTGATTTTATGTCATTAATTAATTCATCAATGCAATAAAACTTGTCATTTTAAGTTGTTTCTGAGATTCCAATCAAAGCCTAATTAGCATAAACATTTCAACATGCATCCTATATTAGCAGCAGGCATCAGGAAATGAAGACTTCCAGCGTGGCGGGGCAGGGAAGTAGAAAAGGTCATCCTTGTAGCCAAATAAATATCTTTTTGTTTAAAATAATGAGCATGCAAGAAAATGCTACAATTTGATGAATATTAACAGCTTGATGAATCAGCACATTTGTAAACTTTTCACTCAACCAGCAGGAAAACCTCTGTAATAGTCAGACTTGTCCAAAGATGTGATTTTATTTATGAGGAGTGAGATTCCTGCATTAGAATGTAACTATAAAATAGGCTGCGTAGCTGAGAAAAAAACTGATAATCCCAGCTGGAGAACTGCAATAAACATAGGTGACAATTGGAGGAAGGAGAATAAATTGCTGTCTTTGAGTGGCTTTCCCAAGGTCAACTAGCCAGAAAATAACAGGACTTGGGTCACTGTCAGAAGGTTGGGTCCAACTACCCTGCTCAATAATTATTGCAAACACTGAAAATCCCACTGGAGGTGCCAACACTTGCTTATACAAGGTAATGCCTGTCTGTTAACTTTCTGTGGTCATGGCTAAAGAGCTGTAAATAACAAATTAAAGCAGGAAATGTTTACTTTGGCTCATGATTGCAGAAGTTTCAGTCTATAGCCTGCTGGCTCCATTACATTCATGTCGGAGGTCAAGCAGAAATACAGGAGAGCTAGTGTTGGTGTGGTAGAGGATGGTTCTTTACCTCAGTGCAGCCAAAACAGAAGAATGAGAACCTGTGTTAGATAAGAAGAGATCAAGGACAAGATATATCCCCCAATATTGATTTGGGATAATCCCAGTATCCACTCCTTTCAATGAGGCTCCACCTCATAGGTTTCTAACACCATCCAATAATCCCATCCAATTATGTTCTCATTAATAGATGAAATAATTGATGAGTATAGAGTGCTTGTGACCCCACCACCAGATTAGAAGTTATAATGTGAAATAAACCAATGGAATGGGGTAGATAGAGTAGGGCAG
>NW_004524595.1:10026214-10030636 GCF_000260255.1 Octodon degus | reverse complement strand
TACAAGCAAAAAAGTGAATGTATTCCATATCTCTTATCTTGTATTAAAATAAAGTCAAAATGAACTAAAGACCTAGATATAAAAACAGAAATGTTGACACTGTTGGTCAAAAAACAGAAAATACTTTAATTCATAGGGATAGGCAAGGACCTCCTGAACACCACTCCAATTACACAAGACATCACAGCAAAATCAATTAATGGGATTATGTAAAATTAAAGACCTTCTTAAAGTAAATGAAGTAATTGATAAAGAACTCACCAAATGGGGAAAGAATTCTAGCAACTCTATCTGTACAGCACTAGTAGTATATAGAGTATAGAAAGATCACAAACAGGATAAATTCCCTGATAGCTACTACTGCAAAGGAGCACAAATGAGCAACAATTATATGAAAAAAATATTCAATACATTGAGCCACTGGGGACATGAATAGCAAAACAACTCTGAGAGTTCATCTTACTCCAGTAAGAATGGCTTTCTTCAGGAACACAAATAACAAAAAAGATATGGAGAAAAGGAACTCTTCCACATTATGGTTGGAAATATAAACTAGTATGCCTAGTCTGAAAATCAGTGTGGAGATTTCTATCAAGAAAACACTAAACATTGCAGTTCCATTTGATCAAGCCCTATCTCTTCTGGGCATCTTCCTGAAAACTTAGTCATCATACTGCTCTGATACATACACACCTATATTTAAAGGAGTACCATTCCAAGTAGCCAGGCTCTGAAAAGAGGCTAGATGCCCATCAGTGGACAAAAATATAAGGAAAATGTGACATATATACACCAAGGTATTTATTCAGTCATAAAGAAGAATGAATTCACGTCATTTGCAGAAAAACAGATGGATTTTGAGATCAAAATGTTAAGTAAAATAGACACAGAAAATTATCACATGTTTTCTCTCACATAAGAAATTTAAAATAGAGATAAATTACAGAGTAAAGTAAAAACATGACTGTAGGAAGAAGGGAGGTAGACATTCTGAAGGTGGGGAAGAGGAAGAGAAGAGAAGAAAGGGAGAGTGGAGGAAAGGGAGCCCAAAACTGATCAATACATGAGCTGTATGTGTATGCAAATATATACCCAAAACATCAACCAATTTAAAAAGATAATTCATGAGCTGGTAGGTAACCACACCTTCAGTATATGACTTTGCAGGGCATTTTTGATCCAACCAAGAAAGTGTGTTAGATAATTAACAGCTTGCCTCAGGACTATTCCACTAACTTGACGTCTGGGAAAAATGGACAGTTGGAGAATAATGGTCCAGGAATGGCAGAGAGGACAACTTATGTACATTCCCAGTTTTAATGACCCAGATTGGCTTCCAAATACCATGTCACAAAAAGTCAAAGAGCTGGCAGAGAGCAGGAACAGGGGAATGTGATTCTCGGCTGCAGGCAGCCACCTTTAAAAAAATAAAAGGAAAAAGAGACAACAAGCTCACTAAGAGTTTGCCTGCCAGCCCAGTTCCAACCTGCATCCTCCTAGGAACCTGCCTTACAAGCTCTTTCTATGGGTAAAGTGTTGTTGCCCTTGCCTTTGAAGAGCCAGAAGACAGACAAAGCCAAGATGCCCAGAAAAGGGAAAGTCCCCAGAGGTTGACAGGTGCAGGTGAGCACTACAGTGTCTTCAAGTTGATCCCACAGCTTATTAAGCCCTCATGCATATGGGTTGTATCTGATGAATCTAATAAAACAGAGGTACAGAACCCGAGAGATAGCTCATTGGAGTAAGCACTTGCTTCGGCAAGAGCAGGGACCGGGGTTCGATCCTTGGCACCACCTGCTATGCCTGCCCCACCCTTGGGTGCCCTAAGTTGGCCACCTATACCAGGCATAGTGGTGCATGCCTGTAATCCCAGCGCTGGGGAAGCTGAAAGCAGAAGGATCGCTATGAGTCCTGAGCTGCGTACTGGGGCGCTGTAGCAAAGAGAGTGATGGGAAGGAACATGTGCAGATCCCTAAATGTGTGAGAGAAAGCTGTCCACCATACTCCCCACAGGGCCCAAGCTCACCCCACTTATCACTACACCTAATGATCTAGGTTCACCTGAAAGTCACAGGGTCCCAAAAGTCTGGGGGTTGAACCTTCCACGTCTTCACTGAGCACACTTTTCTTCCCATAAACTTTTGCATGCGCAGTTTAACTCCAATCCTCACTTCCAATTCTTTGTTGGTGACACCAAAAACCTGGGAAAGAGAGACTGACATAACCTGAGGTGGCAAAAACTCCAGCTGGGTCTTTTCCCAGTAAGTCTGAAATCGAAGCTGTCAGGACTCTGTGTTCCTCAGCTATCTAGTCTTTGCATTTCTTTTGTGACTTTATATAAGCATGAAAGAAAAATTCTTCCCTCATTTACCATCCCTTCAGCCTAGGCTGTGACCACCAATTTCATCGTTTTTCCTCAGAGCAATGACAGGTTTGCTCAGTATCATTTCTAAGTTTGATGCTCTCAATTGCTGTCCATTTCCCATCTAAGTCAATGCAGAACTGTCTGTGTGTGTTTTTTTTTTTTTTTTTTCAAGTTTTTTTGAAACACGGAAGAGAAGCTTCAGCCTTTTCTTTCAAATAACTGCTCCGACAGGTTTATGGATGGCTAGTTAGTTTCTTCCTGACCTCTCTGAGAGGTCCTATCAGCTCTAACCCAGTTTCCAGTAAATTCTATATTCCCGGGTCTGGGACAGCAGCAGATGGTTGTGTCTTGTTCCACAATCCATAATTCTCAGCTTCAAAGTTCAGTGCCAAATAAGATTTCACATTGTTGGATAACCTTTTGTACCAGCCCTTCAGCAGCAATTAAATCCTACTTATTCCACAATGCCTGGAGAAAACCAAGGCCCTCTGTTTGTTTTCAGGTGCAAACGCAAAGCAAAACAAAACAAAATACGAAAATGAAAATAGAGACACAAGGTGCTAAGGCTTCCTCTTCATTAACCGGTCTAGTTAGCAGCCAGGGAACAGAAGAAAGGCCCCAGCTGTGAGGTGAGGAGGTGACTGAGCTGGAGGCGCTGTGTCAGAGCCATGGGGGGCCGCCTCTGCGGCAGAGCCCTGCCGCTCCTTCTGCAGGTGGGGGCCCGTAAATCCTCCACACATGAAACAGGCAGGGCTCCTCAGCAGACTGTGCCAAACAGGGAGTAGTGCGAGGCCCTGAGGTGACAAGCAACGAGTACATGGGCTTCTCCCTGGGATAGGAACAGAGAGAGCAGGCAGAGCTACTACTGAGTGCCAAGAGGTCTTTATCACACCTACGCTGAACTCAAGTGAACACCTGCTCTGAGATTTATCTATGCGATATCCAATCTTCATTGTGTAACTGCATCTACTTTTGGTTACAAATAAAGAAGCATACAGTATTGAAATCACTTATCCAGATTTTATGAACAGAGGTGCAGGTATGTGAAGCTTTTGTCAAAATCTAGACTCATTATGCCAGCTTCCTTGCACCCCATCTGGGCATCCAGCCTTTTGGTCACTGTGGGGAACAGCTACCTTCACAGGAATACACTACTCAGTGTCTGCCAACATATTTGTTAGTAACTGATTCATTCAGTGAACCAGAGGCTGTTATTCCCACTTCCCATCATGCAACAGCTCTCTACCCACCACAGATGTAGGACAGACTTGCTTTTATGGGCAGGAGCTTGGAACTGATCTAGGGTGGAAGTCAAAGATTCATGCAGAGAACACCACCACATCAGGACAAAGAGGTCATCAGACACAGCTTCAGAGGAGTAACTACAGATTCTTGGGGGAGCTTTGGGGGGATTTGAATTTGGGTGTGGAGGAATGTAGCTTGGATAAGGAACCTGTGCAGTGTTTCTTGGAACAAAAAAGAAATTTTGGGGGGTTGAGATTGTTGATGCTTGCAGACTAGTGAGAGAGGAAGTGAGGAAGGTAGTGATGCTCCAGCAAAATAAAAAGTCTTACTCCTTTCGTGGTCCAGTGTGTTAGGAGGGAGAATTTAGCAGGTGCCCAAAGAACATTTATGGTTCTTCATTTCAAAATCATATACAGGTATTACCATAGCCATAGACCTTTGTCTAAACTATTATGTTAGAACATTAAAAAGGGTAAAAAAATATATAGATTAGGAGATTTCTTTTTTTAATTGAAATAGCTTTAGGGACACACATACTTTATTTAGAACTAAACTTCAACACCACCTTTTCTCCTTAGACCTTCTGATGTGCAGAGTCTTCTATTCTCCTCCTGGGACAATAACTCTCCTTATTTAAACCATCTTCTGCAGTTGTTTCCATGTCTTTATATGGGTCTCTTCTCCTATTACAACCTAGCGTTGCAAAACAGAACATGGTAAGTGTGGACAGATAAAGCTTCCAGCATGTAGCTAAGTGTTATTGATAATGTTAGGGTGGGTTTATGGTGTGTGTGTGTGTGTGTGTGTGTGTG
>NW_004524595.1:10023982-10026114 GCF_000260255.1 Octodon degus | reverse complement strand
GAGAGAGAGAGAGAGAGAGAGAGAGAGAGAGATTTGGGGATCTTTCACCTTAAAGGAGATAAGCTGAGTAAAAACAACAACAACAAAAACAAAACTTTCAAGGTCTGCACAGAAGGGCATAAGGTAAAGACTCCCCCAAGAACTTGGGATGGAAGATGTTGTCCCATTGATAAAAGCAGTGAGCTCCCTACACCTGCGGTGTGACATCAGCAGCCACCAAACCACCACCACCAGGAAAGCCGAAGAGTCCTGGCCTGTCAGGGCTTCACCACAAAGGCAGATGTTCCACGAGAGAACAAGAAAAGAGTCAGCCAAGCTCAGAGAGAACTTGCTTCAGAGACAAGTAAGAAATTTTCCTGGCGAGTCAAAGACCTCACAGTCATACCTGATAGTTCTGAATCCACTCAGAATAAGATAAACACCTTGGCGGGTCACATAGATAATCTTGGTCTAGGTATTGCTTAAAATAACTCAGCAATTTAAAAATCAAAACTATTTTGTGAACTCCTAAGAAGTAGATATCTAAGTTGGTGAAACAGAAAGGTATTAAATTCTTAATTATGAATACTCTGGTAAAATATAAACCATAAAATTTAAATTAATTTGGATGATAATATATAACTCTTACAGATATTTCTTGGCCTCTCAGTAATTAAAAGCAATGGACATTCTTGTTGTTTTATATATGAAATTTGGATTCCTTTTGTGGGTGTTGTGGAATAACAATTCAGAATATGTTCTTGCCTTTTGTTTTTGTATCCATTAGGACTCAGGACCATAAAAACTCAGAAAGGCCTGTAAAGGGCCTGTGGGAGACACAAGAAGACAGTGTATTCTAATTGCATGTGTTGGCAGGTAGCAGCCTGAACCTGTAGGATTACACTCATGTGCCATGGTAGTGCCCCCTTGTTTAAGCAACCACTTCGTAGCTCTCTGTGTGTTTGCCTGTTACATACTATTTATTTCCAGACATAAGGAACATAGACTCCTAAGCTCCTGGGCTTCTGGAACCAGGCTAAGAAGACACTAAATAATTCTCCCTATCTGCACAAAGCAGGTGTCATGCAATCATTTTACGTTTCTCATCAAATTCATACAAAATTATGAATCCGCCCCAAGATGTACCAAATAACTTCACACCTCAGTGGCAGGGACTATTCCAGGATCTCTTTTCCTTGTTTTAAATCATATTTAGATTTGAATTTTATATATTTTCTTTACCACATTTCTTTTTTGCTTCAGTAACATAATATGAGAGCCAACTGGGGCTCTAGGGAATAAGACATTTTAGAGGAGTATTCCTAAGTCCCCAGAGCAGGAATTTGTATAGGTAATTAGAGAACCATGCATGTAAGCCTCTGAATTCACAGTGCTCTTACCCACATTTTCCAGAGATTCACTGGAAATACAACCCCAGCAACATGATCCTGTGGAATTATTATCTTTTTTTTTCTTTTCTTTTCTTCTTTAATGTATTTGGTACATGGTAAAGGGTCTTACTACACAGCTAAGACTTGTAGTCATCCTCCAGTTTTTAGCCTCTCCAGCACTGGGTTTATAGGCATGCGCTACCATGCTGGATCTCCAGGTGGGAGCTGTGTGTGGTGCTGGGGACTGAACCCGGGTCCTGTGCTTGCCTAAACAGGCGCAGAGTCTGTGGAGCTATCTCCCTGGACCTGTCCTTTTTTTTTTAACAATAACAACAAATACATCCAGGTTATCATGAATAGCCACAGCCTTTAAACTGATGCTGATCTGTCCAAGATCTCTTTTCCTGTGCTTTCGAGAATAATCAGTGCTATTGTTAAAAGAGGCCAACCCTGAGGTGCTAATAGCCTTAAATAGTGAGTGACTTTCATCATTTTCAACTTGAACACCAACTTTAGG
The DNA here is from genome assembly GCF_000260255.1 of Octodon degus. NCBI lineage: Eukaryota > Metazoa > Chordata > Mammalia > Rodentia > Octodontidae > Octodon > Octodon degus. The sequence goes on along the minus strand of NW_004524595.1, from coordinate 10,024,227 downwards.
AAATTATTATTTAGCACCACTGATAGGCCAGACCTTTATTATGCATTTTCATATTATCATTTAACAGGCCCTTCTACTATACTGATCAGTTAATTCTATCATTTCAAGGGTGCGAAGGTTAACATGACCTCTCCGTCATTGCAGAGGAGGGGACAGCACAGTGCATGGCAAACCCCAACTGTGACCCTATGCCATCCTATCCACAGTTCCCTCTCTCTGCTGCCTCTCATGCTAGACTATGAGTC
>NW_004524595.1:10018746-10023882 GCF_000260255.1 Octodon degus | reverse complement strand
TCTCTCTCTCTCTCTCTCTCTCTCTCTCTCTCTCTCTTTTACCAACAATAGATGGCACACTGTTGTGAATATGCTACTGTTAATGTTTGATAAGTCTCTGAGTGGTGTGGGACTTAATGTAGGGGAAAGCAGATGCTATGGTGATCAGTGAAGGCTTCTACAGTGTGTAAGCAGCATCACTAGGGATGCATCTAGGAGGAGGCTTAGGTTTGGATAGGTGAGTTACTTGAGGCCAGTAATGGAGAGGATGTAACATCTGTGTGTGAGTGCGGATTGTTGTATTGTTCCACAGCATCGGACATACGAAAAATGAGAAATTATGGACTGAAGGGATTAGCCCAGGCTCATGACTACTGCTTCTCTGAGGGTTTTGGTTCTGTTCTTGAAATTTCTTAGGCTCATTCAAGGTCAATGGTTGGTCTCATCGACATATTTCTTTTCATTTTCCATTTCCACTAAGAGAGAAAGTTGAAGGTTAGCTTTTTGCCACAGAGATTCTGACATAAAACACGCATTGCTGTTTGGCAAACCTCCCCCACTGACCTGTCCTTAATCTTGGAAGGAAATAAGAAGAAAACAGAGGACATAAGGAGGGGGCTGATTTCTGGCACAGTCACTCATTTAGAAAAGTCATTTCAAATTGCACGAGGTGCTTCAATTGCCCTATTTTCTTGAAATTAATTCTAAATTTTATGGGTACAATTTGTTTCCCTTAAGTCTCTAATTATGCTTTTAACATTCAATCTTTCAAACTCCAGCCATTAGTGACTTAATATGGTGTTATCAGGAGATAGAGTGGGGTTGGGAGTGTGGGTGGGAATTATAAGAGCAGAAGTTGCACCTGTGCTTGTGATGGTTGGAAATTGATGTCCCCTGGAGTAAAGCTAAAAGAAAAAGCTAATAAGTCACCAAAATAGACTCAAGTCAAGAGTGAAAATTAGTGTTTAAGGTATTAGGACAAGGGGCTAGGACAAGCTTGAGAAATAGTCACAAAATTTCATTTAAACTTTTGAATGTGGGATGATGGTGGGCGATTTCAGGCCAAGTGAGCAGAATCAGAGAACATTGAAAACATCAGCAGACATCTAGACATATAAAAGTGTAAAGGTCTTGGGTTGGAATGGGAACTCTTAAGGAAATAAAAGAAAAAAAGAGGTACAGGTAATAACTGTCTGAGAGATGATATAAAGAATTAAAAGTTGGGTCACTGAATAGCTGGGTAGAGCCCATAGGAGAAGGGAAACAAAATAATTAATAAAGCAGAATTCGTATTCCTTATTGAATCATCAATAAAAAATTGACTAATGATAGTGCTTCTTCTACTTAAAAGAGGAGGTATATGAGGTGGCTCTGTACCTCAAGAACAACTTCAACACCTAGGCATACCTGTAGTTTATACTAACACATTCTGCAGGATGATCACACATAATATAAATCCTTATATGCATTGGGTTTTAGAAATAGAAACCAAAGTGAGCTCATGAAGATGACTGTGGCTTTATGCAGTCAACAAACAGAGAAAGAACAGGACTTACACTGGACCACTATAGTATGAAAAATTATGAGGAAAAAACATAGATCCTTCTTCTAGGAAACTCATAGACTAAAGACTTCAGAAATGGAAAAAAACAAACTAAAATTTTCGTTTTCTTTGATTCACCAGGAGAACCTTGGAGAAGAGGCATAAGAGAATCCCAGCCAGCCCTTACGTGTACCTACCCCTATAAGTCTTGGTGGGTAGAAATATAGGAGATGGTGAGCATATGCTCTGCAAAGTCATCCACTGAGGCAGGCAGAAGGAATGATCACTGTTTGGCAAAGAAAAAAATCTGCCAATCAAAAAATGGAAGAATTTAACACCAAATTCTCAAATGAAAAAAATACAAACTGCCAATAAACATATGAAAAGAATGTTCAGCATCTTTAGCCATTAGGGAAATTCAAATCAAAACAGTACTGAGATTTCATCTCACCCCAGTCAAAGTCATTATCATCGAAAAATACAAAAAGGATGATTACTAGTATGGGTGCTAGGAAAAAGGAAACCTTCTGCACTGCAGGTCTATATGTACACTTGTACAACACCTATGAGAATTAGTGGCTTTCCTTAAAATAACTAAAAATAGAGGCACCACTTGATTCAGATATACCATTCCTTGATGTATTTCTGAAAGAATAAAAGACAGCACAAGATAGTGATACACACTTACCCAAGTTTATAGAGACATAACTCATAATAACAAAACTGTAGAAGTAGCCTAGATGCCCATCGACAGAAGAACATACAAAGAAAATGTGATAGAGAAAAATAAGTCATCTATAAACAAAGAAGAATGGAATAACATTATTTGCAAGAAAATGAATGGAACAGGGGAGCCTATGTTAAGCAAAATAAGCCAGTCTCAGAAATTGAAAATCACATGCAATTCTCGTAGATAAGAAACCTAAAATATAACTAGTTAAAGTAACCACAAAAACAGAAGAGACAAGAAGCTAGAGGGCAGTCCTCCAGAGGTAGGTAAATGTGTTGGGAGAGGCAGGAGGGGAAGGAGAGGGAGGCAAATGGCAGGAAAATAATCCACATGAATGTACCGATATATGTCAGGAATCTCTCTGTCTGTGTTGCTGAAAGGCAGACATAGGAGTCCCCCCACGCACACATAGGTGTGCTGCTCAGGGAGGTACAAAGCTTGAGTCATCGTGAGTGTGAATGAGCCTACACAGCTTTGGTCTTTTCAGCATTTGACAACATGGATTACTGCCCCAGAAAGATGGACACATGGACTGGCCACTTACCACACTGCGGCACTATGGTGAGGAACGAGGCAGTGTCCTCTTCTTGGTCTGGCACCAAATCACACTTTCTTCTTGACTCACTTTTCAGCCAAATAATGAAGGAAAAATTATTATTTTTAAGAATTTCACATTATAAAATATTCATTCTAGATAAAACTGTGGAAATCAGTAACATATTGATTTAAAAAAACAAACAAATATTAACCTTAAGTAGTATAAAATCTAGTGAATTTATATTAACAAGTGTGCATAAATAAGGAAAAGACATGAAAAACAAAATCTAAAGGAAGAAACTTTCCATTTTCCATCTCACTTACTTCTCCCCTTTGCATAGGAAACAAGTGTAACTCAAGAGTCACAGTTCAAAAAAACTTCTTTAATTCAAAGATGAACTTGTGTATGACCTCAGAGAATTCAGAACTGACGCTGTTAGTCCTTTAATAAACTGGACTCGGCAATAACTGATCTCAAGAAAAATTCAATCAAAACGAAAGTCTTATCTTTCTTCAAAAACAGGGCAGTTGAGAATTGAATGTGATGTCCCAGAAAAATCGAAGAATAAATAACATCGGACTAGTTTGTTCCTGAAAACAAGGCAACAGGAAATTGATGGCATTTTCACCCACCGTTTCCACTACAAAAGATCCTAGTCTTAGAAGCCGTGTCACTTGCCTGTCTTAAAAATCCAACACAGAGATAGAGACAGAAAACAAGGGACCATGATGGTGACATTTCTAAAGTAATTTTGAAGTTGAATCCAAGGAGGTCTTAGAACCCATAACTGTTAGTTCTTTGACACGTAAGTTTTCCACGCAAGTGTTCAGTCTCTCTTCTGAAGATTTTCCTTCCACAAATGCAATAAAAGAGAGGAAGGAATGGAAAATTAAGCTAAGGGAGAGACTTTGCAACCTCTCATTTCCTCCTTAACATATATGTGATAAAGAAGCATGAAAGGCCTGTACTTTTTCTCTTGGCATAACGGAAGAGGGGCAGTTCAGCAGAAAATTTCTTAGGAGTTCCAAAGGGCTCACACAGTTACACAATTGCATCACAGACCCAAACAAATTTGACAAAACAGATACAACCACAAATTCATGCAGAACTAAATTAAGTCTGTAGTTCTTTTCTAAGATGGATTAGAACAGGGGTGGGACTTGTCTAGCCCTGTGGTGTTGTCTTTTTTCAGTTTAAGTGACATGTTTAGTGACTAGAACAAAGAGTTAAATTTTGCAAACTCCACACACATTTACTCATGTGAAAGCCATGACACACATGCATATGGGTGACATACACCTATCCTATCAATACTAGCAAGTAAAAATATAGCGTATGGTTCAGATTTTTAAAAGAAGTACTGTGAAAGGAAACTTCTATCTAATACATTACCAAAGAATTAAAAACATTTACCCTCATCACAAAATTCACATTATCATACTAGAAAGAATTAGAGGTTGCTTATTAGGCTAGTCTGTCCTAGAACAAGTTTTCTTTTGAATGGATCATTCTTTTAATACAAATTTTCCCACCTGAAGCACACAATTATTTTAATTAATCAAGTGAACAAAGGAAAAGTAAGATTATTATTGATTATTGATTGAAGCACTTAATCACTTCACTACATCTGACCAGTGTAATAAGCTATTATAATGGTTGATACACTGTATCAACTTGAGAAATTTGCAAGTTCAACTAAGTGTTTCAGCAGGAAACCAAGGTCCTTACTTTGTAAACATTCTAGGCCTGTGTAAAACAAGGGCACAGAGATAGTGTGAGAGACAAAGTTTGGTACCCCCCTCCCCTCTTCTTGCTCTTTCTCCTCTTGCTGTTTTCTGTGACCTCGAGCTGTTGCTTCTGTGCCACATGCCATGCTGCTTTGGAGTCAGCTGATTATGGACTGAAACCTCTACAAACTGTGAGCTATAATCCTTTCCTTCCTTAATTTTGGGTGCCAGGTATTTTGTCTCAGCAATGAGCTATAAAAGTAAGACAGCCATATAAACCACTATTATATAAAAATGCAAGAAACATGAGTTCTACCCTTGAAGAATTCACTTTTTTGTGATGGTGGAAATCAAAAATCAAGGGCCAGCAAGATAGCTCAGTGGCCTAAGCACTTGCTTAGGCAAGCACAGGGGCCAGGGGTCCATCTATGAAACCACATATTGTGCCGTCCCCATCCCCTGGTATGCTGAGAGAGCCGCCAAGATGGGGCGTGGTAGCACACACTTATAATCCCAGCTCTGGGGAGGCTGAAAACAGGAGGATCACTATGAGTCTGATCTTCAATGAGACTCTGTACCAAATACATCAAAAAAAGAGAAAGAGGAAGAGAGAGAGAGA
>NW_004524595.1:10016953-10017576 GCF_000260255.1 Octodon degus | reverse complement strand
CCAGGTCCAAGGGACAAGCTAAAACACCAAACAGGGAACCTCAGGGGAGACTAGATCCTTCTCAGGTAGGTTCATCCCCGAATGTTTTCATCTCTGAGGTCTCTGCTACTATATTACTTCTTTCCTTTCTAAATCTCCTTAGAATCAGCTCTTTGTGACCTACAGAAATTGTTTTTCAGAATATTTAACCCTATTTCATTGTGAATAAGTTTCTATTTCTCTCCCCAGTTCCTGAGCTCTTTTAGGAAAAATGTCATGTGTCCCTGTCAGTCTTGTATTTCCGGTGCCCCACATGAATAAATGATCACCCATTTTTTGTTAAATTGTATGTAAATAATTGCAAGCATCATGAATAATTCAACGCATCAGAGAGCTATGCTAGGGTGAGAACTACTCGGTATCTTCTTATACTCTCATTGTGTCCAGATAACCCACACCTGGCTGCTTCTGCATCTGAAAAACAGAGATTATTTTATTATCTGAATGACACACAAAAGCAAAGTGCAATATAATTATCCAGGAACTAATAGGATAGCCTGATGGCTACAGAGTGCTGACATTTATGAGAGAGCTCACTAAATAAGCTCCATCCAGTGTTTCAGACTACTCAGACTCACTTTCAA
>NW_004524595.1:9995004-10015439 GCF_000260255.1 Octodon degus | reverse complement strand
GAACTAAACAAAAAAGAGGATAGATAAATGAATGTCCATTTTGTATCTGTGTATTCAAAATGGTTAGGATAGATGTATGGTTACATTTTCTTAATGAATAGAGGGATTTGTTCTAATAGTGTTTGTAAATAGGATGTCATGTCTGCATCTTGTACAGCAAATAACCACTGGGAAGAATGTATGCAATGTGTTAATTATTGAAACTGTCCTACCAATTTGATTTGAAACTGTCTCATTACTATTTGTCTCTGAATAAAATTATGGAAAAAATAAAAAAATAAAATGCTTGCAAGCAGGTGCAGGGGCCAATGGTTTATTCCTCAGGCCTGCGGTATCAACCCTGCCCCTGTGGCACGCTGAGACAGCAATTGAGACTGGGTGTGGTAGCACATGCCTGTAATCCCAGATCTTGGGAGGCTTGTAAATAGGTGGATCACTACGAGTCCAATCTAGTAGTGAGACCCTGAGCACCCTGTAGACCCCTCCCTAAAATACAAAAAAAAAAAAATCTCGAACTCTAGAAGCCACCCCAATGACTACATGAGGCTTGGGGGGACACCTAGACACAAACCATAACAAAAACTTTTCACAAGTTTTGTGCTACTGTATTGGATTTTTCTTTTTAATATTGCTGAATAATAGAATATATCTTGTTCTATGTGAGAGGAACTGGTGCTCTCTAGGGAAGAGAAAAAGGATAGTGGTGGTGTCAGGAGAAGAACAGGAGAGAGCCAGTGCAGAGAGGCTTAGGCTGATGGATGGAATGGGTCAGGGGGTCTAGTGTGTGAGGTCACAGCAGGGTTTCGTTTTGTTTATTTTTTGATTATTTTGTTCAGTGTGAGTGTTGAATCCAGGTCCTGAATACTGAATTACATCCCTAACCTTTTTTTCATTTTTTTTTTTATTTTGAGAGAGGATCTGACCAAGTTGCTAAGTTACCCAGGCTAGGCTTTATCTTGTGATCTTCTACCTTCTTCTTGCCAGAGTAATGAATTTTTTTTTCTTTCTAATTTATAAATACTTTTTCAAGCAATGCTACCTCTTTGGTGTCCTTGGATGTTTCTCAGTTTCTTAGTTATTTGTGGCTTGGGTTATAAATTGCTGCATAACCAACTGTCCCCAAAGCTTAGTGGATCTACAAGTTGTTTGCTCACAGTTCCACAGGGTTGGTAGAGCCCAGCAAGGACAAACCACTGCTGTTTCATGGGACATGAACTATAGCATGAACTATTCCAGGGCTCAGATAGCCCTACATGTATGTCCAGGAATTTGGCCCTGTCCATCAGCGGGGTGCCTGTTGGTTCTCACATGACCTCGCTGCATGGCTTGGTCTGGGAGCACACAGCACCATGGTCTCAGGGCAGGTGAATATCTGATATGGAAGCTAGCTTTCCCCCGAGTCCACAGGTGGAAGTTTCCAGGTCTCTGTAAGGATACCTCTTAAAACAGGTACAACATTGTCTTGGACACATTCTGATCATTAAAGCAGGTCATGTCCTGGATGCTACAGACAAGGCCAAACATGGTTATGATTATCAGGTTATGAGGCTCCCTTGTGATATATGAACATGGGTAATCTGATCTTTAAAAGAGATACTTGATTTTTGTCAAGAATGATGAGCTTTCAGATACTAATGATGTTAAAACTTTTTAACAAAAACCCAAATTCCCTGAGAAGTAAATACCTTTCAACAGAGTTCATGTCACCCCAGACTCAAACAGGCCTGAAAAGCACAAAGTACTACTACCTTCAAGGTGTGCTATGCTTAAGTCACCATCCCAACACGGGGGACACAATACCCAAAATCTATAACTTAAAGTAAGCGAGTTTTATTTATGCTCACAGTTTCAGGCCCTAGTCAGTTGGCTTTGAGGCATAAAGGGCATGGGCAGAAAGGCTCACCCTGGGGAAAACGACTAATCCCACAGCTTTAAGGAAGCAGAGAGTAAAGAGAGGAGCCGAGGAGAGGAGAGAGACAGCCACCCAGATCGCCCTACAGGGACCATCTCTAGCCAGAACCCCTGCTACTGGCAAGTCAGCTACCCAGCTTCCGTGATGGTAGCACCCTCCCCAAGCCCCAGCTCTGACTGTAGGAAGACTTGGAGTGTGGGGGTGGGGGGATATTCCACATCCAAGCCGTAAGACAGGGCCTGCATTCTACAAGTGTTTGAACCACATTTCTTTTTAATTTTTATTTTTATTAGTACTTGTTTGCAATACAAAATGATTACGTTCATCATAAGGAGTTAGTGCATATGCATAATACCCCTTAATTCCTTTTTTACCCTCTTTCCCTCCTATTGTTCCCGCCATCTCCCGGTGCCCTTCCTCTATTGAAAAAGATCTATATCCCTATTTCCAACTATGTATCATTCACCCTTGCTCTTCATTTATATTTCAAGTTTCTCGTACTTCTTATATGGGAAAATATACCAGCCAGAATTTTAGAGATGCAGTTTCTTTTACCTGGATCAGAACTGTGTTGACCTAGTGACAACCACACTCGCTGTAAATGGACACCTGCTTTGTGAGCATAAGTACCCAATGAGATAAAAATCAAATAAAGCAAGCTATGGCAAAATAAGAAACAGGAAATACGTTGAAAACCGTAAATATTATACAAAAATACATATTCATAACAATGCGTATAGGAAGGTCTATTTTAAGCAACTTGGTCTCATTTTTTTATTGTTTGTTTTTTCTTGGCAAATCCTTCACTGTTGCTTTCATACTCCAGGATTGTAGGTTTCTATTGCTGCAACACTCATTTTAGGTGGTTTTGAGTACTCTAGGTAAAGCAAATATTTTAAGATCTTCACAAGTGTTAAATAGGTATCCAAAACATAAATGCTAATTGTGGGTGAGAAAAGCCACTTGAGCAGTGCTGCATGTGGAGCTTAGTGTCTCTAGACCACTTGGATTTTCCACTAAGAAAACTCTTGCCAAGAGTAGTTAGCCTTTCCCATTTATACCCGAAGATAAAAATGTGTCCTTTTTCAAAAAAGGACGTCAATTTCTTTCTGCAATTGTCTAATCCTGCTGTACTGATAAATCCAGGAATTTCACACTCTCTTAGGCACTCTGGGGAATATGAAAGAAGTGTAAGTTCTGTTTGGAGTTCTTAGAAAGTTTATGATTTATCACCACGTTAAAAATAGCTACAGAGGACTGGGTGTAAAAGGTAGGGGGATTGCACAGTACTTTAACCATGCTCGGAGACGACAAGAGAGAGCTAGGGAGACACAGAGAAAAACGGAAAGAGAATCCTTAGCTGGGGCAAGAAGGGAAGGCTCCTTGGAGATAGGGACTGAACTTTAGTTTAATAACCATTTCTGTGTCCAGATATTAAGAAACAATCGACAGTAGTTTATAAACTTTAGTAGGTGCTCCAAGATGAAGATGCTCAAGGGAGCAGTGCATAGAGCTATGAAAAATGGAAGGAGAGGCTTGAGTTGTGGTGGAACAGAACAGATGACTCCTGCTAGGAGTTGAAGGAGATACAGAAAGGCAACTCCATCCTTGCGTGGCTTCTGAGGCCAGGCCCCAGAGTCTGGGCTTTCATCAGAAAAGCAGGAAGGAGCAATTATTATATGCTTTTAAGTATGAGTACTTTGTTAAAAAATTCTGGAGTGAAAATTTTCTATCCTTTCATTTCTATTATTAAGAGTTCAAAGTCTTGCAGAATTCACATGTTAAAGAATAGAATAAAACCTTAAACACTGAGTCATGTTCAATGATGAAATTATTTGTCTTTGCTTAATCATGAAGACATTCCTTCTCTGATCGCATTTCCTTTCATCTATTTCATATATATCTTCAATACAGAAAATCATCCTCTTTGAAAACATAATAACATAATTTTTTTGTTGTTTGTGTGTGTTGATTTTGTTGCTTTTGTACAAAAGCATTACATTCGTGCTGTAAGTTCTGTGGCAAGTGCAGGACGGCCTCTGCAATTGTGGTGCCCTCCTGTGACAGTGATTATTGTCTTGACACTAAATGTCTAATGCTGTCTCCTGTAGGAATCTCCATCAAGAGTAAACAATCACTGAGCCAAATGTTCATCAAGGAAATGAAAATGTGGGAAAAAGGATTGTGTCTCTTACATGGGTTCTTTTGGATGTGAATTAAGAAAATAGGGTCACACTTCTGATGGTTTTTTGTGTATTATCACAATCAAGGCAGCACTGCTAGGCAACGAGGTGAATAAGGCCCAACATTTAGCCTTGCAAGTACTTATGGGTGGAGAGAGGCAACTAAGTGAACAGGTAACTGCCCCAGCTAAGCCTGGCTGACTTTCCAGGCAAACACCACAGTCAGTGAATGAGCATGACTTTACAGGCTCTGAAAGAACCTCTGAAGAAACCTCCCCTGAGCCTCTGTCTTCTGCAGGGACGCTAATTTTAGAACCAGTCTGGATTTGCACTTAGCAAATCTCTAGTCCTTGCACACAGATTTAGAACTGTACCTGACATATCCTAAAATGATACTTTGATTTTTCACTCTCAAACCATGCAATTTTACTTTCTAAAACTTCAGCTGAGAATGGATGCATGTATCATTGGTCTTTGGCAGGAAAAAAATGTTTCAATATAGAAATATGTGGTCACTATGAATACAACTGTTAATTCCAATTCTACCTAGGCAATTAAAGAGAATGTTTGATGCATAGTAGGTATTCAGTTATAGTGTTATGTTTAATCCCATGAATTAAATGATCAGAACTCACAGTTGTATGTGCAATTTGGACAAATCATAAATGAATTAAATGGTTCTCAGAACAACCAGATGTAGGAAAGAAATGATTAATGATTTCAACACAAAGTGAAGAAAGAGGAAACTGGAACCCCTAAGGAATGAGCCCTAGGAAAGAACATGCATGTTATCCTACTACCTCCCTTAAAATAATGATACTGAGTAGATGATAACCACCCCCCATTCTCTACTGTGTAGAGACTTCTTTTTTCAGTTTTTGGTTTTAATAAAAGGAGAGTAAAGGGGAAAGCTACATATTAGAGTTCTTTTTTCCAATAGGATGAACTGTGTGACTATAGAAAAGTTACTTCCCTTGCCTCCTTGACAGTCTCATCTGGTAGTAAAAGGCTATGAAATGCATGGCTTAGGTAATGCCCCAGTTATATAGCATAACAATAGAGGTTATTCCTTCTCCATGGTTCTCTATTATAAGTCCAGTGTTCCATAGACGGAAAGGTTTGTTTTAGGTAAGTACTTTTAAAAGCTGCAAGAACACAATAGTCAAGTCTGAATTACAAAATTATAAAACCTAAGCCCCTGGGAAGATGCAGGTCCAATTAGGAAGCCTGATGCAGCAGCTCACTTGGCAGAGGGAAGCACTGAAGTGCCGAAGTGCACAGCTGTAAAGAAAATGAGGAAGCCCATGTGCCCTTCCTTCTGTAGCCCTGGGATATAGGCTCATCCATATTAACTTCATCTTTCATTTATTGAGGGCCTATTCTATGTTGGAACTATCCTACATGAGTGGATCTGATAGTAAAGAAACTAGAAAGGGCCTCAAATGCATGGAACCTGATTCCAGTGGGGGGAGATAAATAGTGAACAAAAAATAATTCATATACTGAGCAGGGTGCAGGCCAACAAGAGACACAACATAAGCCTAGGGAAAGGCAGAATGCACATGGGGAGCTGCCCGGGATGGCAAGGCTCACACATCCTTCTGCAGAGCTGATATGTGGACAGCGATCTGCACGAAATCAGGAAACAGACATGGGGATCACTCAGAGACAAGTATTCCAATCTACAGAGATGGAAAGTACGCATTAGGTCCTAAGGCTGTAAAGGGTGTGGGGCTGGAGGAAACCTTAAGGAACCAGGTAGGATTTCTTAAGAGGTGAATGGAAAAAGAGGAGGTGGAGACTGTTTTCAGGTGGTGCGTTACAGCTTTTCAGGGGGTCAAGTAGAAAACTATCAAGAGGCCTTGGGTATACTGGTGGCAATCTCCATCCTAGGTGTTAGTGAGATCATTCTGGATGTTTTATAGGAAAAGGATTTCAAAGATGTAAGTATACAAGAGCAAGACTGGCATAGGAAGCTATAGTGATATACCTGGTGAGACACGATGATGGCTCAGATCTGAGTCACAGTGATAGAAGTGGCAAAAGGCAGTAAGATTCTATATCTATTTTATAGACTTTGCTATTTGGGTGATGAGATAAGCTACAGGTGAAGATGGCTCCTCACGTGACCTCACAAGATGAAGTAACTGATGGGACCCCAAGTATGAATTCAACCCCAGCACAAGGGATCGTGCCAGAAGCTGCGTCCATGGAATAACTGAGATGTTGAGTCAAATGCAGACAAAGGAAGGAATACCTGAGGAATTGATCTCTCAGGAGACCTCAATCTCCAAGGTCAGTAAATCATAGGCAATGCCTCACAATTCTTTACTAGGCTCTCCATCAACAATCTCTATGTCACTGAAGTTGTTGAATTCAGACACAAAGCCCACAGTTCAAAAGGGCAAAAGAGCATGTTGACCTCATGTTGACAAACATAAAGTAATAAATATGCTATGTTACTGAGGCCAAACCAGGGAATCAGAAAAATCTGATTAAACCCCTGGAGCTCAAACCCCTGGTGCTGAAAAGTAATGTAAGGGACATCAAGACTGTGGCTTTATATTTGGTTGCTTTGATTGTCAGTCATGTTTAGACAATTGGCATTAGCCTAGTGTCACCATAATTTCATTTTCAGAATGTGCCAGAGTCCACAATGCTCATTTGAGCTGCATTGCAGTGGATATGCAGTCAGTTTTGACTATTTGATTCACTCCTTGATTCTGAGTTATATCTTACCTGAGGAAACCTGCCCACGAGGACTGTTGTGTCATGTCAACACTCACATACACCTTGCTTATTAGGTTACAAAACTGCAGTTTTATAAATTCTGATGTTTATATATGATATGGAGTTTTTAAAATGTTACATTTTATGAATATATTCAGTTATAAATTCTTTCTTGGATAAAATTTAAGTCTATGCTCAGCTTTTCCTCACATTGAGATCTCTAATTGTTCATGATATTTTCTTAGATTAATAAGAACCATCTCACAGCTTATTGTTTATTGATCCATGCTGAAGATTATTTTGAGAGCAGTTTGACATTTAAGAGAAGAGACTAACTACAAAAGGTCAGAAGGAGACACCGGCTGGAGGAGCATGTGGCTCTTCCTGGGCCCCTCACACCTCATAGGTACAGCATTTCCTGCCCAACCCCTCAGTTTCCTGCCTTATTCAGGAAAATTCAAAGCAGAGATAAATCTACAGCCAGGTGAACAGAGAGTGGAGAAGCTTGATTTTCACAGGGTCTGGTTTAAGGAATATAGAAAAGTCTCGAGGTAGAGGAGCTTCTCCAGATGTCTAATTCAGAGCTTGATATTTCAGCATTGTGGATGCATTGCCTTTCTTATGGATTATGTTTCTGGACTTTTAAATCTCAAGTGCCCCTGTAAATGTCAGCAAACTAAATCAATATGAATAGTGTATTGGAGTCTTTTCTTAGTTACTAGCACTTTATAGTAAAAGCACTAATAATAAAGAAAGAATAAAGAGGTGCTACTAAAAGCTTGAAAAGAATGCAAGAAGGGCTCTTGATCTGGAGGAGATAGCTATCAAAGAGAAACCTCTCCAACTACCCTAAAATTTTACTTTTCAAACCGACTGTGAGCACAGGTTGGAAGTAACAGGAGGATGAAAATTGGACATCAGATTTGGCAAGATGAGGGTAGCTGGTGGCATGTTTAAGTACAGTAGTGGGACGCAAGGAAGAACCTGAGTTCAGATGAAGAGGACCATCAGATCTTCATAGGCAATGATATAATAAGGAGCTAGAGACACCAAGAGCACTCTATCTTCACCCCATTGCTTGAGTATGCCTAGGATCTCCACAGTACGAGGCTATCAGACTCAGAAAGGCCAAGTAATTACCAGCAAAGTGAAAAGACAACCCACAAATTTTGAAAAAATCTTAACTAACAAGCACTCAAACAAAGGTCTGCTCTCTAGAATTTATAAAGAACTAAAAACCATTAGGGCTCTAAAATTCAAAGACCCAGCCCAGCAATGGGCATCCAAGATGAACACACACTTCCCAGAGGATGAAGTTAAAGAAGAAAATGAATACATGAAAAAATGTTCCACATCACTAGCCATCCATGAAATGCAAATTAAAACAACACTGAGATATCATCTCACCCCAGAAAGAATGGCTATCATAAAGAAATCAACCAACAACAAATGTTGGAGAGGCTGTGGGAAAAGGGAACCCTTCTCCACTGCTGGCAGGAAAGTAGACTGGTGCAACCATTATGGAAATCAGTGTGGAGACTCCTTAGAGAACTTGGACTGGAAATCCCATTTAAACCAGCTATTCCTCTACTGGGAATTTTCCTGGAGGATCTGAAAATATCATATCTTAGTGATATATGTGTGCCTATGTTTATAGCAGCACAATTTGTGATAGCCAAATCTTGGAAACAACCAAGATGCCCGTCGCCTGAGGAATGAATGAAAAAGATGTGGTATTTTTATACAATGGAGTATTACTCAGCTATAAAGAATGATAAACTTGAAGCCTTCATATTTAAGTGGATACCACTTGAAGATATACTCATAAGTGAAATAAACCAGACCCACATGTGTAAATATCACATAGTCTCCCTAGTATAAGAACTCAAAAGAAGAAACACAAATAGAAAGGTATAACACAATTAAAAGGAAAGAGAGAACTTGAGGATTAGACAAGGAAGAGAAAGCAAGGAAAAAACCTAGGAAACATGACAGGGGCAAAGCCATACATTTATATGTACAAGATGGAGAAGGCAGTGATTCTGAGAATCTTCAGCAGGTTTTCAAAACTAGCAGTTAATTGGTAGTATTCTCACCCTGACCTTTTTTTCTTCATATTCTGTAAGGACTTAAAGTTTAGCATATTAATACTTGATGAAAAATACCTATGTTACATGTTATGCCTAAGATGTTTGACTATATATGCTGATACCTGTGAACTAAGCAACTGCACTAAAGTTAGCAACGTGTAATAGTAGGGTCATGCTTGGAGTGCCTGTCATTCTGGTCTTCTGAATACGTGCTGCTTGTCATGACACACCAGTTGCTGCCATGCTGTCTCTTGGGTAGACATTTGTTTAAAAAGGAAGAGGGTGGTGAATGAAGACAGGAAACAGGAAAAGTGGTATTGCGGGACTGTCTTGCTACAATGTTGCATATGGTTAGATTTTTAAACTTCTGTGTAAAAATATGTAATTGTTTATTCCTATTTTTTAATATATTGGATTTTTTAAATTTTTTTCTTCATATTCTGTAGGAACTTAAAGTTTAACATATCAATACTTGGTGAAAAATACCTATGTTACATGTTATGCATAAGATGTTTGATATTCAGACAGATAGTGAGGTTAATCTCAATTGCCTAGGTTGTAGGATAATAACAATAAGCTTCTCTTCTGGAAGATTAACAACCTAAGTTTGCAGACCAAAAATTAGAGAAAAAAGAGGGCTGCAAGAACAGCTAAGATTTTGTCCCTAGCGTGTCAAGGTCAGTGAAGATTCAGGACATAGGAGAACCTGTATTATAACATCATGTAACTCAGTTGTGTCCCAAATTTTCTAATCAAGGAAATTATGGGGCCACAGGGGAAAGTGATAGAGGATGGCAAGTGTGCCTAAGGAGATTCACATGGAGAGAAAACATTCTCTCAGGCTTTCACAGAAAGCAAATGGGTCAAGCAACAGCCATGACTCATACACATGGCTAACATTGACAAAGGATCTTCAAACTGCAATACAGGGTTTCAGGTGAAATCCTGAGGTGATTTGACTGTCCTTATCAGATACAAAATTTACATTTGTTATTGTATAGGTCTTGCTTTATCTTGATCTTAACCATCCAGCAGAAAAGTATAAAAATGAAGTATAAAAAGTAAAGCCATATTAATATGCTGAGCTGTAAAAGGCTCAAGTCAACAACTTCTGACGTTGCCAGTCCTACAGATAACCCACTACTATTATGGACTACTGAACTGTATTGGATTATTTTGCTGAATTCACACACCTATAATATTTAAGTGGCAATGAAATACTCTTCTCTGACAAAACTAAACAAAAAAAGGAGATACAAATGCACAACCATTTTTTATCTGTATGTTCAAAATAAGATAGATATACAACTACATTCTCTTAATTCAATGACTAGAAAGATTTGTTGTAATAGTGTTTGTGGACAGGATATCATGTCTGCATCTTGTATAATGAATAACCACTAAGACAACAATATGCAATGCATAAATTATTGAAACTGTCCCACTAATCAGATTTCAAACTGTCTCATTGCTATTTGTTTCTCAGTAAAATTATTGGAAAAAAAAAAAAAGAAAGGCCAAGTACTATCATTAAACGTGGTGCCCAATAACATTAACTCAAACACTAGGATTTTAAGGGGTTAGCGGAAGGACTGCAAAAGATGATATAAAACCCGTGAGGTTTAATTATGAAGGACAAAAAGAGTGGGTGATTATTTGAATAAAAACTTTTAAGTGAACTGGTGAATATGTTTGATTTTTTCTACTGCTAATTGAAATAATAATTCATATATGTTAAACTTATTACAACCAGGAATGGCCCAGTTAATATTTACATTCACTCATTGAAGGCTGGACAATCATGTGAGGAAGACATTGTTATCTACATCTTACAGAAAAGGGACTGAAGCACAGAGACATGGTCAGCTTGTCTAGTCACATGGAAAGTAAGTGGGGAAATTGAGATCTTAATCCTAGGTGAGTTGTATTTGGCTATTATGGTTTATCAGTTCCCGAGTAATCATTGTCTCATGACTTTTTTATATTTTGTATTTTATCACTATAATAATTTACTTCTATCTCTGCTATCTGTATGCTTATAGACTGAATTATTCTTTTTGTTGGGTTTTGTTATTTTTGTTTTTAAATGATACTATATATATATATATATACACACACACACATATATATATATATATATATATATATATATATATATATATATATATATATGACACACTGTACTATGTTGATATATGTCTATAGTGGATAATAGTGAAGAATGTTTAATTCCTAAGAGCAGGAGCTCACTTTCCTTTGTCCTCTCAAGGGTTAAAACAAGGCTGTTACATGCAAGGACAAAGTCTTTAGGGGTGACAGCATGCCAGATGCTGAAGATCTACTTTGGTAAAGATATCTTAAGGAAAGAAGTAACAAATGCATGGGGATGTGGAATTGGGAACAAAGAGAAAGAAAGAAAAGGGAAAGAATTTGGTTAAATGTAACTAGAGAGACAATGGACATAAAGAAAATCAGAGCAAAAATAGCCAGTGGAGAAGTAAACACTTTATGCGAACATGAACTATATTTTATTTTTGCTCTGTTCAATGTTTATAAAATTCGGTCTAAGATTTAATGTACATCTATTTGAAAGGAGTTGCTAAATTTTAACTGGAAATACTTCTTTGTGCTAAATAATCTTTATAGAGTTCTAAATTATAGCCAAGTAGCAATATCATTACAGAGCTGTTTAGCCATAGCAGTTTATGTGGAAAGTCAGGAGAAGGTGATGATGCGTATCAAAATATATAATAAAGAACTAAAAAATCATGGGTATCTTTATTTACTCAAAATACTTTTTATTTAGCCATTTTAATGCATTTGAGATTAAAGGGAGGAATGAAAGTAACCAGTAGGAACTGCAAAATGTTCATGAAATGATAATAATAATATTTTGTACTTCTGCAGTATTTTTCATAAGAGACCAAAGCACTTCATTGCCATTAACACATTCAACATTCCAGAAGCCTGTCCGATGGGTAGGTGGAAAGCAGCTGGAGTTGGCTTGTGAGAAATGCAGCTGAACATGCAAGTGTTAAGTGGAAATTCTCCAGGGTGTTTGGAGGCTTGCACCTGGATAGACTCGTTAACCCGAATGGCACCCCATTTACTCCACTGGACATTGATGAGGCTTGAGCAGACTGCTCAAAGCCCCTCGCTACTTCCTTCCTGCTCACCCTCTTTCTTACAAGAGTTCTTCTCACCCACCATCCCAATCAAATGTGTGCACACTGCTGAATCAACAAACTGGGGCCATTTGATCTAATTCCTTTGCCCAGCGCCACTACATGCCCTTGGGATGTTTTTATACAGCTGTTACAAAGCTTAGTTTCACAGAAAGCTCACACTCCTAGAAAAGCTCCTTCTAAAGCTGAACTGCCCTAAGTGTAAAAAGGAGGATGCAGCACCCACTAAGGTCTTGATGACTGGATGGAAGATGAGGTGGAACCAAAGAATCAAGACAATTTACATAAATAATGAGCACTCCTCAACTCTCTGATGCTAAATATAAAATGCAGAGAGCAATGGTACATGGTATTGTTGTAAAACAACTTTTCCTCTTGGGGTTGCACTTAGGGAAAAAGAGCCTAAGATCAAGAAGTCCAAGCAGGTCTTGCGGGTTAGCTTAGTTGTTTAAGCACCTCCTCGGGCACACCCAGTCAGGAACAAGAGACCACGGTTCAATCCCCAGCTCCACATGCCTTACCAGACCCACCCTTAAGGCAGTTTAAGCCAGGAAAAAAAAATCCCTCTCCACTTTTTGCCAAATAGCTCAGCAGACTAAAGTGCCTGCTTAGGCAGATGTAGCAGCCTGAGTAGGATCCCTGGCATGCTGTGCCGGCCTCACCCCCAGGGTGTGCTGAGACATTGATTGAGACTGGCTATGGTGGTGCACGCCTGTAGTCCCAGTGATTGGGAGGCTAAAAGCAAGAGGATCCCTACCAATATGATCTACATAGTGAGACCCTGTCAAGCCGTAGACCCTGTCCTAAAATACAAAATAATAATAATAATAATAATAATAATAATAATAATAAAAGGCAGCCAAGGATAGATCATGCACGTGGTGTTCTCTTCAACAAGAACTCATCTGTCATCGGGTCAACTGTTCCTGTTCCCATGGGGAATGCCCTGCGCTAGCACTAAGCACACCCATAGCAAAGGCCAAAGTGCTCCTCAGCCCCTTTCCTTCCTCTAGTTCTGTGCACATGCAGCAACAGTGGCATTTTCTTGAGAAAGTAAAACAGTACTTGTTGAGTGCAGAAATATACCAAGCTCTGAGGATCAGAGTAAGGCATCTTACGGTTCAAATCAATGGATCATCATAAGTGGAGTTATATTAGAATAATCTCCATATATTTAGAAATTTTGATATTTACACTGAATTCAGGATACAGCTGTACATCTGCTACATCACACAACTGATAGGAAACATTTTTCCTGTCCACTTCACACTCACTGTGCACAATGTCCTGTGGCAAGTATACTTTGACTCCACGAGTAGGTTATGTGCTATCCATGATGGTGTATGCCCCTGTCGAGAAAATCACCATAGGAGAATTTAGATAACAGTCTAACTCCTGATAGAAAAGTGATCAATGAAATGCAAGTGAGTGATGTCCACAGTCAAGGAAGAAAGCAAAGCTTGAAGAAGGAAGCAGGTGGGGCAGCTTCTTGCAGTAGACAAGAATTAAACTGCCTTCAACCATAGGTCATAGATATAGTTGTGGGTAAGGAATTTTATAATTACCTTTTCAAATGTGTTCTTATTCCCAAAAAGAGAGTATTTGTTTGAGTGTGAATGATGGCATGTGTGGCTTATTCCAATGAAGAGGCTGTCAGGAAAACAGTGAAAGTTGGAAGATTACTATCTCCAGATCTAGGGTGTATCAAATAGTGCTCATCTCAGCAGAGAGGAGCAGCGAATACAATGGCAAAGACTAAATATTTTTTTAAATATCCCATAGCAAAATTTATTGCTACCTGGTAACAAATAGGCACGCAGTAGCCACTACATAAAGATTAGCTGACTTAGAGGAGTTACACTAATCTGCAAAAACTACTGACTTAAATTGAGCTCTAGAAGAAGATAAGCTGTCTGCTCCTTTGTAAGCCACCTCAAATCAGAGGTGCACACAAGTTACACCAAAGCCTGGCTCTAAACAGCTGGACATGCCCTTCTTGGTGTGTAGGTGTCACCCTCATACCCAGCTACACCCCTTCCACCATGCTATATAAACATGTGAACAGTCATGCCTGGCTATTGCTGGTGAGAAGGGCCATCTTCACATTGCATGAACCCTGAATGTTTATGTCCCAACTGGGGTCATAATGGGGAAAAGTAGTACATTACAAAACCAGAGTAGGCTTCCTTCACTTTGATTATAAGAAAGGAAGGGCTCCACACAGCGAAGGTGATTTACTGGTGTAGAAAGTTTTCCCTCAGCCAAAATTACACTGCATCATATATTTTCCTTAACTTCGTCCTATGTCAGGACCCAGGAGGAGATTGTTTTAGAGACAATATCTGTGTAGGTAGTATTTTTTCATTCTAGTTTTATTAAGGTATAGTTTATATAGAAGAAAATGTACATTTTTAAGTGCTGATCTGTGCAACCCCAAGGAAAAGCCTCAAAGATGGTAAGGGTGCTGAGAAAAGAAAACAGGCCCTGAAGGACACATAGAGAATTCAAAAAGAGGAAACAGTAATCTATGATGGCATTTGTTTTTAAGGAAGTTATCTAAGCTTCCTTCCCTTGAGGATGCCAATGATGGTTTATTCAGGTTAAGTGGTACTAGAATCACTCCTTCCTTAAGTGAATACTTGACATGACCTTCAAAATTACTACATAAAATGATAATGTAACAGACTCAAGGATGGTGTTCAGCTCTTGCTACTCCTATTCTTATGCAAAAGATACACAAATTCAGGTGCTTATTATGATGAGTCTGTCATAATTTGTGTACACTACTATCTTCACAAATGAAGATATTAATGTTAGACAGAGGGTCATACTGGCAAATCCCCCATCTAAATCCACATCTTACAACTTACAATTCACACTATCTCAAGCCTCCCTCTCATCACAGTGCATCTGCATACATAAACTGTAGTTGCTTTCAACATTTAGTCAGTGTCTACTTTCTCACAAATGAGGTGATAAGGCCAAGAGTCCAGAAAGATGTAACAAATATCTATTTTCAATATCTGTGTTGGCTTACAATGCCATTGATGTAATCTGAAGGAATTTCCAACTATGTGGCTTAGAATACCGGCACGGGTAGACTCAAACCTGCGCTCTCATGTAATTTGTGTGGCCCTGCTTACAGTGATTTGTGTTTCTTGTAGCACGGGTTTAAAACCAAATAAAATGGCACAGATATTTATCCAGAGTTCAGAGTCAATTTGATAGCTATTGCATGGAAAGTTATTGACACTGCAGTAAAACTCCAGCTAGCACATTCATTTTTTAAAGAATTTATTTTAAACTAAGCATAAACTTTCCACTTACCTGACCAAACAGACCGTCCTCCAAGTAACAGGTTCCCACCTCCCCTGCACAGCCCATTGTTGTCTCCAGCTGTGCCTCTAGCTTGTCCTCCCTGGATGTGTGTACAATTTGAAATGTCTTCACCAGCTCTCCTCCTGCTGTGTCAGCAGGAACTCCCTAAGTTTTTCAGTAACCATTTGTGTAGAGGAAACTTATCTCGCTCTGAAATAATCAGGGGCAGAAACCAAGTCCTACAATTCTAAGCCTCAATTTTCTTGCCTGGAAAATGGAAATAATCCCAATCTCTAAGGGTTGTCATGAGGATTATGTGCTTTGTAGAGCATTTGCACACTAAGTAGACTAAATATATTCTACTAAATGTATATTTTCTTCATTACTATTGAATGTGTTTCACAGAATGCATCATTCATTGAATGATTCACTTAACTTATTATAAAAAGCTAATATAAACAATTTATATGAGCTCTTATAACTCAATAATAGAAAAATAATGGTCAAAAGATCTAGACAGACAATTATCCAAAAATATAAAAATGATCAATATATGCCTAAAAAGTTGTTCAATAGCACTACCAAGAAATGAAAATTAAAAGCACCACTGGCTATCACCTTACAGTTATAAGAATGATTGCAAAAGTGACAAGAGCTAGTAAATATTAACATAAGTGGAGAAGAAAGTAATTTTTTCTATGCTATTGGTAAGCAAGCATATAGATATGGGCATTGTGGAAAAGAGTATGAAGGTTCCTAAAGAAATTAAAAATGGAATTACCATAGACACAGTAATTTCTCTTCTGAGTTTATCCTCAAAGACGATAAAATCATCAAGGAGCTCCGTACATATGGATTCATTGTAGTATTACACATAATAGCCAAGATACAAAAATAACCCAAATGCCCATGGACAGAGAAGTGGATAAAGGAAACAAAATGTTAGGCTTTGTGCCTGGAAGTCCCCCAAAGCCTCATGTGGTGGGACTGGATGTAGACTTTGAGGCTGGTTCGTTGTCTAGTGATGGGATTCATGGTATGAGCAGTGCCAGGACCCACGCTGGGCAGTAGCCTGCCTACAACATAAAGGAGGAAAAGCGGCTTGCTCTCCCCCACCCCTTTTTGGCTCTTGCTGCTTTT
Organism: Octodon degus; assembly: GCF_000260255.1. Lineage (NCBI taxonomy): Eukaryota > Metazoa > Chordata > Mammalia > Rodentia > Octodontidae > Octodon > Octodon degus. The sequence goes on along the minus strand of NW_004524595.1, from coordinate 9,998,881 downwards.
GCTGGCTTCTGCACCCTTGACATGTTGCTCCTGCGCTATGCCACCCCACGTTGGTGCCAGCTGACTATGGACTGAGACCTCCAAGAACTGTGCCCTAAGTCAACCTTTCTTCCCTTAATTTGGGGTGTTGGGTAATTTTTTTCCTCAGGAAGGGAAGAAAGATAATTAAAAATACAGTGTGATATATGTGTTGCTTCTGATATTGTCCAGCTTTAAAAAGGAAAAAGATGTGTCATTTGACACAGGTTGATACAACTAGATGGCCTTATACTAAGTAAAATAAGCCAGACATGTAAGGAATACAGCTGTGTGACCTCATTTGCATATGGAATATTTTACACACACAAAGAGAGGTAGAGAATGAAATCCTGCTAAGTACAGGAAGGAAGGAGAGGTGTGGGGAGAGGAAATGCAGATTTGTAGGCCAAAGCACACAAAATAACAAAAGTGTGGGATAAAAAGCTGAAAACTCTAATACACAAAGTAAGGACTAAAATTAATAATACAAATTATAATAAATTGTATTATATTAAGGATTTCTTTTTTTAGTACCCAGGATCAAACTCAGGACCTTGCATTTGCCAGGCAGGCACTTAGGCTGCAGAGATATCTCCCTGGCTCTATAAGGACTTTTGCTAAGTACATAGATTGTATCTATTCTTGTCACTAAATGTAACTATGTAAAAGAAAATTTCAACAGTAACCATTTTATTTATTCCACAAGATCATGTTATAGGGGCTGGGGAGATAGCTCAGTGGTCTAAACGCCTGCCCGGCAAGTGCAAGGACCTGGGTTTAATTCCTGGAAGCACATTCTGTGCTGGTCCTGGAACCCCAGTGCACCATTCTGGCCACTAAAACCGGGCATAGTGGCACATAACTGCAATCCCTGTGCAAGGGAGGCTGAGACAGGAGGATCACTACAAGTCCGAGTTGTGTAGTAAGAACTTGTACCAAATAAATAAATAAATAAATAAATAAATAAATAAATAAATAAATATTTTTAGATCATGTTATAGACCTCAAATAAATATTTCTTAAAATTTCATTATCACCATCGTTAACATCATAATCACCTCCTTTTAGCATTACTTTCTTCAAAGCACACAGTGAGCAGAGACCTGGCCCTGTAGGAGAGCTGTCCTCTACCTCCTGCTTCGGCGCTGTGAGACCTAGTTCGGCAAAGCCACCCGTCTCAGGGTGGTGCTAGGCTAGCCTCAGCCTGGTGCCTACAGTGACTCAGAGCTCAATGTTGCCTAAGCAGCCCCTCTCAAAGGCGAGGCCCTCTAAGTAAAAGCAGCCCCTTCCCTTGTTTTATTTGTATCCTTCAGTTAGGAACTACTGATTGAAAGAATCAGTGCAGTCTCCTCGTTTACCTCTGCAGAGGTGACTAACGGTGAAGGTTCTTAGGCTCTCTGGAGCCTGAAATACTGCACATGCCACTTAAACGTTGCGTGGAGTTATCAGGCCTGCTACAGCCTAGCAGACTTTTGTCAAGTGGCCCTCTCCTCTGCTGTTTCCTTGCACGGAATACCTTCGCGAGGCTCTCCGGCCTCACCTCTGAGCCTAGCTTAATAATGTTGGAAAGTCTGTCATAGGACCAGATATCCTGGCTTTGCCAAACCCTAAAGCCATAAAAGAAACAAATACGATCAATCTGAAGTGGACCCAGGTGTCACTGCAAAAGGAGCAGGGGGATATAATAGGAGTTATTTTTATATATGGCGATACACATAGATTATACTGACTCATTTTGTTTGCAATAAAACTGAAATACTACTAATAATTATTTTTATCACCAACTCTGATCTTTTCTGGCTCATGGCTTAGTGAATATATATTTTTTTTCAAAAAATCAATATTTAATAAAGTTATCAGTGTCTGTGTCCTAAATTGAAGCTTTCCTATCCCTGGCACATGCTCCTCCCAGACAGACACATGCCCACCTCCTTCAGTGAGACGTTGAAGAGACTGCAGGTTTCAGTTAGCAGCACCTCACTTTAAAAGGAATTTCCTTACAGCAGTTTGGTTCCTCCAATTTCTAAACATTTCACTGTTCTAGAATATCAGCCAATAGCACCCTTTACATTAAGATAGATGTTTCACTAACATTTTGCGTTGTGCCCTACCATTACCAGCACACTGTCCCCAGCAGGTCTCTCTTCACGATTCCTCAAAACTCCCATCTTTCAAGATACTTATAAAGGGAAGATCAGAAATGTGACCCAATAGAGAGTGACTGCTACTCCTCACACCATCAGTTACTATTTCCACTTACCCCAGAAGGTCTTACAAAAATCTCATCTCATGCTTTGGATCTTTTTCAAGACTTCTGAAAAGCACTGTGCAAAGAAACAAGCTAAATAACCATTCCAGACAGCATTTAGTGGTCTTCGTGAAGCTGTCCACACTACCAACACTTTCCTTTGCCAACGCAATGCACGTGGCTATGCAAAAGCCATATACACAACTGAACCAACTGCAGAGCCGTCAAGTCCCTTGCAAGGAATAGGATCTCCAAATTATTTACCATTCCAAAATTGCCACATATTTTCAAATTGTATCATTGGTGTTCATCACACAGAGGACATTCCAGGTCAAGCAACAGTGCTGAAAATAATGACAGTAGTCAATGTGTTAGGCAGCCTGTCACATTAGGAGTTATTAGATAAGCATGCCAAAGAAATTGTCTTGTTTATCACAAGAATATTCCTAAAAGGAAATACATTATTATCCTCATTTTGAAGTAAAAAAAAAAAAAAAAGAAATGCTATGGGGAATGATTTGCCAAAATCATTTCTAGTTAAGAAGGGATGGAATTTGGATGAGTTTTCTCATTGGACAGGCCTCACATTTTTTTATACCCTGTTTAGCCACATGCTACTAATGTCGCAGTGAAATTGAAAATAAGCATAGAAAGAAAACCCTTTGATGGGCAACTCATCTGTCTCAAAATTTACTGCACACATAAACTAAGCTACTCTTAATACACAACTGTATCTGAAACCTGGTCTGATTTGATTACACTTTCTAAGTTTCAATATAACCTTACTAACCCAGTATAAAAGTAGTGCGTGTGATTCAACGTATGGTAATATGAAAAGGAATCTCCTTCTCTTCGCCAGTATTTCAACATAGCATCTGGTACACTTAACAACCTGCATTGTACTTCCTCATTTACTATATGTACAAAGTGTAAATTATTTAATTTCTGTGAGCTTAATTTTCATCTATAAAATGCACATTCCAATGGTGCTATCTCATTTAGACATCAGGAGTTACAAACTAGATTATATCCACAGCACACTTAGAGTGACAGGCAGATAGCAATTGCTCCATAAATGAATTAAATGTTTATAATAACCCTGTATCATCATCATGAAAGTCTGAGGAACTTTCCACTTTGTACACTTTATTCAGGGATATTTAAGTTCCATGAAATTAGAACAGTTACCACAAGATCAAGAAATCATTCCACATTCCAAGTACAGGAATTTTCCCTTTCATGTCATAGGTTATTATTAATAAACATTTTTGAAGGAAAAATAGGCATTAATTCCAATTTCAAGTATTAAATTGTTTAGTTACTACCTAACAAGTTACTGTCTAACACAGACATTTTATTCCATACTTTAGAGCACATGCATCTTGTATATTTCCTTTAATTTAATTTGAGAAGTCATATGTGCAAACATGAGAAGTATAGAATTCTTTATCCCATTTTTAAAATATAATCTAATTTTTAAATGTTTTTTATACCATATTATGTCGGGACTTAAAAGTTCAACATATCAATACTAGATGAAAAATACCTGTTCCTTATTATGCCTAAGATGTTTGAAATGCAGTGAGATAGTGAGGTTAAGCTTAATAGCCT
>NW_004524595.1:9972722-9994069 GCF_000260255.1 Octodon degus | reverse complement strand
AATTTGAGAAGTCAGCAGAAACGTGGTGCTTTGTTTGGTTTTGCTATTTAGAATCCCCTTGTAGTGTCTTTCAGAAAGTACTAGCTTCATGTAAAACAGTTTGAAAATACAATCAAATGTTTGGAGAGCCTAAAATAACTTTTTAAAGTTTAAAAGCTATTTTAAAATGTTCAGGATAAGTATAATCTATTTTTGCAAAACAAATCGAATTTAACAGGTCAATTTTTAGGTTGAAATCCTCTTCTGTTAAAATTCTGTATATGCCATGTAAGAGCTACATAAATTTGAAGAAGACAGAATTGGTTCAAAGTAAGGTGCAAATGAAAGAATGTTCTATGGGCTTCATGAAGCTGTGGCTATGATTACTGGTGGCAACTCTTCACAGCTCTCGCAAGCAACTGTGCATAGCCTGTTATCTGGCAAGGCACATTTAATACAAGGTGGGTGATGTATGCCAACAATGCTTTGCAATTTGGCAGTTGCAATGAAATGTCTGCTGGTCATTTTCCTGGGGGAGGGGAACATCTTCAGAATACTGTGTTGGGATTAAGTTTAGTTTCTTTCACTTTTGCCATAGAAGGGGCAAATTCATCACCAAGGCCATTTTCACAAAATTCTAGCCATCCCTAGTTTGAGGTTGAGACTCATCTCTCTAGGAAAATGCCATCAATCAATGTTCTTTATAAGTGTGTGTTTTGGTTTTATCATATATTATTTATATGGTTCTGTATTTTATGAATGATGTCACTAAGATATGCACCTTTAACTTTTCAAAGTATTATACTATTTGGCATAAAATATAAAAGAAGTGACATTATCTATGCTATCTATATATTATAAAATATCACTATCAGGCCAGCCAGATAGCTCAGTGGACTAAAGCACCTGCTTAGGCAGAACACAGTGGCCAGGGTTCGGTCCCCCAATGTGCTGTGCTGGCCCCACCCCCAGGGCATGCTGAGAAAGTGATTGAGGCTGGGTTTGGTGGCACACGCCTGTAATTCCAACGCTTGGGAGGCTGAAAACAGGAGTATCACTGAGTCCAATCTACATAGTGACACCCTGTATACCCTGTAGTCCCTGTCCTAAATTCATTTTAAAAACTTAAAAGTATCACTATAATTTTTACTTTAAACCATTATAAGTATTTTATAGAAAATATTCATTTCTATTTACTTTTTCAAAATTCTTTATTCTTTTCTGAAGATGTAAATTTCAATCTGGTGTCATAACTTTAAATGCAAAAGAACTTCCTTTATGAACACTGGGGATCTCTTCCATCAGTATAAACCAAGGACACAAAGGTCTCTAAGTACTAAAGCCACAATCCATGGCCTTAGCAAGATGTGCACTATCCATGAGGAGATCTAGCAGCAAAGGTCCTTATTTCACTTGTCAGAATAAGTAATGCTGGGCTTTAGAAGAAGGCATTCAGTGGAACTGCCACCTCTCTTATAGACCCCAGGCAACTGGTTTAATTGAAAGCATAATAGGCTCCTCAGAGAACTCTTATTTAAGTTGCAAAGTAGAAAACGGACACCAACTGTGATGCCACTATTGCCTTGCCATTGTGAGTCTAAATTCATGCCCTGAAGAGACACACATTCTCTGCACCAATGTCAAAGGGGTTCTTCAAACTCCTTTATTGGTTATAAATGGGGACACCTCTATTGTTCAGAATATTGATGACCAGCTCCATGTGTACCTCTCCTTTTCTTGTTCAAGTGCCATTTTATCTACTCTCTGTCATCATCAAGGTTTAAATTGATGTCAAATTACACAAGCATTGATTATGATTTAACTCCTAAAATTTCTACTGTATCTTTGATACCTGGAAAACTCAGAAGAGCTCAGTATCCTAACTATAAGTCCCTTTCCAACTCTCCTCCTATAGACAAAGTCTCTTAGCAAAAATAAAACAGATCAAATGAAAATTCTTTATCATGGAAACCAGACACTGTCCTGATTAGCTCTGGAAGCAAGTGTCAGTCCTGCTATCATGTAGAATTGTGAAATTATTCAAAAAGCCCATTCACATCATTCTGTGGGAACCACAAGTCTTCTAAACTTCTTGCTATCATAGTTTGCCTCCCACAAATCCTGTACTTCTGTTTCCAGGAAAAACTTCCTTGTGGCCTCACATGGCATGTGGTATCCTCCTCCCCTGGGTGACAAGTGTGTGTGTGTGACTAAGAAACTGCTGTCATTCTCCAAAAAAAACCTCCTTTTATGATTTCTTATACTGTAGATCTACATCATTAGTTTTCTTATTTTGGAATCTGACTTTATTTTTGCCTTCATTCTTGGAGGATATTTTCACTTGATAGAGATTGATAGGTTGACAGATTTTTTTTTCTCTTTCCTTCAGCAATGCCCTCTGGCTTGCATAGCTTCCAATTAGAAATTTACCAACAATTGGATTGTTGCTTACCACTACATAAAGTACTGTTTTTCTCTGGCTGCCTTCAAATTTTTCTTTGATTTTCGGTTTCTTGGGTGTTTTCTTTGTAGTTTTTCTGCATCAGTTTGCTAAGCTTCTTGAATTCCTAAGTATATGGCCATTGCTTCTCCCCAAAAGAAAATTAACTTCCTCTCTCTACTCTTCCTGTCTTTGATAAATCCCCAAACTTGTGTGCTAGATGGGTTACTTTCCCACAGGTTATGGGCACTTGGCTCACTTTCCCCCTTAATCTTTATTTTTAATCCATGTTCTTCATATATTTACTCTGCACACATTCTCAAGTTCACCACCACTGTCTCCATTCCTTCCAGTTTGTGGTTGAAACTAAAAGGAAAGACGAAATTATCTACAGAACCAAAATGTCCATGAGCTTTAGGTTAAGGACAAACATTCTCAATGAACACAGTATCCGTAGCTTCCCGGTTATCTAAGTTCTATACATTCCGTGCACAGGAAAAGAAGTGGGGTCCATATTGGAATGGCCTAAGAAATGACTAAAATTAATGAATGGTGAACATCAACAATTCTTTGGAGGATTAGCCATGAAGAAGAGATAAATATGATGTCTAAAACAAAAATAGAATTTGGGGGAATTTATAATAAAACAATCATTATTTTCCTGTGTTAAAGACATAGTAGATTCCAACATTTCACTAGTAAGGGAAGGAATAAGATATCATGGAGGAAAATGAACATAACGTGGAAGCACAGGGCAAAGAAATTGGGACATAGCATGTGTGGAGATTGATCTCAGGCAAGAGGAAGGACTCCCTTCACAGTTATAAGTGTAGAGAAACCAACATCAGGGACAGGATCATTCCATGTTTGCATGTGTACAGGGCAGGTGGTAAAGGGGGAAGAATTTGTCTCCTGGACAACTTCATTTTATTTGTGAAGTAAAAAGCAAGGCCATTTGTTGAGAGTGGAGTGTGAAGAGGTAAAGCTGGAGGTTTTGAAGGTAGGGGTCATGATATAAACCATTAGGGCAGTGAAAAGACAATGAAACAAATGGAGCAGCAGAGGTGCTGGGAAGTAGGAAACACTGAGCCAGAACTGACCCTGGAAACAATCTTTCTGTGAAGTGACTCTCTGACAGGAAACCAGCTAAACTACAAGCAGACCAGGCTGTTGGCAGCACCTTATTTCCACAGGGCTGAATTGGGGTAACCAGACAAATATGTGTGGGTCACACTTTAGTGATCTGATTATCTATGAAAGGGTAATAGAAGTAAGCTAGCTATTGCCTCCTTTCATTTGCCCAATGATTTGCAAACTTTTGAATCTATACCGTTTACCCATGCTTTAAAATAAGGACTCTTTTCTAATTAGTAAGCAGACATCAGTGTTTCCTCATCGTATGAATGCAGAGCAGCAAAGAGTATAATGAAAATACATGTTAAGAAAGCATATTAAATACATGCTGAGTGTCAAAACTTTGGAGCTTAAGAATTATTTCAGTAATTCATGCATACCACTTTCTATATATGTTAATGGGCAAAAATGTTGACATTCACTCAGACAGTCAAATAAAAATTATTTTTTGAAAAGCTCTGACTCAGTTCTTTAAAGTTCAAATAAAATGGTCAATAAATGACTTGTTGACAAGCATCTCTATTCCTATTTCTAACTCAAATACAGATCAACAGGTAGAAGAAAACATACAAGTTGGCCAAGCAGTTGTGCCCCGACTGAAGAAGAGCTCCTTGTCTTCCCTTTACTTTCCCAAGACCTTTCTGTGAAGCAAGGTATTTCATTTTGGACCTTTGCTTGGTGTCATAGAAATTTTGACCTCCCGGGGCAACTGGAGTGAGAGTCATGGGGGGTGAGAAATAGATCTTTATCAAGCAAAAATTGGAAAATTGTGCAAAGTAGGGGGGAGAGAAGAGTGACAGCTCCAAGAAAGTTTTTTGAGATTCAATTACAGGGAAAACAACACGGATTTGAATACTGATTTTCTTGAAGTATGAATTCCCAAATAGTCCAGGACAGTTTTGTATTTCCAAGTAAATAGTCATACCAGCTGGAAACTAGGCACTTTATATGTATTACGTTTCCCAGTATGTGGGAAACAACCTGTGTTTCAGCATTCACTTAAACATTTATAGGGGCTTAGAAAGGCCCAAAATGTCAGCAATTGGTCATTTGAAAATACCTCTAAGTCTAATGTCTCAAGCAATCCATTTTTCAAATAAGAAAATTGATCTCAAAGACTTGAAATAATATGACCCTGACATCCAAAACAGTTATTATTTAAGAGACTGTTCAAAATTGTGTGGATCTAAAATCACCCATGAATACACTCTTTAGTTGTTCATCATTCTCTCCTGTTTCAGAACATAATCAGGCTCCTTATCTTACTCTTTTCAGATTTAAAGTAATAAACTGGACATATATTATGCTCTGAAGCAGCTAGCAAAGCATTCAATGTGTGGATAAATAGGAAGAGTATAAAAGGAATGTTAGTACAAGAAGAGTATTCTGTGCATTTGGAGAAACTTTGAGGAATCTGATTTTATCTATTGGGTAGAGCACCCAGCTGTGAATTGAATTTCAGGACCACCACACTGCTAATTAGACATGGGCCAGGAGTTGAATCACTTCCTGACATTGCCAAAGCTCCCGTACACAGAGCGAGTCAGTGGAGAACAAAACCTGAGCCAGCCTCTCACGTGGCAGCCATGGATGCAGCGAGGGCTGGCTGATCTGAAATCCTGATTCTCCTCCATTGCAGTAGACGTGCGGGGTACATGCTGCCACCAACACAGCCTTCCAGTGATCAGGAGTGAAAGGAGAGCAGGATGTTCTAAAGGCAAGAAAAGGTGGACAAAATGTTTCTGAAGATGCCTGGAGAGATGAGACAAATATTTTAAAAATTCCTCAGTAAGTTCCTTCAAAACTGGCTTCTGGAAAATAGGATATCTACAAAGGCTGCAGAAGAGTGACTTTTATTGAGTACTAAAAGTGACACAGCTGGGCATAGTGGTTCTTCCCAAGTTCCTCCTGCATTAGATGATGCAGTATAAATTCAATGCAGACTGCAAAGCTAGTTCCTCACTGCTCTGTGACATCATATGTTTGTTTGGTTTAAGAAAGCCTTCGGAATGCTATGGGATTGCAGCAACAGGAGCAGGACCGACCCACAAAGATGGAGTCACCAAATAAATCAACCATCAGATTTTATTATGCTTCTCTGGTTTTGCAAAAACCTGGCTTGGATTTAATCCAAAATAAACTTTTGAGGTAGTTTGGCCATCCAAGTAATTCTAGTTTGCAGCAGGATAGCCAGCAGCCTAATTCCTCCAACCTCACCACTGTGTTTTACTCCGATATCAACTGCTAATTTAATTCTTGTTCTCCAATTCAGTAAGAAGTTGTGCTTCCAATTCACTTTCAGATTGGCTAGCTGCACTTTCTTTTAGTTATTGATATGTACACTGGCTTCTAATTGAATTGCTCTATTTTTCTATATTAAAGTCTGGTTACCTGTTTTCTTTCCAATGCCCTGGGGCCTGACCTTAACTTGGCTGAGCCTGCCACCACTTTCCTAGTAATAGCACTAGTTAGACTCATTAAGTTTCAATATTAAAGAAATCATGGGAAACATTTTAGTTTCATTCTTCAAAAAGAATGAAATCTTCATATACCTATAAACACATGGAATTTCCCAGCCCTACCCCTGTTTGTTACATTTTAATGCACATTATTACATGCAAAAGAAGCTCTCAGAAGAAAAACTGTAGCTTAGTGAGTGTTAAGAATGACAAAATGCAAGACTAATTGAATGCCATAAGGGACTTGCAGATAATTTTCAGTGATAAATTCTCTGCCTCCTCTCCTTATTATTCTCATTATTTGAGGCAAAGCTGGAGCACATAGAGGGGGTTGGAGAGGAACAATGAGACTAAGATAAAACATTTGGAAAAGGTTATCTGCATAGGAAGCTTTCTTACAGCGCCATTGACTGCACTTGGTCCATGCTGGACCAGCCAAGAGAACCACCTTGATATACATGTTGCTATCTCTGAGCATCAGAGATGCACTCCCAGAAAGAGGATGAATCCCGTGGCCTGTGTCTTGGTCCTTTTCCCCATTGATAAGACAATATCTGACATGCACAACTTAAAGGAGGAGAGCTTTATTTTGGCTCGCAGTTTGTGAAGATTTGGGTCCACAGTACAGTAGCTCCTAGGCAGGACGGCACAGTGGATGAAGAGCTGTCATAGTGAAGGAGAGCTGTCATAGGTGAGCAGACAGGCAGCAGGGAGCAGGAGGAGGAGCTGGGAAGGATGATTGCATACTTCCAGGCCAGGCCCAGTGCTGCCTCTTAACAGCAAGTCAGTTATAAGCCCCCGAATATGTTCATCTTCCAAAAGCCTCCCCTACATGTGCTTGGGCCTTTAAGGTGACATTTACTACAAACCAGAAGAGGTTGCCAGGGGGATCCAAGCCCTTCCACCTTTGGGCCTTATACCAACTCTAAGAAATGCCCACCCTAGGAAGTGTTCAGGGCTCATGGCTCTGCTGGGCTTCATGGGGCACTGAGCCCACCTTCTGTCTGTTAGGTAGTTTATATTGCCAGCCCAGACACTGAATGGCCCAAAACTCACAGAAGAAGGCAAGCAAGGAAAGCCAAGTAATTAAAACAGAACATGCTGAAGGGGAATTATTTTATACTAAATTACTATATCCTTGTAAATGAATAGGATTATTTCTGGGAAAGAGAAAAGGGGAGAGAAAGAACGAGAATTATGTTTACCCAAGTGGAAAGTTTTATTTTCAGTCATAAGCTGAGGCTTCATATCCCATTAAGCAGCAAAGGGAAATAACTCTTTTAGCCTGTTCTTTCTGCTGTCAGTTTTGATTTAAATGAAATAGAAAAAAATTAGCCAGAGCCACAGGTCAAAGGATTCTAGTTTTCTAAATCAGAACACTACTATGGATGTTTTGAGGCAGTCAGCTAACCTGGAGAATAAATGCAGGTTCCGTATGACGAGTTGACACGGCAGGGGCTTAAGCAGGGTCTCGAGATCTTCTATCATCCCAGCTGCGAAGGCTGTGACCCAGCCTGGGATCATGGCTGCCACTCCTCATTCTTTCCTTCTGAGGAAGGTGAGACAATTTATTTCTCTGTAGGAGACGCTACATCAGGCAGACTGTCTCCACACACAGGCTGGCAGGCACAGTCCCAGTAAGGAGAAAGCTCCAGAGTGTGGTGGGATCACGTGTCTTCCTCAATGGCTGAGGTGGATCTACCGCCACCCACATACCTGCTTCCATTATAGAAAATACAGCAGGCAGCACAGGGAAATTTGAAAGCAGCAGCAGCAGCAGCAACAGGAGCAGGCAGGAGTCAAAGATTCTTTGATACGAAAGGCTTCAGGCACCACGTCACAATAGGATTTCACTGTGGATGCAGTCACTTCAGAATTTGCCATCTGCTTCCCACCTGGCTTAGAGGGAACACCACCAGGTTCTATGCTGGTAGCATTTGCTTTCCCCCTGAGCCCTCAGAAATGAAAATCGACAGTAAAATATCTCTATAGCTATGGTCTAGAAAATGTGCACTCCCCAAATGGTTATTACACCATTGGCTTTAATTCAACTCCTTAGGGCTTCCCGATCAATATCTTGGTGAAAATGATAATACCCCAAAGATAGCTCTGTACGTAATTCTGCCAGCCCCTGATGGTACCATTAGCCCATAATGACATTGTATTTTCGAATAAACTTGGGGCTATTTTCCTTTTGGGTTATCTCTCAACTGAGTATATTAAATACCTTCTCAGACACAGAATAATTCCTTCTCTTCATCCATCTTGTCTTTTTCTCAGGGGCTATTTCTTCTTAGACTTTGCTGTGTTGTTCACCTTGTTACCTCCTATGTTGCACGTTTCCTCTGTGGTTTCAGACATTTCATGCATCGTTGCTTCTCTCTCTCTCTCTCTCTCTCTCTCTCTCTCTCTCTCTCTCTCTCTCATTTCCTGACTTTGCATCACTTCTCACTGTAATTTTTCATGGTGTTTACTTTTGTACAGTTTATGCAAAATTCACCATAGATTTCCATTTCCTGTCTCACCACTCCCTAACTTACACTCATTAAGAAACTGGGTGGTAATTCAGGAGAAAAATGATGAGCTACCACCTTAAAGCCAGTAGAAAGTTTTTGGGCAGTGATGAAGACAAACAGCCCTTTGCAGGTGCAGTAAAGAAATAAAAAGAGATTTCTGTAAAAAGAAGAGTGAGAGAATTTGTCTTACTCCAATATGATTAGCACTTAAATCCTGGGAATCAATCACAAAGTCAGTAGTACCAACCAATTGTTAAATTCTTTTTAAAGGAAGGTCTTTAAGGTTAGCAGAAATTAGATAAAAATAAGTTATAACTCAAAGAGGTGAAAATCAAGAGTTCCTCAGCACAGAAGCCAGAGTTGTATTTTAACTGAATTGAGGCCATATGGAGAGCTGATGAGGTGCAGAGATGTGAGGAGGATTTTTTTTTCCAGACTGTGGGCATTTGAGTTGAAGAGCTGAATTTTGTAGGGGCCAAAGACCCAGGGAAAAGGGATTTTGAGGCTGCACAGAAATGATTCTCAGGTCGAAGTAAATGACGTATACAATTGTAAATGAGAGTCTGCAAAGTGGAAGACCTGGGTAAAGAGGTGACACGTGGAGACAGCAAGTGGTTTCTGCAAAATGTCGCAGTGTATGCAAACTGAAAAAGAGGTAAGGAAAGCTCACTGAGGCAACGAAAATGCCCACGGGAAGAAAGAAAGGTCAATCTACAGGCGGAAGGCACCCTCAGGAGGGGAAGACAATCAGTGTTCCTGCTCACGTGTCCCTGAATCACATTTGAGTCAGAGCATTTCCTTAAAGTATAGACTCTCAGGCTTCGAATCCTTACCACTGAAGAAGAATCTCGGTTGGGACTGGAGTTTTAGAAGTTCACTGGGTAACTTGTATGTTTACCAAAGAATGAATATGTTGTCAATCTCAGCTGACAGGCAGACAAAGGTACACCCAGTCCGTGTGCAAATGATCCTGCTGTCCCCAAGCCAGCTGCTGCTTTGGAAGGAGGCTATAACATACTTTAAATGTGGCAGCAAAACTTAAATACTCAAAACAATTCCTTGAATGAATATGGTAATATAAAAGACTACAAAATCTTCATTAAAGAGGATGATTATATAAGGAGGGTTTCTGGGTAATTTTACTTTTCATTTAGTTAATGGCTAAACAGAAAGTGGTTTTGATACCAAGGCTTTTTTTACAGAGGAAAAATTGATCTTCCAGACCCTTCTAGTTGTTTGGATGTTCTACACATTAAACTGGCCTAAGACAGATTCACAGGAGAACAACGATTTTAATTATATACCCAGGAACACACAGACATTCAATAAAAATGAGGCTCGGACAGTGAGCAGAGGGTTGAAACTTACATTTCATCCTAAACTATAGGAAGAAATGAGGCCCAAGGCTTCTGCAAGGTGTTAGACTCACATTTTAGGCATCGAAAAGGCTGAACTATACGGTGAATGCAGGCTACCTCGTTACGTCCATCAGTGTCTAAGGTGACAGACATTGCGTTGTGGGCAGCTCTCTCCCTGACACAGATACCTTTACCAATGAAAATTTTATTTTCCATGTAAGCTCCTTCTGCCAAAGGAATTGTGCCTTTTCTTTCAGGCAATTGGGGGGAGCCAAAGGTTTTTCCGCTGTTATCTAGTTCTCAATTTCTTTTAACTCAATAATGTACCTAGTGGCAAATTTTCTGGTCTCCTGTGATCATAGTTTGGAGTAGTGTGCGGAGTCCCAAGGGCTCAGGTGGAGTCTATTCCCCTAGGAGCATAGTGACCCTATTTTTGAGTCAGTGAGATTTTTACAAAATTTCATACTAATAACCAGTAAATCTGAAGATATTTTATCTTTCTGTGGCTTTGACTATACTTAGTTTAAGAGAAAGCTGAAATTCTATTTTAAGACTAATTTTTGTATTTATTTGCTCTTGAATCTTAGCTTTCAGTTTTATCTTGCAAAAATAAACAAAGGGTGACATGTAAAACTCTGAAGATATTATTATAAATGAACTCCTTAGCAATCTGCGCACGGTGGATGTTATTTTGTATATTTCCAGGAAGCACTGTTCTTAAGATTTCTCTGAAAGTAAGTCTATTACTGAGCTGATGTGGTGCTCATAAAGGCCATTCTAAGTCAAAGGGTAATGGTTGAGAATTCTTTTCACTGATTCATTGTAAAATGGAAAATGTAAAAATACTTCCTTTTCATGAAGACAAATTGCATTTTTAAATTCTCCTAATGAAGCAGCATTCATCAATGCTTGCTCATTTGTCTTTGCAGGGGGAGTTCTGGGGCACAGATAAGAAGATTAATGTTTCTGAACTTTTCAACACATTGAGTTCAGTCCTTGTCTTTCCCTGGTGAGCAGAATTAAGTCAATATCATTACTAACATTCTCAGCAACACTTTTAAATTTACATTATGTTTCTATCTATTTTTTTTCAGATTTAGACAGTTCATTCTGATACCACAGCTTCTGTTTCTGATTTAGAAAGAATCTGGTTTTCTTTTGAGCTTGTGAAAAGAAAATTATGGCCCAAAGGGAAGGGAATACATAAGGTTAATAGTGTTCCAGAGCTTTAAAGAATACTGAGAAGCCATATCCTCTGTTTCTTTAAAAACCAACCACTTACTAAGCATTTATTCTAAACTAGACATTGCAGGGAGCGTTGGAAAAACAAGGATAAATAGCAGGCTCATTCTTCCTCCAAAAGTCAAAATTTTTGACTGAAGCAGACAAGAAAGCAACTACAGTTCTATATGCTAAGGGTAAAGCATATAGTGAAGGGGACTTGGTAGAAGGCGAAGCAATTGAATGAAGTAGAAAACTACTGTCAAAAGATACGTTTCGTTGGGAAATGTCACATAATGCTTTGGTTGATACTGTGTTGAGCAGCATTTCTATAAAATTCATGTGCACCAGAAAACTGCTGCTTTAGATTAATAGCTAAATGAGGATGTTCTGGTTCGATGTGGACTCTCATGCAGTGACTGTGTTCATACAAAAGTAGGGTAACTTGAGCACAGAGGTAAACCAAAAGAACATAGTTGGTGGAGTTAAACACTGCAGTGGTGATTCTACAAGCCAAGCCTTGCTTCTAGACTCTCCCCACAGTTTGACTATAGATACTTCTGTTTATAATCTCTTTTTTAGTCTCCCAGTTTGTGAAATTTTGCAATAAAAGCCCTCAGACAGTAATAAGGTAAAATATCACACATATGATACCATATTTGGGGTGAGAAGTTTTCTAAGAAGCCTGAAATACAGAGATCACAGCACAGAGCATTTATTAGAATCAAAAAGGTAAACTTGGTCCAGAAGATGAAGATGTACATGGGCAATGAATAGGTTCCATTTTGTTCATTAATACCCATGAAAAATAATTAAATGTTTTAACCCTTCTTGGACATGTGCCAGATGCCATGGTTCAAAGAGAGTTAAGAAGTTGAAAATGAAAGCCTTAGAAATAGTTTACCAAGTTACAGAAAGAAAACAAAATTGTTCTTGCCTTTGTTTTGTCATAGATAAACTATGTGATATGCCCCAAGTATAAAACAAGTGTAGAGGAATCTAGTAAGATATACACAGGAAGATTGGCTCAGAAGACATGTATATGCTCGAAGTAAAAAACCAAAGTGTTTAGTCAGTAAGTACCACTTCCAGTATTGATGACTTTGTGGGTTTGTTTGACACTATGCTTTCTACACAAAGTAAAGATAAAGAAGAAAAAAGTGATCAGGTCATTGAAGAGCAACTGAAAGCAGATGGGGAATGTAGGGTATGTGATTTTGAAAGCAAAAATTCAAACGATGTGAGATTCACAGAAGCCAGGGCTTTCCCCTGATAGCATTCTCCTTCCTGTTCCTACTTAAGGTGGCTAGAGCTCCTGCAAGATCGGTGGTCTTATTTGGTCAGAAGTACAGGAATTGTTCAGAGCTGCCAGAGAAGTGAAGTTAAGGGGGGAACCCTATGAAGGAAACAGCCACAAGAGGAGAATATCTGCATGCAAATACCATCCAACCTTGACTTATTCTTGATCTAGATACACACATGGTAAAAGTACAAGTCAAGATTCAAATTTGGAAATTGAAAGAGATGTAAACCTGAAAATAGAAAGCAGAGATTTTCAAAAGCTATCAACAGTGATAAAGAGGAAAACTTCATAGACTAAGTTTTCCCAATTTAGAGGTAATTAGTAAACAGCTCAGACTTGCCCCAAAAATCTTATAAGGGCAAAACCACAGAGTGAGAACATGTTCTGTATACATATATTCAAGATGACATGAAAAATTTAACCTCCTTCTAAAGTAAAACTCAAAAATCTATGAATTCTAATAGAAAATGTAGAGAATCTACCTTTCAGAGGAGTATCCAGCACACAACAAAAATTGTTATACATAGGGCCAGCCAAATACCCTAGCAGATTAAAGCTCCTGCAAGCAGGTGCAGGGGGCAGGGTTTTGATTCCTGGGCGTGCTGTACCAGCCCCACCCCCATGGTGCACTGAGCTGGCAATTGAGACTGAGCACAGTGGCACGTGCCTGTAATCTCAGCTCTTGGGAGGCTGTAAACAGGCGGATCACTATGAGTCCAATCGAGTAGTGAGAACACTCTGTAGACCCTTCCCTAAAAATACAAACAAAAAAAAATTGTTATACGTGCCCTGAACAAAGAGAAGGTAACATATCCAAGAGAAAAACTTATCCATTGGGAAGAAATCTAAGTATGAGATGCTGGAATAACGAAGAACATATATTAATATTTTAAAATATATTTTCAGGGAAAGAGGATGTAAAATGTGAAAAACTAGATAAATTTTAAAAAGTAATAAAATGCCTAAGGACCAACCAAAGGGAACTTTCTCTGGCTTTTAGGTCTTCTAACTGTATCACTGGCTTTCCTAGCTATGCAGATTATGGGTTAGATTGTAGACTGGGAGCTTGGGATCACTAGCCTTTCTTAATGGTGTAACTGTGTGTGTGTGTGTGTGTGTGTGTGTGTGTGTGTTGTTTTTATGAAAAATTCTAATACAATACTGAAGATCGATACAATGATGGATATTGGAAATACGTATAAAAATATGGTGAACAGTTTATATCTTTAAAATGTTACTTTTCCTCATCATTTCGAATTTGGAAAAGGTCCAAAAGTGGAACAGTGCCAAATGTGGTGAATAAAATGGATTTGGACCCACATGATGCTTGGATTTGATGGAAATGTCCATAAGAATTTTGAATTAGTTCAGGACATTGAAGAAACCACAGAAAGACACTCATGAGAGGGGAAGACTGCATGAGATAGAACTTCGAGAACTGCAGAAAGTGGCAAGAACAATGGAATAAATTTGTTCAAAGGAGACTATTTTGAGGGAGATTAATTGCAATGCATATTTTATTATAATATGTTTTTGTTTTGATTTAAGTATTCACTACATCTTTTGATTGTACTTCATAAGAAAGAAATAAAGGGGAAAGCAAATACTATTTATATAGTTAGAGTCCACAAGAGAAACAGATTTGATATAGTTACTATTAAATTATGTAGAAGGGCTATATAAAGGATTTACAATGTAGGCTTACAGTGGCTGCCCACAAAGTCAGGCATGGAAGAGCTCAAAAGAGCTCTGGAGAACCAGAGGATCTAGTCAAAGACTAAAGATCTGGCACTCACTGCAGAGTCCTGTTAGAGTCCATATCAAAAAGCCAGAGAGTCTGAACTGCAAGGATAAAGCATCCATGCAGGAGCCTGGAGGCTGATGTCCAAAAGGGAGAGCAAAGATGAGGTTCTGTGAAGAAGCAAGACTTTCTCCTTCTTTCCCTGTTTGTTCCCTCCAGGCTGCAAGCGTATTTGTTTGTGCCACCCACGCCCATGGCGGGGCTTGTGGTTTGAGCAAATCTATCAATCCAAATATACAGAAAATTGTGCTAAGCCAATGTGCTAAGTATTTTTTTTTAATTCCTGTAGACACCACAGTTAACTGTAACACATGCTCATGGGAGAGGTAGACATGGTTACATTTTCAAATGTAGATCAAATGTAGACAAGTACACAAAAAGTTTAGTGTGGTTGAATATTAGCTTAATAGTAAAAACTCTTTTTTTTTTTTTTGTACAGGGTCTCACTACAGCTCAAACTTGTAGTGATCCTCCTGTTTTCTGTATCCCTAGTGCTGGGATTACAGGCATGCAACTACCACACCCAGACTCCATCACTGGCTCAAAGCACCTGGGAACAGGGCTCGTGTCCCATGCGGTGCCAGGGATTGCTCCCTAAGCCTGAGCAACCACTTAGTCTGCTAAGCTATCTCACTGGCCATAAAACTACCATCTTGAATTAACCAAAACCAGATATTCTGGGTGACAAAACAAGTCGTGTTACCTTAACAATATTGAAATCATGAAGGGTATGTGGTCTTAGACAACAGAAATAAATTAAAATTAATAATAACTGCTATTGATTTATAGGTCAATAAATGATAAAGTAATATTAGAAGTAGTTCTTGTGTGTATGCTACTACAGAAGCAACTCAGGGGTTCATGTGTGCTAGAAAAGCACCCTACCTCTGAGTTCTATCCTTAGCCTTTTTATTCTTTCTTATTTCTTATTTTCAGACAGGGTCTCATTAAGTCACTCAGTTTTCTAAGCCAGGCTTTAAATTAGAAGTCATCTTGCCTCAGCCTCCGAAGTAGCTAGGATTCCAGGAATCTGCAAAGAAACTTGAGCTCACAAAGAGTTTTATAATGATAAAACCAACAACATAAAATGAAAAGGAAATTCTTCAAAACCACGATCTATCAAATTGAGCTCTGTGAAAAATAGAAACTATCAATAATGTACTAGAATTCTTTGAAAGAAATTGAAGTATACTTAAAATTTATTTCACAAAGAATACTATAGACCAAGATGGGTTACAGGGAAGACCCGCCAAACACTTAAATTATAGTTGATACCAAGCATACACATACTCGGAAAATATGAATAAAAAGAATTATTCCCAACTCACTGTATGAGGCTTATCTACCCTGCCTGGGACAAAAATGAAGGCATGACAAAAATACAGAAGATTACAAAGAAAACAAGTTTAAAAAGATAGAAATCAAGGCAACGTAAATGCTGATTGGATGCTTTATAATGTTAGAGACTTTTATTATACGTTTTTGGTATAATAATAGTAGCTTCCTGACTATGTTATTAAAAATTCTACTGGAAATGAGTCACTTTTATATTTATTTATTTATTTATTTATTTATTTTATGCATTTAGTACAGGGACTGTAGGGTCTCACTATACAGATCGGACTTGCAGTGATCCTCCTGTTTTCAGCCTCCCAAGAGCTGGGATTACAGGCATGCAACATCAAGCCCAGTCTCAGTCACTGTCGCAGCATGCCCAAGGGCAGAGGCCAGTACAGCACACTAGGGATCACACCCTGGTCCCTGTTCCTGTCTAAGCAGGCGCTTTAATCTGCTGAGCTATCTGGCTGGGCCTTGAGCTACTTTTAAGATACACACTGAAATATTTCTGGGTGCAGTTGTGCTAAATTGAAATAAATAAACTTGATCTCATATTAGTCAAAAATTATCAAATATCGGCAATTTCACAGCTCAGTCCGGTATTATGATTGTATGGGAGATGGAATGAGTGTGTGAATGTAGGCAAAACAAAAGTGCTAGGGCTGGAGATATGTAACACAATGACACAGCACCTGCCCAGCAAGCCTGAGGTTCTGAGTTCAATTACTGGTAAAAAAAAAAAAAAAAAAAAAAAAAAAAAAAAAGCTGAAATCGCAATTGTTGTACTAGGATACAGCACTTCCCTTGTGACCCTGCTACAGGACCATGATCAGATCCCAGTGAAAAGATGCATCATCCAAAGACAGTCACAGCTCGTGTCCACCGGACACTGTTACACTGGACTACTCGGGTATGCAAATCCCAGATACCCTCGTCAGAGAGTTTTGAAATCTCCCTGCCTTTTCATGACAAGAGCCATTTCAGTTTGCCCGTTCTCTCTCGTGCATTCTACTCTGAAATTCTTAAGTGAAATCTCTTTATAAATCACTGCACATTAGTAAATTGTTCTGAATTGTACTTGAATTAGTCAATTTCTGAAGAATGAAACACGCATTATCTTTCTTGTAAATTTCAACAGGCATCACAAAGTATAATTTAGTCATTAATTCACAGACTTGAATCTTTCACAGGAGGGCCTTAAGAATCACTTTATTTCAGTGTGATGCTCAAGCTGGTGTTTGGGTAGCAAATATTTTGTGGAAAACTCAATGTTTCATTCTCTTCATCGCGGGATGGAGATGTGTATAATCCCAACGTTCTGCTAAAAAAAAATTTTACACAGAAAGACACACACACACACATAAGCACAAGCACACACACACACGTACACACACACACACACACACATACACACACAATTTGATTTAGCTTCCTGCATCATTACTCATGCTGATGAAGAGATGTGCTCCTTTATATGTATTTCAGGAACAGTGTATCATACACTCCAACATAGACAGCCTTGTTGGTTTCTCCATCAGTCTGTGTCCAACTGGGAACAAGAAAACATAATTATTTAAAGAGAGGAAACTTAATATACATACTTGTTAAGCTCCGGTAGAAGAATAACTCTAATAGGTACTCTCAGGCTAATGGTGAGTGTGGAAAGAAAGACAATATTGGAAGAGGGACTTCTCCCCAGTGCATCTGTCTGGATCAAATCAAAGAAGCTGTGGCTGCAGATGACTGAGAGATGGGCAAGTTGGCTGGTTTTCCCAGGTAAAAACTTGCCTCACCTACAAAGCAAGAAACCACAAGTCTCTAAGGGACAAATGAATCAGTGCTAGACAGCAGCTGGGCAGAGATCAGGGTGCCTCACTTCAGGAGCAAAGCCTGGAACATTTGGTGTTCACAACAGAATTGAAAGAAAGTAGTTCTTAGGTTTGAGCCTGGGCTCTCATTTTCTCAAGTGCTGTGCTCTGGGTATATGGCTGGAACAGGAAACTACAGGATATTCCCATCTATGCACAGTGAGGCAACAGGAGCAAGGAAAGGTGAGCACTGGAATCACAAAGAAAAGCTTTTGCCTCAATGCCCTCTACTGACAGAACTTCACAGTGTGCTGATTGTTAAGAAGTGTTTAACATCCAGTCCATTGTTGCCTAATGGATACCAAAGAGTGAATTTGGAGCCAAGAGACAAGATGTTTAATTCCCCATCATGAACTCTGGGTTTCATATGTAGACATAGTCTCCTCAAGGTAAGGTAAGATCTATTATGATTTCCGTGGCATTCTGGCTTCCATGGAAACAACATTCCATTCCAGTATCACTAGATCATTCACACAGTGGTGAAGATTCTCAGAGCACTCTGCAACAGAACTTTTTTGGTCTGAACTCTCACAGGTCCACTTCCCAATGAGTGGCTCTTTATCCTCTCTGTTTTGTAGTTGAGGATCACAAGCCATTTTCTCCCAAGGATGATATGAATTAATACATGCTGGAACTTAAAATGATGCCCAACCCATAATTAGCATTTTATATGTATTAGCTTTAAAAAGTTCTATGAAAGGAGAACCTATAAGATATTGTCTTCTCTTTTCTAGAAGAAGGTTCCATTCTGGGAAACAGCACTCTAAATGTATGTACTCATGGGCAGATTTATGATGGTTTACTTTGCAATGAACAACCCTATTAGCATTCCTCTCTGTGTGCATGGTACAGATACTAAAAGGTCAGTATATCTATTCAAAATTCTCATACCATCTTTACTCCCAATGATTCTTCCATATATGTGCTTTTGTTTCTTTTCCCACCTCCACTGAGGTAAATTTTTCCAACTTTTATTCCTTAATTTATAAATTGATATGTTGAAATACACTCTATAAACAGAAAGAAACTTGTGTAGGGGTCAAAACATAACACCCAGTTTTGAAGTTCTAAATTTAAATGCCCCCATTTTCTGAGAATGTTTCTACATCGTTTATTTAAAACATGATTTATGCAATGAAATTGCCAGGAACATATGCCAGTTAGTCTTAAAATGCTAAAATGAGAATCACTAGGTTTCTCACTCTGACCCCTGGGTACAGTATTCGTCTTCCAGTTTCAAAATAGTCACTTCTCTAGTAGATGGGTGGTGGGTGTTCGGTGAAAATTAACACTGCAACACTTTTGCTCTCCAATTTCTTCTTCATTTCCATTCATTATCCTGAGCGTGCTATGCAAACTTTCACTTCATTATTTTTCAAAATGATTAACCTTGAAGAGATTAATTCTTTTATTCTGTCCAAGCACAGAGGTCCAAGTTTGACCATAAGCCAGACCATAGATCTTGCCATCCTGGGCCACATACAGAGCTTCAGAGAGCTTGGGGCCACAGTAGCAGCCCCATGTGTGCCGTTGTCGTGACACGGAGCTTCATGGTTATTTTTCATATGCCTGCCTTTCACACTCTATTGAACGTTCTGCTGCACAATGAGAATGTGTCTTACTTATGAGTTAACACAAGTAAATAGAACACTTTTAGCATAGAGTATGTACCTAATAAGTGTGGTATAGAAATGAATGATTGCAATTTGCAAAGTTGAGGATTCACTCACTCATTTCCTTAAGTCCTTTTCAGAAAACACATTCTATCTAGATACACAGCAGAGACAGAAGATCGTTTTCAGTCTGCAGCATACAATAAAACATTTCCACTAAAACTGAATGGCTCACAAGATTTATATTTGTGTCAATTGTTTCAGTTCAGGAAAACTCAAACCTCCACTGAGTGACTAAATAATCATTTATCCTTTCTGGGGGTATGCAATGACAAAGATATCCAATGTCAGAAGGAGAGTCTCTACAACACTCAATAGCTTCCTTCATCCAGCAAATCTCCTTGCATGAAAGGCAAGTGTACCTCAGTGCAGAAATGTGCAATGAGGGGACCACAGGGGTCTCAGGAGATTTCAGATATGTGTGGAAGATGCTAATTCTACTTGCGATAAAGTGATCCTCACCATGAAAGAAAACAAAGCAACATCGAAGGATGAATACAAAATGCAAATACTCAGATGCGGCAAATCAATCCTGACCTGTGGCACACGAGTCCCAAATACAAGGTAGCAGCATAGCTGCTGACCAATTTTGGAAGTAGAATCAGAGGCAAGGAAAAGAATGATTCATGGTACCTGGAGAGAGAGAAAACACATTAAATGGATAAATCAAAGCAAAATGTTGGAGAATTTCTTGGAGCATCAAATAAAGAAGATGACAAATATGATTTCCCTGTGGCAGGAAATAGATGAATGCTTCCACAGCTCTGCAGAACAACACTAGACACTATTACAAAAAAAGGACAGGATAAACCATTGAGTGAGGAGCTTGAAGCGAAATGCAACCTTCATATTGTAGAATTTTGGGGAAGGCTAACACGTTGTTTATTTATTTATTTATTTATTTAATGTATTTGGTACAGGGTCTCACTATGCAGTTCAGATTCATAGTGATTCCCCTAACTCAGTGGCCAGCTCGGGCAGGGCCGGGGCGGCATGTGGTGCCGGAATAGAACCCTGGTCCTGTGTTTGCCTAAACAGGCACTTAGTCCACTGAGCTATCGTGCCAGTCTGCATCATTCATTAATGCATTCACTCATTTATTCAATAATATTTGTTAGATGCCACATATTACCCATGAAACCATGAGAAATCAGATAGCATTTCACCATGAAAGAGCACAGCAATTAATCCCGAGAAAAATGAATGCAGTGTGGCCGAAAAGTGCAGACAAAGTTTTCAATTAAAAGAATGTACATTCTTGGCACTTTCTGGGATTTTTATTTTAGTTAGTTAGTTAGTTAGTTAGTTAGTTAGTTAGTTAGTTAGTTATTTTGCAGTACTGGGGATTGAACTCAGGACCTTGAACTAGCCAGGCAAGAACTTATTCTACTGAGCCATGTCCCCAGCCCAAAATTTTTCTGTGCAGTTGCTTTGTTTGTTTTTGGTCTTTTTTGATTTTACTGTACTTTTGGTTGAATAGTTTTTTAGGGGAGGTTTATTTTTTGTTTTTGGTGCCAAGGACAGAACCCAGAGCTTCCAGCTTGCCAAGCAAGCATTCTACTACTGAGTCAAATCCCCTACAAAATAGCAACAAAGACAAAAACAAAACAACTCCAAACCAAAAGGATACAGAATTTCAAAACAAGACTAGGAAATTAACAAGGGTTGTTATGTTTTCATATTATTATCTTCAATGTAGCTGCTCAGATTGCCAGATATAAAAATACAAGATTGATCAAACAATTAAACATTAACTTTTTCTTTCAATAAATCAATGGAAATTAGTAATACAATTATCTTAGTGCAATAATAAAAATATATATTTTCCCTCCTCTTTTTTTTCTTCTTTTCCTCATCACAGTTGTTCTTTCCTTTTAAAAGTAGATGAACATAACAGTGAAATTGACCTTCAAAACAGGACATTAGGACAGTTGTGATAGTTGATAAATTTGAGTATTGACGTCTCCCTGGTAGTTATTCAGAGTAGAAGAAATAAGCATGCTATCTTGTCCATGCAGTGTTAGCGCAAGATGTTTCTTAATGAACTAAGAGCTGTATAACACTCTTAACTATCTTGTGTACACACATATCTTTTTCTTTTTTCCTTTCTTCATTTCCCCTTTCCCCATTACAGTTTGTTTTTTTCTTTTGAACAGCTTCTTCCCAGTGCACAATATCTGTTGTACATTTTGGATTCTATGTACATGTTCAATTTTTTCACACTAGTGGGGCAATGTGATGTTCACTCATATGGTTC
>NW_004524595.1:9968379-9971544 GCF_000260255.1 Octodon degus | reverse complement strand
TTCTTCAAAACAAATATAGCTATTATGTTTCATAAATGTATAGTAATAAAAATAAATAAATGAGCTTACAGCTTTCCAATTTTTTTTTAAGTTAGTAACACTGAGTTCTGCATCCATCAATGGAATAATGAAGCATTTTTGCACACATATAATTCAAAAGCTTTTGTCCTTCAGTGTTATTTTATATAAACCATGGTAGAAACTGGAGTGAAACTGACCCATAAAATGAAAATGTGGCACTTTGGGAGATTGACATTTGAATAATTTTCATGCTAAAATGACTCCTCATAGAAGGGGTCACAGAAAGGCTATAGCTTGGGCTTGAGGACACTGGATACCGAAATGGATCTCACAAAAGAACTGGCTTGTGAATGAAATTCCAGAAAAGAGAAAGTGTAAGAAAAGGGGAGACCCCAACCTTGCTTCCGACCTTCTCACAATTCCCTGACTGATCTTGGTATTACATAATCTCAAGGAATTAGAAAAGTGGTATTGTGGAGGCAGAAATAATAAGCTGCCCACTGGAGAAAGATTGGAGGGGTAAGTCCATTAAGTTATGCTTGCTAAAACAAAATCATTCCAACTCAGAAGAAAACTACAGGCCTAGAGTCCCTCAAATCACACTATTTTTTAAAACTGTTACACACAAAAGCATCAAGAGTCAAAATAAATAAATAAATAGCAGCTATGTTTTGATTAGGGCTTATACCCACCAAATATCATGTTGAAACATGGTCCTCAAGGTCAAATGTGGGTCTGTAAGAGGTGATTAAGTTATTAAGAATGACTGATGCCATATGGCAGGATAAGGAAGTTCTTACTCTCGTGGAAAGGGATTAGATTAGGCAAGACAAAGTTCTTGCAACACCCAGCCCTCCTTTTCATCTCTTCCTCCACAAATTTACTGGTGTTGCACTTAAGTCCACACTGTGATGTAATCTGCATGTGACCCAAGTGAGCGTGAGTCGTGTGTCAGCTGTAGCTGCCTAGCCTTGGACTTCCTTGCCTTTAGAACCAGAAGCTAAATACATCTCTCTTTATAAATTAGTCCATCAAAGGAAACAAATCCAAAATGAACTAGATGCTACAAATTAAGAAATAAGGACTTTCAACCAGCCATTATGAAAAAAAGAGATTTAAGGGATCATATAGGCAAGCTACATAAACAAAAATAAAATAGATAAAAGATGGACACCATGAAAAAGTGAAAAGTAAAAATTTCTAGAATATATATATATATATATATATATGAAAAAATCTTATTGACTTAAAAGTAGTTTTGATTGTCAGAAGATGGAGTGATCTTGAAGGCAAATGAAAATAAGGATACAAATCTGGGCAGAAGAAGACTCTCAGAGAATTCGAGGAACTTATCAAGTGGTCATACGTGTGGCTCATGACCCAAGAAGAGAAAATATAAATGAAGCAGAAAATGTAGATGAAAAGAACTTCCAAAATTTGATAAGAAATATAAACTTACAGAAGTAATATGCTCAGCCCATCCTCCAATATTAAATCCAGCCAGAGGAAAACCATACACTATGGTTAGGTGACCAACAGCCTTAAAGCCAGCTAATTTCATAGCAGAATAAAATGGAGTTCTGAAGACAATATGAAAACATTTTGAAAGTGTCTTTAGAAAATATCCATTAATTTGTACATACAGAAAGAATAGTCTTCCAAATAAAGATAAAACCAAGATAAAAACTGAATTTGTCTCCAGGAAAGTTACTGTATCAGAAATACTAAAGTAATTTCTGCAATCTTAATGGTAATGACACCAGATGGAATCTTAGCTTTATAGGTAGAAAAGAAAAAATGAACAACATAAAATCTGATGTAAATATGAGAACATATTTTCTTAATTTCTTTAATATATGGAAAATTAGGTCATAATTATAATATTATCTTGCATAAAATAATAGCGACCATAAAATAATAACAATAAAACATTTTGGGAAGGTAAGAGGTACAGACTAGCTGGTTTAAGTTTTGTTAGGTTTTCAGATTGGTATTATATTAATTTCAAAGAGACTGTGGGGATTGTATATCATAAACCCTAGATTACTAACTACTAAAATAATTATGCAATGAGGTAGGGTTAAAGAGCCATTAGATAATTAAAACCATTACTTTAATCCAAAAGAAGGTAGAACATAAGAAATAATCAAAAATTACATTGGACAAAACAAATAGCAAAATTTATAGACCTAAACCTAACTATATCCAAAATTACAGTACAAATAGTGAGAGAGAGGGGGAGGGAGAAGGAAGATATTGTTCAATCAATCAATCAGTCAATCCTGAAGTAGTGCTGCATGCCTGTAATTCCACTACTCTAGGAGGTTTAGTCAAGGAGATCACAAATTCAGGTGCAGCCTGGGAAACTTAATGATTTAG
Organism: Octodon degus; assembly: GCF_000260255.1. Taxonomy (NCBI): domain Eukaryota; kingdom Metazoa; phylum Chordata; class Mammalia; order Rodentia; family Octodontidae; genus Octodon; species Octodon degus. The sequence continues at coordinate 9,969,144 of NW_004524595.1, read as the reverse complement.
TGAGATCCTATCTGTAAAGGAAAAAAAGAAATTCTGGGCAAGTAGCTCATTTCACATGCCCTGAGTATATAGCCAAGTGGTCACCCATATGGCAAGATAAATAGATACACTGTAAAATTATGCCTCAGTTTCCAATTTAAGCTCATAAAAGAGGTATATAGATTGGCTAAAGAAAGTATCACTAAATATCAGGGGAATAAAAATAAATAAGAAAGTCCACAAAAAATTAATTTGAATAAAAATTAATAAACTTTGTAAATCTTAACACAAAATTTTTAAAATAGCTTTATTATTTATTTATTTATTTATTTATTTATTTATTTTTGCGGAACTGGGGATTGAATTTAGGCCCCCAGGGAAGCGCTTATTCCACCGAGCCATCTCCCCGGCCCCACAAACTGACTTTTCTCGGAGTTCCTATTAACTTCCTGTAGGCACTGTGGGCAAAGCTGTGCCCCCCCCCCCCCATGTGTCCCCGGAGAATCGGCTCCAGCCAGAGGACAACTCCCCAAACCCTGGATAGCTAGAGATGGCCCAGGGACCAGCGACTGGAGGATGCAAGAAGGCGGCCTCTTTCTCTGCGGGGTCCTTTTCTTGGTGTCCCACGTAAATTAGGAAGCCGGAGTTTGTTTTCTTCGCTCTGATCTTTCCAGCGCTGGGTTCCGCGCCACCCGGGAGGGCGTGGTCGAGGGGAAGCGCTGTCCTCCCCCTGCGCGGACGGGGAGGCCCAGCACCGCCCCCAGGGACCCCTGCAGGCGCGGACAG
>NW_004524595.1:9965547-9968279 GCF_000260255.1 Octodon degus | reverse complement strand
TATTTATTTATTATTTCTGACAGTGATCCTCCTGCCATAGCTTCCCAAGTGCTAGGATTACAGGTGTGTACCACCACGGTCAACACATGACTGATTTATTTAATCGAATAATTCAGTATTTAAAATAAGGAAAGTAAGAAAACATGTGTCATCATATTGGAAGTTAGCCTAATAAAAACATCTAAGAAAACTCTGTTGATAATATTTTATGCAATTTTAATATATTAAATAAATATCCTAAGATTAGAAAAGAAAAAAAAAACAATTAAATCACAAAAACTAACTCAAAACAGGTTAGGTACTAAAATGTGAAATACAACACTATCAAACTTCTAGATAAAAAACAAAACTTACATGTGGATTTGATTATTATAGCTTCATAATATAGTTTGAAATCAGATACAGTGATGTCTGTAGGCTTTTGCTTCTTTCTCAAAATGTCTTCAAGTTTTGTGAGAGGTGGGCTGTCTTTTGAAGCTTCACAGAACTTTCATGATTGTCCTAGCTCTGAAAAGTTCATCGAATTTTCAAAAGGATTGCTTTGAGTGTGAGAGTCAATTTGGCGCCATATACACTACTACACTGTTAACTCTTTTAGTTAATGAATATGGGATACATTTTCATTTATTTGTGTCATCTTCAATTTCTTTCCTCAATATTTTATAGTTTTCACTATCGAGAACTTCTTCTTGAATAAATTTATTTCTAAGTACTTTATCATTCCTGATATTATTGCAAATTAAATAATTTTGAATCTCTTTTATTTAATTTTATTTTTTTATTTAGGACAGTGTGTACAGGGTATACAGTATCTCACTGTGTAGATCAGACTCATAGTGCCCCTCCTGTTTACAGACTCCCAAGTCCTGGGATTACAGGTGCACGTCACCACACCCAGTCTCAACTGCCCTCTCAGCATTCTCTGGAGGCAGGGCTGGCACTGCAGACCAGGGCTCCAAACTTCCGGCCCCTGTATCTGCCTAAGCAGGCACTTTAATCCGCTGAGCTATTTGGCCTGCCCTCTTATTTATTTATTTATTTATTTATTTATTTATTTATTTATTGTGGAACCAGGAGTAAGGGAAGCACTTATTCCACTGAACCATCTCCCTGGCCCCAAAGTTTGGCATTACCACACCATATTTAATTTTAAAGAAAATAAAAAATCCCCCAAAACCAAAGCCAAAGCAACAAAAAAATAGTAAAATTGATAGAGAATTTCAAACCAAGATGATAGGAAATTATCAATTGCTAATTATTGTCATATTACATATTGATATCTTCAAAGTATTGAGTAATTCATTATTAGCACATAGAAATTCAATTTTTTTTCCACAAGTGATGCCTAGCCACCGGTAACTGTCATGGTCATTATGCATGTCCACAACACATTAGAACTTTGTGCGATATCCTATCCTCAAACTGTTAGAAGTGCTGGTCATTTATCTGCCATTCCAGTATTTATCTTATGTTTTACTCTTAGTACTTCTTTGCTATCATGGAAACTTTTTCTTAGTTCAATTGTTTTGAATCATTTAATTTTCTGAATATTGCTTAATCTTAACTTTTGTTCTAAGATTTATACTGTATCTTTGACTTACAATTTATTTAAAAAGACATTGTATGATATCTTCTCCTAGTATTAGAAACTTTAAAAAGTATATTTCCATTTTCTGTTGACTTAAAAAAAGAGGTTTGTACCTATGTTATTTGCTTATTATTTCTTGCCTATGTCTTGTAATATGAGAAACTACTTTGGCAATAACAACACACAATGTACTAACCATTGTTACTCTCCTAAAATCTTGTTTTGAGATTTTGTACCACTGTTTTTACTTTTTTTTCTTTCTTTAAAATAAAAATAACTGATGTCAAAAAAAATATTTGCCAAAAAATAAAGAAATAAAAAAAGAGACTGTGGCTGAGCATGCTGTCTAGAATGCATAAGATCCCAGGTTTAGGCATAATCCCCAGTTCTACATGAAGAAAAGGAAGAAAGAAAACAGACACTCTAAAAGATCATCCTATTGATAATACAGTATTGGTAACAAGTATCAAACTATACTTTTTCAATTCTAAATGAATACTCTGTCTAATATATTTATTGTCAAAAGGTGGAAAAAATTATATACTTTTAAAGATTACATTATAAATAAAGGTCTTCTGAAATGCAAAAAAGAAAGAAAGAAAGAAAGAAAGAAAGAAAGAAAGAAAGAAAGAAAGAAAGAAAGAAAGAAAGAAAGAAAGAAATTTTTTTGCATGTTGATTTTATATCTGGTTGCCAAATTGACAAGGGACAGATTATAATGGTTGATGCATTGTGTCAACTTGGGGAGTTCAGAAGCTTAATTAAGTGCCTCAGCGAGGGGCCAGGTCGGCACACTGTAACCATCCTGAGCTCGAGGAAGGGGAGGGAACAGACGGTGCAGGTGGAGAGCTAGCATAGAAGGCAAGGGAGCAAAAAGAGGCCTGCTTCCCCCTTTGCTCCTGCTTCGTTCACTGTCTTCTGCCACCCTAAAGTGTTGCCCTGTGCCAGGCCACCCTGCCTTGGAGCCAGCTGATGATAGACTGAAACCCCCACAACTGTGAGCTCAGTAAACCTTTCTTTCCTTGATTTTGAGTGTCAAGTATTTTCCTTCAGCAATGAAAGAAAAGAAACTAAGATACCACCATTATGTAAAAGCTTTTCTAAAGCAAAGCCATGAAAACTTCATGCATGACAAGGTAGCTTA
>NW_004524595.1:9945052-9964762 GCF_000260255.1 Octodon degus | reverse complement strand
TATCACTATGATATGATTATTTCAGATCCTCTGGGAAAATTCCCAGTAGAGGAATAGCTGGTTTAAATGGGATTTCCAGTCCAAGTTTTCTAAGGAGTCTCCACACTGATTTCCACAACGGTTGCACCGTTCTACATTCCCACCAGCAGTGGAGAAGTGTTCCTTTTCCCCCACAGCCTCTCCAACATTTGTGGTTGGGTGATTTCGTTATGATAGTCATTCTTTCTGGGGTGAGATGAAAATAGTGACAAATCTGAAGGAATATTGTTAGATAAAATTAGCCAGATGTAGATAGCCAAATACTGTATTATCTTACTTCCATGTGGAATCTAAAGCGAAACTGAATCCATATAAACAGTAGAATCTGGATCACTGGATAGGAGAAGAGGGGAGATGTTAATGAAAGGCTACTACGTTTGTTATGAAATGAATAAATTCTGGGAATCTGAGCACAAATCACATTAAACAGCTCCTTTAAATAATGTTTTATTAGGAGACACGAATTAAAGTTACAGCATACTTTTTTGAGTTTTAGAAAAGCTCAAGACAAAAACTTCTCATATTAATTCCTGGCAGGAATTGGAATCAAAAAGAAATTCTATTTATTGCTTGGATGAGAGAAATGATATAATCCCTTTCATTACTGTTTATCAATTTCCTACAAAGTTCAACATGCTCTTACCACACAGTCAGAAATTGTGCTCTTAAGCACTTAGCCAATTAATTTGAAAATCATGTCCACATTAAAATCTTTCCACCAGTCTTTAGCCACCTTTATAGTAATAGCCCAAATCCTGAAGCAACAGATAGGATCTCCAAAAGGATTATCTCTCAACATAATTCTACTTATGCCATGTTTTAGGAAAGATGAAACTATGGACTCAAGGTCTTGGAGAGAGGTTTAAATAGGTGAAACACAGATTTTAGGGCAGATAAGTCATTCTGTAATATCATGTGGTAGTGACAGAATGCAACAGTGTGCATGGGTTAGGTCCAAGGACTTTATACTTCAACAGGTAATACATACAAATTAAAAATGTAAAGAAGATTAGGGGACCAAGGGATCCTATGCAAAAGAAAAGACTGTGACCAAAAACAATCTAACTCCATCTGGAACAGACTAAAGAGCCTCACTGTTGGCTGGTGGGGAAATGGCGCTGACATCGAAACTTTGAAGCAGTGGTGTCTATAAAATAAAAGGCAAAGCAAACTGCATCTAAGCAACATGTTCTATTGATAATGTTATTTCCCATGAGCTTCCTGGGTAACCACTCTTTTGCTGCCATGTGTTTAAAATGCAGTCTTACAATTAAGTAAACAGAAGGCGGCAACTGGGTTCCTCCCACAATTGGATGGAATGGGTATATCCAAGTAACCAAAGAACGGTAAATAATCTCCCCGTGGAAATGGTGGAAAATGGAGACAGTTTTATGAGTGCTTGTTTAGCTTGACAGAGACACCGATAGACATATTAAGAAATATTTGTAAAGGTTTGTATAAAGTGGGGATTGCTTGTTCACACGTATTTCTCATTATCAGGAAGTGAACTAGAAGCAACTGTACACCAATACCAAAAAGTGGATCTACCACACAGATATTGATTTATAATATTACTCTCCAAAGAGGGAAGCAGGAGTCCTTAGAGAACAAGGTAATTCTAGAGCTAGAACAGAGTATGTACAGAAAGAGTCAAAGGTATTTTGTAGTGTCAGAAATAAAGAGATGTCAAATACACACATAAGAAAAAAGAAAGAATAAAGGAGATAATTGAAAGAACTCCCAATGGGCAATAAATAGAGTAGCATTAGCATGTAGACAATAAAATTATTATCATGAGCACTACTGATACAATCAGTGAATAGACAAATACACATGTGAAGAGCTGGGGAGACGGCTCAGTGAAATAAGCGCTTCCCTGGCAAGCACAAGGGCCTGAGTTCTATCCCCGGTTCCAAAAAAAAAAAAAAAACATGTGAAAACAGATAAATAATCCATGCAGAAATAGACTGAATAACATGTGTATGTTCTTATTTACTTATTTATTTATTTATGTAGTTTACTTATTGTAGTACTGGAGTCAGACTCAGGACTTTGTGTTTGCCAGGCAGGTACCTAAGCCCCTGAGCCATATCCCCATCCCATGTATGCGCCGCTTTGTGGGCATAGATTACAACTCACATTTGCAAAGTGGAGACTATACCTGGTTACCTTTTTTAAGATAATGTTGTGTAGATTTCTATGTAATCTCATAGAATTTCAGCATATTGTTGAAAACAAGGTTTTTAAAACTATATTCAAATTAGTCACCAAATACCTTCTGTATATTAATAAACAAAACACCATGAAAAGTAAAATACAACAATTGAGGAGGTTATTGTAATACATAAAGTTTTAATACATGAAACAGAACATATAAATATTCAGAATAGATTTGAAAATATGCAACCTAATTAACAAATAAGTTGAAATATTATATCATGTAATAGTCTGAAATATCTACATATGAGGAAGAAAGAAGATATTGATGAAGTAAGATTGCCTATTATTTTATTTAAACCATAAGAAGGAAAGATTATTATGCTATTTTTTCTACTTTTGTATTGTCAATTATCAGAGCCCTAGAAGATTACCAGTAAGCCTTTTAATCAAGCAAGGTCAGATGTCTCAGACCTGCATAAGTAACGGAGAACACTAATTTGACAGAACCATGGCAGCAACTGAGACAGAGGACACCAAGACAGAGAGCTTCAGAGTTTGGAATTAAGTGATTTAGATGGCTCTTTTAAGGTAGTACACTTCCTGGCCTGAAGTTCGTGACAAAACTGGTGAGTGTAGGGAATGTAGGGAGGCACAGACTTTGAAGAGGGTCATGATAAATTGTTCTTTAACAGGCTAGTTGCTTACCCAAGTGAGCAACATATGAAATCTTGTAGGACAGCCATTTGCCCCTGTGAGCAAACTCTTTACCTAGACCTGTGGATGCAAACATTTCCTGAACCAGCTAGTGACAAATGTTATTGCATTATATGGACTCATCTTCAGGGCAAGAATTTCTGGATGTAAGATTTAGCCAAATGTATGAGGAATGGTAATCAGTTTCAGCCATGATATTTAAATCAGATGGATACGTTTCTGCATAATATAGTTTATATTTTAAAAAAGCTCACTAAAGAATAACCACCAAAGACATCAACTGTGAGTTAACATTCATTTTCTTTAGTAATTGGGGACAATTATCTATATATTTATCTAGGTACTTAATAGCAAATTAAAAAATAAAATCAGGCTCTATCAAGATATTGCAACAACAAAAACAACTAAATTCATTCTCCTCTGGTGGGGGAATAAAATGTTAAACCATTTTAGAGTGCAACTTGTCAATATCTGAATACACCAAAATAAAAAATGTGTGAGTTGGCAACACTGATTTTAAAATATGTGCCTAAGGGAAACTCTTGCACATACACACCACAGGAGATATGCATGAAAATATCTATTGTAGCAGTGTCCTTACTTAAGGGAATGAATAATAAATTATTGTGCATTCATGCAATTCATACAGCAATAAAAACTAGATTAATGTATGGAAACACAGATAGATCTCAAAAACATAATAGTGAGTAAAAACATAAATTCCGGAATAATACATGTATTATGACAGCATCGATATATATTTTTAAAACAACAATATGAAGCAATGTTTTGCTTATGGATATATAAGTGACAAAATAATAAAAATATGAACCAAAAGGGAATGTACCATATTTGAGATTGCATTTATCTCTGAGAAAAGAAGATGAGATAATGCAATTGCAAGTAGGGATTTCACCATCATCCATAGTGTTACATATCTCTTATTCTTAAAAGAAATCAAATGAAACCTGAAGCAGAAGGAATAAATTAATATTTCTTTATCCTGGCAAGCAAGCAGAGTGTATTTGAGTATTTGATATTTTTAAAATGTATATTCTCCTATGGTTTTAAAACTTACTAACTTTTATTATGAGAGAATGAAAAAGTTCATCAAGATTGAAAAATAATTTATCGCAATCCAAAGAAAAGTGGAATCAAGGTCATGTAGTCTATTTTCACCTGTCAACCCAAAAACCAAATATTGTGTACATGTGAACATTTCCTTGCTTCCAATTTAAAATCCTAGAGAAGTCTCTTCTAACTCTAAAGAAGAAACTATTTTCTGATTAACATATACATCTATAGTAGCATCACATCTTCCTAGGTACTCAAAGGGCTAAATTGCTTGGGTTTTTTTTTTTCTAATCTTGAATGAATATTGTTGAAAGATCTCAAGAAAATGAAGGAACAAATGAGCATAAGAGCTCAAGTAAGCTTGGAATAAAAGTCCTTGAGCTAAAGACTATACTTCCCAAAGCATTTGTCCTAAATTATGCAACGGAATGTGGATAAACTTTTAAGCAAAAGGTCACTTCAACTTACTAGCTAGAGAAAAATAAAGTAATAGAATGAAGAGGTGGAGAGAGAAAGGAGAAAGAAGGATGGAAGAAAGGAAGAGAAAATAAGGAAGTAAAGAGAAAGAGAAAGAGAGAGAGAGAGAGAGACAACACAAATAATTGCTCATCTCCAGAGTGAATGTATTAATTTTGTTATTTTTTATTTTAATTAGAAAAAAGATAAAGTAGCAATGAAACAGTTTCAAAACAGGTTAGTAGGGCAATTACAATAATTAATACATTGCATATTGTTGTCTTCGTATTCAGAGGACAAGATTCAGACATGTTAGAAATACAAGAGGCAAATAAATACATGAAAAATGCTCCACATCACTAGCCATTTGTGAAATGCAAATTGAATTTATTAATTTTAAAAAGAGAAAAAACAGAAAATTAAAAAACTTTAACTTATCCTCAAATGCAAAGCCAATGAAAACATAATACAGGAACAGTCAGCATTAAAATGGGAATCAGTACCGGCTGTGGTAAAAACTATGAAGTACAGTGCTTTCCCTGTGCAGAATAAAGGCCAATGGGACCACGAATACTGTGCTATCTTAGGATGAAACTTGAAATGACCAGTTTCTGGGAATGTTGGAGGGGCTGAAGAGGTCACCTCGACCAGTAGGGGAGTAAACAGGAAGAGAGGAAATCATTTTGTGCCAGTGTGGTATTTAAAGTAAATACATAATTAAAACTCCATCCTGAATTTGGGCAAATGCATAGCCATGAATGTACCACTCAAGTCAGGACCATGAACAGTTTTAGTACCCAGGAATATTCCCACAGGAAGCAGTCCACCATATTCTGTACTCTTAGGGCCTCACAATTACTCACTGGTTTATAGAATGTCACAGAAATAGAGTCAATTTTAGAGCATGTGCTCCTGACAGAGTACAACAAAAATAGAATCAAAATATGCAACATAGTGTGCCATGCACAGTTCACTTTGGCATTTATCCGTAGCGTCACATGTACCAATGATATTGTAGTCATCCCTTCCCATGGGTAGTACTTTAGTGGGTTCAGTTACTTACAGCCCAAAAATATTAGATGCAAATTTCCAGCAATAAGCAAACCTACACATGAAATTGTATCACATCATGGGTAGCATTATGCAGCCTAGCACCACCCCACTGTGTCAAATGTGTGATGTGAGTCACCCCTGTGTCCTGCACACCCACAGTGTACACCAGCTGGCCCTGTGGCTCTGCCTTGCTGTCTCCATGATCAAGTCAGCTGTGCTGGTATCTTAAGGTTGGTGGTCAAGTGACCCTCACTTCATTTCATAAGGCCCGCAAAGCACATTGGTGTTGGAAACTGAGACAGGCAAGAGAAGCCATGATCTGCTCCTTCTAAATAAAAAGGAGAAAGGTTTTGACTTCACAAGAAAAGAAAAAAATAATAGACAGATTTGTTAGATCTAAGGGGGAAAATAAATATTGTTTCCATGAAATTGTGAGGAAGCAGAGAGTGCTGGTTTGGCTACCACAAATCAAACTGCAGAAGCTCCAGTCCTAGGGTGTGATGAGAATTTGGTTAAAATGGAAAAGGTACTAGAGCTGTTCAGTGCATCGGCAGCTCCCGGCATTCATTTGATGGCTTGGAACATACTCCCTGACTCCCTGTAGACAAAGAGGTGCTACTAGCCTCATTTGTATGTGCGTCTCAGTGATCTTTCATCGCTTGACTGCTTAGAGGACATTTAAGTGGTTTATACTTTGCATTCACTATGAAAAAGGCCACCAAATACATGCGTATGGGATTCCTTGTATGTGAACCTAACTTTTTATGTGGCTTTAGTGCAGAATGCTGAGTGGAGCAGGATCACATGCTTAGTGTAGATCATGTAGGCTTTGGTTTAGTTTTTGTTTTGTCTTCCTAGACATTCTAAATGATATCTAATCTCATCATGGCTTAATACTCATTTTCATAGTTACAGATTATGTTCAGTATCTTTTTATACAGTTACTTCCTCTATTTTCTTTGGTGAAGTATCTGGGAATATCTGTTACCCATTGAGTTTTTCTCTTCTTATTTAGTTTTGAATATCTTTTAAAATTCTGGGCAGAAACTCTTTAGGTAGATACATGTTTAGAAAATATTTGCTTCGATTATTTTTCATTTTTCTGGCAATGTCTTTAAAAGCACAGTGTTCATTTTTGTTTAGATTCTTGTATAATTTTAATTAATGTAATTTCTAGGAAACCTGTTCCTAGCCCAAATTTATAACCACTTTTTCTCAGAAATTTTATAATGTAGGGCTTTCTATTGAGACTAAGGTGCTTGTTGTGTTTATTTCTATATCTGGTTTGAGAATAGCTGTTGAGACATACCTTTTTCTTATGGGTGGAAAATGCTGTTTTTCATAGAAAATTGCTGTTGGACTACTGTCAAAGCCTGTGGTTGATAGATATGTGGGTGTATATATGGGAGAGCTGTTATATTTAATGTGTGGTGAATCTACTCTATTATACTGTCTCAATTACTATAGCTTCGTGATAAATCTTAAGCCCAGTTAATGTGATTCCTCCAATTTCCTTTTTCTTTTCAAGATTGTTTTGGATTCTGTCTCTGAGTTTTCATATACAATGAATCCATTTTTCCAATTAGTTTGTCAATTTCTTTAAGATACCCCACTGAGATTTTGACTGGCCTTATTTTATGGCTAGGTAGAAGTTTAAGGGGAATTGATGATACCTTAGCAGCATTGAATGTAAAACCATTACAAGCTATAATTCTTTATTTAAGTAGGACTTTAAAAATGTTCTAAATTATAATTTATTTCTCATTGACATAAATTATATATAATAAATCTTAAACCTGGATAATGAGTCCTCCAATTTTATTTTTCTTTTAAAATTTGTTTTGAACATTTTGTCTCTTTACATTTTCATATGCACATTATTTGATGGCTTTATGCATTTCCTACTTTGGCAGTATTGTAGGTTTTTAATTATTATTATTTTTTTGTATTTTAGGGAAGGATCTACAGGGTATTCATAGTCTCACTACTAGATTGGACTCATAGTGATTCTCCTGTTTACAGCCTCATAAATGCTGGGATTACAGGCACATGTCACCATGCCTAGTCTCAGTCACAGTCTCTGCATGCCCCAAGCATGAGGCTAGCCCAGGCAAGCCTGGAGATTGAACCCTGGGTCCCTGAACCTACTTGCAGGTGCTTTAATCCACTAAGATATTTGGCCAGCCCTAAGTTTTTAATTTTTGTTCTCAGTTGTTTACTGCTAGTATGTAGGAAATTTTTTTTTTTCAAAACTGGAGATTGAACTCAAGCCCTTGCTAGGAAATCACTTATTCTACTGAGCCGTCTCCCCGGCCCTAGAAACATAATTTGTTCTTTTAATATTATCTTTGTGTCCAGAAACCTTGTTTAAGTGATCAGAATAGTTATAGCTGCCTTTGTGTAGTTAGGGATTTTCTAAACAAGCAATCATAGGACATATAGAATTTTGTTATTAAATAATCTTGATGTCTTTTATTTATTCTTCTTGCCTTTTACCCACTGGCTAAGACCTCTAGTCTGGTACAGTTGAGGACTGATGGATGCCCACAATTTTCCTCCTCTCAGGTGGGAGCATTCAATCACTTGAAGTACATCTCTAGTTGAGACAGTTTTGTAGATTATCAGATTGAGGATGCATTCTCGTAGTACTGATTTTCTGAGAGTTTTATCTTGAGTAAAATGAACAAATGTTAGGATATTTTAGTTCTCAAAGGCTTTTTGCTGCATCTGTCAAGTACATTACAAAGTTTTTATTTAGTAATATATTGAAACAAGGGAATTCTACTGATTGATTTTCAAATGTTGTACTACTCTTGAATTAATGAAATAATCTTCATTTAATCATTGTAAAATCCTTTTTTACATAGTTCTGAATTTTATTTGCTAATATTTTATGAGAATTTTTGTGTTTCTCATGAGACATACTACTCTACATCTTCTTTTCTTTCTTTCTTTTTTCCCCCTGTGTTGGGTCTACAGGGTCTCACTATGTAGACTGGATTCATAGTGATTCTCCTGTTTTCAGCCTCCCAAGTGCTGGGATTACAGGTGCAACTCACCACATCCAGTTTCTTTCTTTCTTTTTTTTTTAACCACATCCAGTTTCAATCATCCTTTCAGAGCACCCTGCTCTGCCTAAGCAGGTGCTTTAGTCTACTGAGCTATCAGGCTGGCCCTACATCTTGTTTTCTTGCACCATCTTTTATATATTTTGAGAATGATTTTCCTTTCAAAACTTGAACTGAGTGTCTGTTGCATTTATATTTTCAGGAAATTAGTGCTTTAAGAGCAATATGCTGAGAGTTTGAAGTATTTATAATAATCTAGACAAATATTGTTATTCTGATTTCTTTTTCCTTTTAAAAAATCAACTGAAAGAAAAATTTCATATGTAAATAGAATTATATTTGTTGTTTCAATACAGGTATATATTGTGTAATCTTCAAATCAGAGCACATGCATCTATTTCCTTAAAAACTTATCTTTTTATGAAATAAACATTCAAAATTCTTCCTTCTAGCTTTGTGAAATATGTAGTACATTTTCATTATCTGTAGTCATCCTACTGTAAAGCAGATCACCAGGAAATCTTATTCTTATCTCCAAATAAGAGTGACTGTATTTATACATCAAAATTAAAAATAGTTTTTGAATGCCATTATCTAATATTGAGTAAAGAGATACTGAAATATTGAAAATTACTAACATAAGACACAAGCATAATGTTAAAGGATAGTATTTAAAAAATGCTGCACTCTGATGTACAGCCACCAAAGAAAGCTGAAATCCTCATGTTCACCATTTCTTTCCAGCACACACATAAAGTAATCATTATATATTTTAGTCACATTCAACCTTATTTCTTGTTGACTGAATTATATGGAATACGTCACATGTGTATTTGCTTTTGAAGACATATACCAGGTCTCTTTTGAAACAGAGAAAGTGGTACAAGATGAAATGCCAAACCAACATTTATATAATTACTAAAGAGATATTATTGTGAGCCCCTTACCCTAAATTCTTTTTTTAAATGTTTATGTTTTATTCACACCTGCTTGCAGTGTATACTAATTACACTCCTTGTGTAGAAATAGGTATATGTGCACAACACATCTCATCTCTTTTCCCTCTTTCCATTCTACTGCCTTTTAAAGATATTTTTGTCATCTATAAAGGTTCTGATGTGTAATGACTAAATATATGGTAGGAGCATCATGTAACTTTTTGTTTCATTTTTTTTCAGATAGAGACATCATTCATGTGGGAGAAAAGAGAAATATCTTTAAACATGAAAATAATATCATTGCAGAATACTTTAACAAAATAATTTTACTTTAAGCATTGGTTTTCTGCATCTGATAGTTGCTACTTCAATATGGCAATGGGCAAAGTGAAGATGTTAGGTCACTCTAGGAAAGGAGGGAAGGGGGCTGTAAAGTGTACCTACATTTGTTAATTATTTAATGTCAAGTGTAGCCTAAGAAGTACTTATCAATCTGAATATCAGGAAAAATTAGTTGTATTTCCTTGACCTTGACATATAGAAATAAAAAATAGTACTAATAGCCTCCACGGTTTGAAAGTAAGATAAACAAGAATGTGGGTCTAAAATTTATATGACTATGGCTTCAGGGATAACCCCACACCTGGCATGAAATAAGAACTGAATAAATGTTATTTCTTCTTAGCAGTCATACATAATATAAAGAAATTCCTCATGAATATTAGATTTTGTATCATTTCGAAGTAGAATTTTCTTCTTGACTCTTATGTATAAACTGCAAAGAACTTACCAAGTTAGGCCATATACCACCTGAAACATAAATGTGTTTAACCTAACCACATTGTACATCAGCGCTTACCCTAGTTCTTTCTTCCATGGGTATCTCATTCATTGCTTGCTGATTTTCTTCTTTATTTTTTTAATCTGATTAATATATTTCCATTTTTATTATGTCTAATGGATAGCTGATCTAATTTGGAGCTTATAAATTATACAGTTAAATGTGAATTGATTATAGCACATAACTCCAATAGACTGGCCATCTTTTTGGAGATTAGAAGCACTACTTAGTTCCTTTTCTATGGGTGATTAATTTTCAGTGGTTATCAACTCTCAAACTGAAAATTAAGCAATACATATTTGCTTTGTGGATGACTAGTTTTATTAAAGTAGTAGAGTTGATGCAATTAATTATCGATATCCTATGAAGAGAAGCCAAAATTAAAATGTCTTAAAGAAGCAAGCAGGTATCCATTGTCAGTGGAAAAATTCAACTACTGTTGTACATAAATAGTGCCAAACAACTTGTGATTTATGCATCTAGCTGGGAATCATGATGAAACTCTTTTTAGAGATTCCAGTTTTCTTCATCATTTTCAGGAAAATTGGTTTATTTCAATACGATTTAAAATAAAGGAGCTTGAACATAAAAATGTTTCATTTCATTCAACAGATTTCTTTCTACCTGCAGTGGGGGTTCAGATACTAGTGCTATCCTTTGTGCTGACCCCTTCTCCAGAGAAGAAATAATTGTTCAATGAATCTAAATACTTAGCTTTTAGGTTTCATGAACAGCATTTCCAAATAACATAACACAATGAATGCTCTGACAGCTAAGGGTAGGCACTTATTTTTCATCTTTAGTCCTATAAGCTCTTGGAAACAAAATTTCCATTACAATCTCCCGGTCAGAGAAACCACTCTACAGATGCAAGCTGGGCTATCCTGGTGATGCTTCATGCAAGAAAGTGTCCCAGATATATCTTGTTGAGAAGTCACCTTTTGCACTTTACAACTCTCTGTCACACTATCATTAATAATATCATTAATGAGGGTTATGGATAAACTATAAGATATATTTTGTTTTGTGTAGGGTTTATAGCAACAAAATTACTGATAATATATGTTTCATGACATATGAAACTCTAAGTTCCATAAAATTGGAATTTAGAGTTCAATATATGACCATGAACTGCATTTGAAAAGAAAACAGATGTATCCAAAAGAAAATCATCTGGAAAAGTTAGATCCTCCTGAGTGCTAGAGAAGGCCAAGTTAGAGCTTCCAGAAGTAAACAAGAGACAAAGTGAAACACTCCTTGCATAATCTTTAGCTTTATATGTACTCCTGTAAAATACAAATGCAATCATATTTTTGATGATGGCTAAAATTATCTACATTTTCTAAAAAACTGAAGTTTCATCTCATAAGGATGTCTCTATTTCAGCATTATATCAGTCAAGCAATCTTTCAATGATGAAACACACGCAAAAATAGTGTTTAGTTTTTCTTTTTACAGTACTCACTAATTTTGCTGTAAACATACTCTGATAAGCAAACATACAAAGAAGATACACAATCTTTCCTTCCAACTTGTACTTGAGCCCAGCCTCCTCCTGAAGCCCTGGCCAGT
Source organism: Octodon degus (assembly GCF_000260255.1). Taxonomy (NCBI): domain Eukaryota; kingdom Metazoa; phylum Chordata; class Mammalia; order Rodentia; family Octodontidae; genus Octodon; species Octodon degus. The sequence continues at coordinate 9,952,847 of NW_004524595.1, read as the reverse complement.
GAAACCTGGGTTCTTGCCCTATTGCTCAACTTCCCATAGTCTATGATTTTATGACCTCTCACCACACATCACTTCCTAGTTCTAATCTGCTCTTATCTGCCTCGTTAAGTGTACTTACCTCCAAAGTACAGCTGAAATATGAGATGTTCTGCCCATATTCCCATATCCTCAAGTGGTGCTAGACTTGGGGTAATTGGCTGAATTGGTCTCTAAGGCTGACATAGGTCATGCTCTTAGCTGCCTGCATGACAAGATTCACTGGACACCTATCATTTGGCAGATGTTATGCAGAAGGTTTTAAATCTGCTGTATAATTTAATAATCACACTAAATTTATTAGTTAGATGTTATTATAACTCAACTTCAAAAGTCACAAAACTAAAATGCAAAAGTTTAAGTAATAAGTCCATGATAACAAATTTTATGCACTTAAGCTACATGAGCTGAACCCAAGGCTCTTCATGCAACCAACATGTATTGCCATCTCTCATCCTGTGAAGAAACACACAAATACTAAAACTTATGTAGAGGGTTCTGAAACAAGAGATAGATATTTTAATAATTCTCAAAACTCCAAGAAGCATATATACCATCAGGCATAAGGAGATAGCCACTAAACCTTGGGAGATGAATGTGGACACATCTGAAAAATAAAACATTCTAAAAGCCAGCATACTCATTCTATCAATAATTTTTTAAAGAAAGTAACCAGGTATAAATGTAAGAGCCTACTCTATCTTCATAGTTCTTTGCATGTTTACTCACATGGTCAGTATAAGTAATATTTATTGGATATTAACTGTGTTCTGAGTGGGTGCTGGCTTTAGAATTTTACATATTTTCTTTTATTTGTTTATTTTTTGTATTTAGTACAAGGTCTACAGGGGCTCACTACACAGACAGAACTCATAACAACTGTCCCATTTTTAGACTCTCAAGAGCCGGGATTATAGGCTTGCACCACAATGCCGAGTCTCATGGCTGGCATGACACACAGGGGAGATCCAAATCCTGTCCCTGCACCTGAGCAGGCACTTTAATCCCCTGAGCTATCTGACCAGCCCACATATTTTATGTTAATACTTATACAAAGAAATGGTTGCTATTATCATCTTCTCATTCCTACTAAAAATTATCAGGACAGAAGCTGAAATGATTGGCTCGAAGTCATATGAAAAAACACAAGGAGCAAAGATTTAAATTCAGTTAGTGTCGTTCCAGAGGTGAAATTTGGAACTAAGATATCTAGCAAAACCATACCATGTATCACGTTTATACACACATACTCTACACTTCCCACGTAATTAGCTACAGCGTATTTCTGATGCTGAATCAAGCTCAGTTTTTCTCAACAAAAGCTTCCATTGTTCCCATACACTCCCAACGTAGGCAATGGTTATATTGTCACCCATTTTTTTTCACTAAAGAATATAGCAGGAGATGGGGTAAATTTTCAAACAGTTTTAGAAAATATTATTTTAGTATTATTCATAAGTTATATTGACAAGTAACACTAATATCCTTTGCTTAGTAGATTTAAACATTCAAAATATGGTTGTGACAGAACCATAACAGCCCCCAAAGTTGTCCATGAGACTCATTATTCAGTATAGATTTTTCTTAATCAGCTCATTTTCTTGTTGGCATCTTGCCTTCCTATTTATGTAATTCTTCAATCATTTATTACAATCTAATGTCTCCAGAGAGTAAGCCTCCCATGCTCTGTTGGGTGAAGGAGAATCAGTCTTTATTTTGTGACAAATGGGAGGATGTGGTAGAGCAGAAGGAAGAAGAAGAGGAAGGCACACGGAGAAACTTCAAATCTTACTTGGAAAGAATCTCAATTTAATATAAATGACATCTTTGAATTTTACCATCATGTGGATGCGTATATTTTCAAATATAGAAATTAGAGGCAGAAATAGTCACTAGAGTGTAGTTGACTAATAAAGAATGAATTTGGAATGACTGTAACTAAATAAAAACAGAAATCTTTCCTGGCAGAGTATAAAGTCAAGTCCTTTGTGTTGGATTCATTCAGCATAAGAACCCGACTGCCATCAGAGCAGCACAACCAGCAGAAAGAGGCCAAGTTCCTGTGTTGTCTTCAATAGTATCCAGCCAGCTGCTATGCCTGTGGCTACTTATGTGACTCTTATTGTTAACATTTATAATGTGCCTGATGCATAGAAGACAGTTTTCTTCCTCGAATAAAAAAGTACTTGTTTTACCTTCTCAGAAAAACTGGCACTGAGGTATGGCACCTCTGGTCAACTCCTTTTGCAGACAATAAAAATAGAACTTGCTTGGAAGAAATGTGATTTGTTCAAAGTCATACACAAAGCGTTAGCCAGGTCCTTGGTTTTAGAATAGCAGTGCTCTGTGGAACATAGCTGTGTGGAACATTATGCCTGGAGACCCCAGGAGACATAATAATATGGTTTGGTTTTGTTTTTTCCTTATAACCAGTTAGCAAATAATTTAGTACTAAAACAAGTGTTATCGCATGTTGCTGTTCTCAACGTAGGTGCTTAGTTCACACTAAAACCATACTTGAAATACCCATAACGTTGGTCCTCTAAATGTGTATCATTTCTAACATCATGTTAATTATTACTATAATCTCTTTAAAGTAATTTTAAAGGTAATAAAAGAAAATGAGGGACAAGAACAAAAATCAAGTGTCATCAGATAATTTACAAAGACTTTATGATTAACTTCCACTGAGAAAAAGAAAAGGGTGAATCGGCATTTTAGGCAAAGAGGATTCTGCTGGTCTAAATGAAACAGCCAAGCACACACAATAGCCAAACTGAAAATGGCCAAATCAGAGCAGGTAGAGGGATCGCTGACAGAGTAGAGGCAAGAAGTCCTGCCTGTGCCAGGACACACAGCATGACTGCGCAATGAAAGGAGGCAAAGGAAGACCCAGGAAAACATAGAGAAGAGCCCACCCCTGAAAACTGGCATGCAGGACCTCTTATCCTCACCCAATCTATGTTCTAAGCTGAGGTAAGTTATTCATTTGGAACTAGTGGTTTTTGAATCCACACAAAAGAAACATCTTAGGAATATTTATAAATGAGGCTTTTCTGGTTTTCATTTACTGCTATAATTTCTACCAGAGTTTAGACTGTAAATTCATCAGGAAAATCAATCTACCTGAAATCTGTAGTCTCATATTCTCATAAAAGCTGCCAAATCATTAAAATGAACATATGATACATATACTTAAAATTGTTTGGTCTGTATAAATACACACATTTACCAGTGTATCAGACATCTACCATATTTGTCACCATCTCACAATTCACCAAACATTCATTCCTCATCTACTAAGCTCATAATGGCCTATCTATCTAGCAATTATTGAAAGGATGTCAATTCAGTATAGACAAGAGTCTTTTTCTCACAGATGTTCATATTTCATCAGGATGTCAGACTTTGTCATTATAATATATCTAACAATGTTCATCTGTGAGTATTAGAATGCAGAGACTCAGTGTATTGGTCAACTTTTCGTCACTGTAACAGAATACCTGACATAAACAGCTGAAAGGAGGAAAGGTTTATTTTGACTCAGTTTCAGAGGTTTCAGTCCATGATTGACTGATTTGATTTGTTCAGAGCTTACTGAAGCAGAACATCGTGATGGAAAGTTGTGGTGGAAGAAAGTTGCATGTTCCATGGCAGTCAGAGAGAAGAGAGGCAGGAAAGAGGCAGAGAGAAAGGGGCCTAGGACCAGACATACACTTCAAAGGCTTCCCCCAGTGACCTCCTTCATCTAACAGCTCGCTCACCTATGAGATAATTAATACACTAATCCATTGATGAGGTCAGTGCCTCCATGATCCAATCACCTCCCTAGGCCCTGCCATAAACATTGCTACATCGATAATTGAACACTCAGTATACAAGTATTGGGGGGACACTTCCCATTTGACTATATCACTTAGTATGTACTTATGTTAAGAACAGAGCTACAGATCACAGTCCCAATACCTCCTATGGGGAAGGACAGATGTTCAATAACTCAACTGCTCTGGGTCTCAGTTGTTTCTTTCTTTTTTTCTCATTCTGTACTGTATCTCCCATGGTTTTCTGGGAATGAAAACAAATTAACATACCTAAAGAGCATAGTGCACTATCTGTCACATATTAAACTCTCTGTAAACACTACATATAATAAAAGATGAGAGGACAGACAGATTACTAAATACTCATCAGAATGTCAGATTCATTAACTTATACATCTTTTTTTCTATCAGATTGTTTGAAATACTAAAGTCCAAACACATGAGACTTTCTCTGAACAGGGCTGCCTTCAATCTCTCACACATATGTAAAAATCCACATGGTATTTCATAAGTATGATCTCAATACCAGACCAACTATGTCTGCAACCTTTCTCAGGAAGCCTTTTCCAGCTTTTTTGGGTGGAACTATTCATGTATTTTTCTTGCATTATTTAAAACTCTATCTTTTCTTATCACTTTTCAACTATATGATCTTTAGCAAAAAAACTTATTTTTAATCACATCTGTGTTTCAGTATCCTTACTGATAAGACCGAAGGAACACCCCATCATATTGGGTATTGTGAGGACTGATGCATATAAAGTGCTTGTTAAATTACAGAGAAGTGAGATCCAGCCCTAGTCCAGGCTGGGTGAGTGTCGGGAAGAGCTTCCGGGTAACCTGTGCTGGTGGAACTGGTCCAGTCCTAGCGCAGGCACAGCATGGTAAGACCCTATTTCACTCCCTTGGGGCCCCACTCCACCACTCCACATTCTCCCCCCACTCCTGCCAGTGAGTGAGAACTTCTGCCACATTCTCAGGACCCCCAGATCCAGATCTAGCCCAGGCCCGGTGAGTGTGTGGGAGAGCTTCCTCTCCCCCTTCTTCCCCTTTGTCCCCTTCAGACTCAGCTCAGGCCTGGCATACAGGCCTGAGGTAAAACTCTGCAGCTACAGTCCCTGCACAGAGAGTAGGGGACAGAACCACCCAGGTCATCCAGGAGCAGAACATCTTACCAGAGGGACACAACAGGTTCACTCCCAAGGGCAGCAGCAGGAAGGAGCTGAGCACAGCAGCCAGAACCAAGCCAAGCATAGCTGGATAAACCCAAACTTTGTAGATCTGCACCTGAACTTCAGTAGGTGCTAAGGTTATAACTGCACCAAAGATCTACAACAAAGGTTAGAAGACAGTGCTACACAAAATGACAATGACAAGGAGCAAAATGCAATCTCAGAACCCAAGCCCAACCATAACAAGTGCAGAGGACACTAACATAGAACAAATTGGGAATCACACAGCTGAAATCAATGAAACAACAGCTTCTGAAATAAAGAAACAACTGCAGAAAGGTATAGAGGAACTCAGATTGGAAATGAAAAAAGAAACGCCTGAAATAATATCATTTGCAGTAAAGAGTCAAATGCAGAAACTATGGAGGAAACCTAATGCCCACCCAGAACAAGTGCAGAGTATATTAACTCAGCTGAAATGCATGATTTAATAGCATCAAAAGTAAATAAACAACAGTAGAAAGTTACACAGAACTCAGAGTGGAATTATTTTCTAAAATAAAAAAAAAAGAATTTTCTGAACTCATAGCAACTGAAGTAAAGAATCAACAACAGAAACATAGAGAGGAAACCCAATCTGAAAAAAAGTCTGCACTAAAAGAATTAATAGCTGCTTCTAAAGAAGGCACTGATTTAAAAAAAGAGATTAGAAAAATGACAGATTCCTTGAATAAACAGTACAGAAAAGAAATAAATCACATGGAGCAGAGTCAAAGAGATATAGAGGAACTTAAAATCTCAATCACAAGCTTAAGATACCGTTTGAGTGAAAGTGAAGACTGTTTCAGATTTTGAAGATGCTAGTGAACCTAGTGAAAGGTAACAAAAGATCTCATAAAAACAACGAGGACGCAGGAAAAAAAATTCATCACTTGCAAGATGATGCAAAAATGAACAATGTGAGACTAGTAGGTATCAGTGAGAAAGGAGTCAATACAAATGACATTAAAAAAATATATGGGCAGAAGTAATAGTAGAAAACTTCCCACATATGAGGAAACAATCTGACATTCAGGTAACCAAAGCATACAGAATGCCAAGTAACCTCAACTCAATTAAAAACACACCAAGACATATAACAGTCAAGATCCCAGATATCCAGCACAAGAATAATATACTGAAAGCAGCTAGAGAAAAGAAGCAGATCACATTCAAAGGAAAACACATCAGTACTATAGCCAATTTTTATTCACAATCCATGAACGCGAGAAGAGCATGGAGCAGAGTACTTCAAGTCCTCTATGAAAACAAATTCCAGCCCAGACTACTATACCCTGCAAAATTCACTTTCAAGTTTGACGGAGAAGTGAAATACTTCCATGACAAAAACAACTAACAATTTCATAATGACAAAGCCAACCCTACACAGGCTACAGAAAGATGTTCTAGAGAGGGACCAAAATGATCGGAACTCCATGAATGAGATCAGAAGCAACCAACTAAATAGGACAAACAATTAAACACAGGAGAAAAAGGAGAAAGGACAACAGGTAAAGAACATGTCAATCATAAGTCAATACATCTCAATTATAACCATCAATGCAAATGGAATCAATTCACCAATTAAGAGAAATAGACTGGCACAGTGGATTAGGAAACAAAATCCAACAATAAGCTGTATACAAGAAACACATTTAACTCATAAACACATTCATAGGCTGAAAGTCAAAGGATGGAAAACGATACTACACAACCCAGCACCTCAAAAAAAAAAAAGCAACAATAACAATCCTGTTCTCAGACAGTCTCAAATTCAAAACAAGAATGATCAAATGAAATAAAGAAGTCCACTATATACTGGTTAGGGGAAAAATGCAAGAGGAAGAGGTAACACTCATAAGTATGTATGCACCAAACATGGGAACACACAACTATATAAAACAAATCTTAATGGACACTAAAAATCTAATATCCAATACCACAGTCTTAACAGGAGACCTTAACGCCTCCTTACCCCAAAAAGAGAGGTCAACCAGACAAAAAAAAATAGCAAAGAAATAACAAAGCTTGAAACAAATGGACTTGCTGGACATATACAGAGTATTCCTCCCAAGCACAGCTGAATACACATTTTTCTCAGCTGCACATGGGTTATTTTCTAAAATAGACTACATACTGGTTCGTAGGTCATGCTTAAGTATATGGAAGAAAACAGAAATTGTCCACTGCATATTATCTGACTACAGTGCAATAAAACCGGAAATAAATGACAAAAGAAACCAGAAAAACAAATGACAAAAGAAACCAGAGAAAAACCCTAAATACATGGAAATTAAACAACACCCTACTCAGCAAACAATGGGTCACAGATGAAATTAAACAAGAAATTCAATAATATCTACAACTCAATGAAAAGTCAAGCACAACTTATCAGAATTTGTGGGATGCAATGAAAGCAGTTCTCAGAGGGAAATTCATACCTTTAAACTCAAACATTAGGAAAACAAAAGGGGAACAAATAAACACCATAATGCTGCACCTCCAACAACTAGAACAGGAAAAGCAAACCAAACACAGAGCCCAAAGATGGGAAGAAATCATAAAGATTAGAGCAGAAATTAATTCAATTGAGATGAAAAAACAGTTCAAAGAATTAACAAAATAAAAAGCTGGTTCTTTGAAAGATTAAATAAAATCAATGAGCCCCTAGCTAACATCAAAAAGAGGAAAGAAATAATTCAAATACAAGCAATAAGGAATAAAAAG
>NW_004524595.1:9943587-9944952 GCF_000260255.1 Octodon degus | reverse complement strand
AGGAGACAGGAAATGGAGTGTTGTGGGATTGTCATGCAACAATGTTGTATATGGTTAGATTTCTGGGCTTATGTGTAAACATATAATTCTTTATTCCTATTTCTAAAATATATTTTAATTTTTTGTCATATTCTATAGGGTCCTAAAGTTTAACATATCAATACTTTATGAAAAGTACCTCTTCCATGTTATGCCTAAGATGTTTGATATTCAGACAGATAATGACATTAAGCTTAACAGCCTAGGTTGTATGGTAATAACAATAAGCTTCTCTTCTAGAGGGTTAACAACCCAAGTTTGCAGACCAAAAATTAGAGAAAGGAGGGCCGCAAGGAAAACCAACATTTTGGCTCTAGCCTTCCAAGGTCAATTAAGACTCAGGACATATGAGAATTTGTAATGTAATATCATGTAACTCAGCTGTGTCCCAAATTTTCTGATCAAGGAGATTATGGAGCCAAAGAGGAAAGTAATTGATGATGTAGAGTGTGCCTAAGGTGAGTTACATGGAGAGAAAACATTCTCTCAAGCTTTCACAGAGAGCAAATTGGCCAAGCAATGGCCATGACTCATCCACATGGCTGACACTGACAAAGGATCTACAATCTGAGGTACAGGGTTTCAGGATAAATCCTTAGGGGATTTGACTGAACTTATCAGATCTAAAACTACAATTCTTTTTTACATAGGTCTTGCTTTATCTTGATCTTAACCATCCAGCAGAAAAGTATAAAAATGAAGTACATGAAATAAAGCCATGTTGTTATGTTGAGCTGTAGGGAACTCAGGTCAACAACTTCTACATTGCTGGCCAAATGGAACACCCAATACTATTATGGACTACTGGACTATTTTGGAAAATTTTGCTGAATTCACACACCTATAATATTTAAATGATAGAACTAAACAAAAAAGGGAATACAGATGAATGTCCATTCTGTATCTGTGCATTCAAAATGGTTAGGATAAGTATATAGCTACATTCTCCTAATTCAAGGAATAGGGGAATTTGTTCTAATAGTGTTTGTAAATTAGATATCATGTCTGCATCTTGTACAACAAATAACCACTATGAAGGCAATAAGCAATTTGTTAATTACTGGAACTCTCCTACCAATTCGATTTGAAACTGTCTCATTGCTATTTACTTCTCAATAAAATTATGGGAAAAAAGAAAAAAAAAAAAAGAACATGAGAGAAGAAAGGTATCATACTATAGGAAAGGGCCTGGGATCAACAAGAAAGTGGGTCTTAAGCACAGGCTCTAATCTGATAAGACTGATGCATTTATAAGAGCAAGAGATAGCATAGTTCTTTCTCTGTCTCTCTGTGTCTCTGTTTCTGTTGCTCTCTCATCACCTCTCT
>NW_004524595.1:9941143-9942397 GCF_000260255.1 Octodon degus | reverse complement strand
TCCTTCCCTGAGAGCCCTGCTGGTAGCCCGCTTACTTGCTTGTCTTATGCATGTAAAGTTGGACTCTATTTCCCTTTCTTCCTTTCATGGAAATCTTACCAGTTATGTGGGGCGCTGTGACAAGAGAACATGAGTGGGAGGGTGGGAGCTTTTATCAGAGTTGGCTCCTAACACTTCCTGGAAATAATAAAAAAAAAAACATAAAATCAATGTGATCACAGAAGAAACTCAAAAACATTTAATTTAGCAGTGGCTTGAAAGAGGAACACTGGTACATGGGATTTAAATCATCATTGACTGTGGCATGGTAATTAGTGGGAGGTGGTCAGCACTACTCCCTCAGGAAAGGATCTTGAAGTGGACCCAGCAGCCCTAGGCTGTCTCAGCAGAGGTGGCAGGAGCAGTGAGTCAGCCCACAGCCCCCACCCCACCTTGCAACAAGTGGCTCAAGAGAACAGAGAAGCCCCAGGGGAACTGGAGAGAAAGGGATATGGAAGGACTGGAGGAGCCAACTGTCCTTAGGCCTGGGAGTGGCTTCAGGCTGTCTCTGCCTGAGACACCACAGTAAATGGGAGAGTCATGTGAATACACATTGGGTAAGGACTGGGTTGGCAATTGAGGGACATATAGAGGGTTATGAAAAATGATTAAGGGTTATAGTTATAGTTACCACAGTTTTTCAGTTTCTAGGCTGTGCTTGGTGTTGCTATTGCTAATCTTATCACTATTGGAATAACTGGCTTTTCACATGCAAAAGAAAAACATTGGACTCATGGGTCAGCAAGATAACTCAGTGGACTAAGTGCCTGCTTGGGCAAGCACAGGGATCAGGGTTGAAGTCCTGCCACAATATTCCATGCTGGCCCTGCCCCCAGATACACTGGGCCAGCCACCAAGACCGGACTTGGTGGTGCATCCATGTAATCCCAGTACTGGGGAGGAAAACAAGAGGATCACTATGAGTCCAAGCTGTGTAGTGAGACCCTGTACCAAATACATTTTAAAAAACTTAGACTCTTGTCTGCTATCATGCACTAAACTAAAATCAAATCTATCAAAAATCTAAATAAAACAGAATCACTAAATCTACTAGATCATAAAATAGGTAGAACTCTTGAAAACATATATAGGAAAAGACTTTATGAACAAAATCCAGACCACAAGAGAAATATTACAAAAAATCAACACCTGAGGTCTCTTCATACCAAGAAGCTTTTGCATAGCAAAAGAAATCATGAAGAAAGTGAAAAGATG
>NW_004524595.1:9936076-9940328 GCF_000260255.1 Octodon degus | reverse complement strand
TACTCATCCATAAAGGATAAATTTGAGACATTTATAGGTAAATGGATGGACCTTGAGATGACCCTCAAGTGAAAGAAATCAAATGCAAAAGTGTAAATATCACATTGTTTCTCTGGTGCGAGAAATCAGAAGTATAGCTAAGGACCAGATGTACTAGATATTGTATATTAGATATGACAAAACATGAGGCAAATTCTCCATTAGAAATTGAAACAAAGGAGAGGGAAAGACGAAGGAAGAAAAAGAAAAAAGAAAATTGGAAACAAATGTTTTGTAAGTAAATAGGAGATGTGGAGTTGAAGGGACAATAAGGGACTGGGAAGGAAAAGAGGAGTTAGGGTAAGTCATGTATAGGTACAAAGCCCCCATAATGAAAGTGATCATTATTTTTTAAAAAATGATTATTATCTATATTTGAAATGTACCAATAAATTTAATTAATTCAAAACTTAAGTTAGGGCCAGGGAGACAGCTCAGTAGAATAAGCACCTGCCTGGCAAGTGCAGGGTCCTGAGTTCAATACCCAGTACCACAAAAAAAAACCCACATAATTTAGCATGATTAATGAGTAGTACACTGGAAGTTAGGGAAGGAAGAAAAACCCAATATGAAATAGGTAAAAAATATAAATATAAACCAAAAATGATAGTTGGAAAATATAAGCCAAAATGTATTATATCAATACATGAAAATATTATTAAAGTGCCCCATTAAAAGACCTTGGTGGTTCAGTGGTAGAATTCATGCCTCCTAAAAGACAAAGGTTGTCATAAAAGATTAATAAAGATTAATGCAATCTAATAATTCTTCACAGAAGACACGAATATAAAAATATGAAAGCTGGAAAAAAAGATGAACAGAAAACTGGTTTGTGTGTATTAATATCTGTCATGATAGACTTTATATTACAAAACATCGTAAGAGATAAAAAAAAGACCAGAAAATTTGGGACACAACTCAGTTACATGATGTTACAGTACAAGTTCTCATATGTCCTGAGTGTTAATTGACCTTGGAAGGCTAGGACCAAAATGTTGGCTTTCCTTGCAGCCCTTTTTTTTCTCTAATTTTTTCTGATCAAGGAGATTATGGGGCCAAAGAGGAAAGTGATGGATGATGTAGAGGGTGCCTAAGGAGAGTCACATGGAGAGAAAACATTTTCTCAGGCTTTCACAGAGAGCACATTGCCCAAGCAATGGCCGTGACTCATCCATATGGCTGCCACTAACAAAGGTTCTACAATCTGAGGTACAGGGTCTCAGGATAAATCCCGAGGGGATTTCACTGACCTTATCAGATACAAAAGCTACAATTCTTGTTACATACGTTCTGCTTTCTCTTGGTCTTAACCATCCAACAGAAAAGTATAAAAATGAGTATAAGAAGTAAAGCCACGTTGTTATGTTGAGCTGCAGGGAAATCAGGTCAACAACTTCTGACATTGCCAGTCAAGCAGAAGATTCAATACTATAATGGACTGCTGGACTATTTTGGAATATTTTGCTGAGTTCACACACCCATAATATTTAAATGATGGAACTAAATAAAAAAAGGGATACAGATAAATGACCATTTGTATCTGTGTATTGAAAATGGTTAGGATAGATATATAGCTACATTCTCTCAATTCAATGAATAGAGGGATTTGTTGTAATAGTGTTTCTAAATAGGATATCATGTCTGCATCTTGCACAACAAATAACCATTAGGAAGACAGTATGCAATGTGTTAATTATTGGAACTTTCCTACTAATTTGATTTAAAACTATCTCATTGCTATTTATTTCTCAATAAAATTATGAGAAAAAAAGATAAAAAGACATTTGCAATAGTAAAGTATCCATTCATTAGTGCAAGTATGTGAATTTCAAATATACCTACCTAGCTTCAAAATATATAGAGGAAAAATTGAATAAAGTAAAAGCAGAAATAGGAAATTCTGCAAAGCCTAAATGATCTCAAGATCCTTCCCAAAAGAAACCTAGTAAGTATGCACAATTGGTAAGTGAGTGAGAACACTGTGCCCAATACAACAGAATACACATTCTTCTTTGTGTACTGTAAACATTTGAGCATTTGTAGTCCTTGAGACATGCCATGTTTTCAACAAATTTCAAGTGATTGCAGTCCACCAGAATATGTTCTCTCACATAACAGGATGAAACCAGAAATCATTAAAGAAAATATAAGTGGAAATTTTCAAATATTTGGAAGTTAAGCAGTATAACAATATTTGGATGAAAGAAAAAAATCAAAATCAAAATTAGAAAACACCTTGGATTAAATAAAATGGCTTTTCAGGTCCAAATTTGGAGCCAGATGGACTGATAAGTGCATTTATATTTATTTACACTTTGAAAAATCAGTGCTTCCTATGATGAGACCACAGAGGAAGGAGAAGAAAAGGAGACAGTGGTCAGGGAAGCCTTCCCTGAGGGTGAAGGCTTGGGGTAAGGGGCACAATAGAACATCTGCTTTCCAAGCAAGTTATATGTATAAATATAAACATTAACAAGCAGAGAAGAATAAGTATCCCAACAACTGATCTTATACTGTTAGAAAAATAAGAGATGATAGCCAAAGTAAGTAGAATGAAGGAAATAATAGACATAAGACTAAAATTAATGAAATGATAAGTCAATAGATCACAGTAAATTAATGTATTCAATGATTGATACCAAACATGAAGAAAGTTCGAAGATAAAAATTCTTTGTTTTTTAATTAAATAATACATAAATTATTGGAAAGATTTCATGTTTATGTTTTGAAAGATTCAATATGGTTAAATGCTAGTATTTCTCAGTATTATATATAGATTATATACCATAGTATCACAGTCTTTACAAAACATTTTATACTTTTGGGTAGAATTTAGTGAACTGATTCTAAAATTTATATGTAAGCACAAATGACCTAGAAAAGTCAAAACAATAGTGAAAAAGGAAAACAAAAGGGACTCAAAATCAATAAAAACAGGCAGAAGATTTGAATTGAGACTTTATAAAACATAAAGTATAAATGAACAATGAATACCTAAGTAAAGCTGTTCAATATTATGTCTCCTTGAAGAAATATAAATTCTAAGCCAATAGATACCATTATAAACTGATTACACCAAAAAAATCAACATCTGAATAAAATAATTACTGTAAACTCAGATGCTAGAACACTTCTTATCAATTAAAGGGTAAAGACTAGAGAGATGTACATTTATTGGATGAACATAAAAGCATTAGATGGCACATAAGTAATCTCTTGCAAAAAGTACTACAATAAAACTAAGAAGTCTGTTGGGCTTTGGGAAGGAGCAAGATATTGCTGAAAAAAGTATAAAAGATTCATTGAGGGGTTGTGTACAAAGTATATGTTCATCAAAACACATTAAGTTGTACATTTAAAATACCACAATGAGATCAATATAACCAAGTCATAATGACTGCAGTTGAAAAAATAAAGGCAACTAAAACATTCATATGAAGCTAGTACAAATCTAAATTTGGAAACCACTTACGAAATACTTCTATAACATTTACTAAATTTTACCAAAACTTTTACTTGTGAAAAAGCAACTTCATTCCTAAGTACAGAAATGTTTTAATCATTTTTCTATTGCTGTGGGGAAAAAAGACAAGGAGAGGGAAAAGGAGACAGAGAGGGAGGGGGAGAAGGGAAGGAGAGCAAGAGGAGGAGGGGAAAGGAGAAGGGAAGGGGAAGGGGAGGGGAGGGGGAGGATGTGATGAAACCAGAGCCTTCCATGTCGTGCTCCCAGTGAATCACCACACTCAGTCCCCATTCAGCTACAAATTAATCAATGGATGAATTCACCAAGACATATAATGTCCCTCTGATCCAAAACCTTCTTTTTCCAAAATCCCCACTTTTGAACACATGAAACTTTGGGAGAATATTTTAGATTTAAAACATAGCAACACCTAAAAATATGGGCATTTGGTCCCTAATATACATGTGCCATAATATAGAAGGATTCTTCCTAGAGTTACATGTACATAAAAACCCTGATCTTCCTCTATGGTAGAATATATAACTAGGGGGCTTGCCCTTAGCTCAGTTGTTTAAGTGTGTGCTCATGCAAAGGCTGTCAGGAGCAGGATACCACAGTTCCATTCCCAGCTCCAGAGCCACAAAAAAAAAAAAAATCCTGAGGCTGAGGAGATAGCTCAGTAGAATAAGTGCTTGGTTGCCAAGTGCAACTGCCTGAGCTCAATCCCTTGTTCCAACAAAAAATAAAAT
>NW_004524595.1:9927042-9935976 GCF_000260255.1 Octodon degus | reverse complement strand
TATATATACATAGAGAGAGAGAGAGAGAGAGAGAGAGAGAGAGAGATACAGAGACAGAGACAGAGACACAGAGAGTAGTACATTTATGAATTTGAAATGTAGTCAAGGAGAATAAAAAGGGCTGAGGAGATAGCTCAGCTGTCTAAGTGCCTGCCTGGCAAGCACAAGACCCAGCTTGGATCCCCAGTACTGTACGCCATGCTGATCCCAGAACCCCAGGGGCACCATGCAGGTCCTGACACTGGGCATGGTTGTACACACTTGTAATCCAAGCACTAGAGCGGCTGAGACAGGAGGATCACTAGGAGTCTGAACAGTGTAGTGAGATTCTGTATCAAACAAATAAATAAATAGATTTAAATAAAAAAGGAAAGTAAGTAATTGTATGTGGGGACACAGATGAATTTCAAGAATATAATATTCAGAGCAAGAAAGTTTTCACTTCTATACATGTCAAAAAGGGCCCAAAGGATCTGGGAGTGGTATAAGTTATGAGAATGTCACTCTTTGGAGAAAGAATGACAGGAAGTGGCACATCATACTCCTAGGTGACTGACAACACTCCAGTTTTTTCTTTTTTTTTAATCTGAGTGCTGGTTGCTTGTGTCCACTGTTTGAAAATTCTTTCAGCTATAAATTTGTGATTGATACGCTCTTCATAGTGTATCTTCTTTTTCAATAAAAGGGGTGTGTGTGTGTGTGTGTGTGTGTGTGTGTGTGTGTGTAAATGATAGACTGAGGAATATATCAGAAGATTTAGTGGCATTGATCCGGGTTTTATAAATATAGTGATTGTTTAGGAAGGATAATTCTCCAATACCGCATGTCATTCCTCCAGAACATGCAATCCATCAGATCTGTAAAGCTCATAATTAAAATAATTCCAGAATTGTATAGAAGTTGTTGTGAAGACTGGAATCATAGGAAAGGCAATAAGACCTTTTTTATTAAACAGCTAAGAAAATATTTTGGGATCAGATCTTAAATAGCTTCATAGGTACACACATGTTGAAATAAAGTTTGCTGCAAAAAGAAACTCATTTTTAATAATAAATGGTATCCTTTCTCAAATAGATTGAAAATTCAGTGGAAAGATATTGTATTTTTTTATCCTACCCAAAAAGAAGCCTTCACTTCCACTAAGATTAATGGAGCACAGAGAACACAAAGCACGCTGAATGTCTCGGTAGAGCTTGGAGCATGGCACAGAGGAAATGTGGGGCAGATGTAAGATTGAAGGACTGCCAACGTCAACAGTCTGACCTCCAGCTTCAACTCCGAGTACCAGCTTTCTCAAGGGACCTAAAGAGTACTGAATTTAATGGTGAGACTCAGTTAACTGGATTCCTAATAAGCAGAGGCAGACCACTGACGGTGTATCATTAATGAATTGTAAGGAAAACCAGCATGCAAATCGGAATGCTTCCATTGACCTGTCAGTGTGTAATCCTACTGCCTCAGTAAACACAGAATGTCAGGATACACTCTGACCTTGGCAAGAGAAGCAAGTGGTGGCTCTTACCTTGGTGACAATGCTCTTGAGCTGTGGATGCCCTGTGGTCCCGTCGCCACTATGCAGCTATAGATAGCTGGCTGTGGGACCTCTCCTTGGGAACTGGAAAATACTGGGTTGTTTTTTTTTTTTTTTTTAAATTGCCGCACTCCATACAAGTCTATACTCACAGGCAAATGCAGCTTTCTCCTCTAGACAAAGCAGTACCACCTCTCAGGCCTCTTTACAAAGTAGGACTTTTGTTATTTGGATCCTCCAAAACAGATCTCCAAGTTCCAAAGATGTTCTCATTTAAGTCACTACCCACCACCCACAGAATTGAGCAGAAGAAATAAATACAATAAAAAAGGATCTGTGCTTAATGAACAACTTCCATTAACAAATGTACAAGCAGAAAATTCTAAATAATCACTATCACACATCTGATTTTAAGGGAATGCAGAAGCACTCAGCCCATAGTGATATTCCCAGGGTAGGAGATATGTGTTTTCTATTTGCTTAAAGGAGGAATTATCCAAAGCTTGAAACTTCAGAATTCCCAGGAGGAGATTCTGCACCACCCTTTCAGACAGGTTGTGCAATTTATAATGAGCCCTTCTCCTTCTAAGCTTGGAATCAGTGGATGCAGTCTCCTCTAAATTAATATGAAGCCCACAAGAACATGAAATCTCATTAAATATTTAGGTAGAAGTCACATTTTAAAAACCTACAAGCCAATAAAACCTGCACAGATCAACAGGGGGGAGATCCACACTGGTCAATTTTTCCAGAGAAGTAGTCACTAAATCACTCAATCATTCAGATAATGGTCTGCCTAATGGCAAGTATTTGAATATTTATATCCTTCAGAGTAAATGATTTTTTGACATAACCCAATGGACACTTTTTACATTCTAAATATTGTAGTATCATGCAAATATCACTAGACACTGGTGAACACTCTAGAATAAAAGTGTCTACTCCATTTAAAACCAAGGCAATAGTGTAAAGTTGTGCAAGGTGTTCCCTGAATGTCTCCAGGGGGCACAATACACATGGACTGTGAAGGAATTCTATGAATGGAGCCCCAAGCTTTGTACAATGTGGTCATCTAAAAAATATTAACCCATTAAAATTTCTTTTATAAAGATTAGCATAAAAACATGTTATATAAATGGAAAAACTTTTGAATGCAGTTTTATTAATTACCTAATGTCCATATTTCTGCTGATAACAGTCCATTTATAATATTATATTACCTCAACTCCAGGAAACACAGAACACCAAGACAAAAGAAGGAATCACAGAACCTACGTCCCCGCTGGTAGCTCCTTTGTTTTCAATTATATTTTCCAGATAACACCATTGTTATATATACTGCTGAAATATCTTTGTTGTTCCTTTCATCCATATTTATAGCCTCTGTAGCTTTATTTGTATTGTTTATTTTTCTTCTCAAATGTTTGTAATGCCTGTCAATTTAACATCACTGAGAACGGCATTCATGTGCTTTCAGGGCTGCCTCCTAATCATTAATAAAGACATCACTTTTAAAAATCAACCCTTATTAAACACATTTTGGAACTTCAAATTATACAAAGCTTAAAATATAAGTAATTTGAAGACATTGCCACATACTATTATGCATTGCTTACTATCTTCTAGCTCACTTTCAGTTCTTGAGGCTGTTTTTCTGGTTTGATTTGAATCAATTTTACTAGTAAAAGCTCACTGATGTTATATCAATTACTGTAAGAGGAGAATGTAAGCTGAGCACTATCCTTAATCCCCTCATTTCATCTCTGAATTTAGTTGTTTTGAAAAGGATGCTACATAGTTGTGTGTGTGCAAGTGTATGAGAGTGTGTGTGTGTGTGTGTGTGTGTGTGTGTACAAGCACAGGTGGAAATGGGGATGAAGAGTGCTTTTTAAAAATACACATTTCACAAATATAGAAATACTAT
Organism: Octodon degus; assembly: GCF_000260255.1. Lineage (NCBI taxonomy): Eukaryota > Metazoa > Chordata > Mammalia > Rodentia > Octodontidae > Octodon > Octodon degus. The sequence goes on along the minus strand of NW_004524595.1, from coordinate 9,932,521 downwards.
TCTGGGTGATAGCAGAATGAAATATAAAAGAAAGAGCTCTAGCTCTGGCTACCATCAGTATTGACAGGAAAAAAATTGTAGCTATCAGGATAGTAACAATTTTAGACTTGGGCAGAATCTGTGCCTCAGGCAAGGCCTGGTGCTTTGGGCCTCCTTCCCCGAAATTTTTTTGGGTCCCACCCAGGTGCATGCCAGTGCCTTGGATGAGCTAGAGTCAGCAGTGCTCTACAGTGGAACTCCAGAGCTTCAACCAGTACCACTTGCACCTCGATCTCAGTCTCTCCCCTCTGAGCACCTTGACATTGTTCCCAGCTCGCCCAGCCTCACTCCCAGAAGGTAGAAACCTTACACAGACACCCTCAAGCATTGAAAGGGAGGGGTCATCCTGTCTGTCTTGGCTGGATCCCAATTCCAGGACTGACAAACGAATCACTTCTATCAGTGGTCTCGGGATTTCTTTCATAGGTCTGTGAGAGATTCCAAGAGAATAGTGCAGACAGATATGCTAATTTGAGGTGACATGAAATTGTTTACATGGGTGACAAATACTTGTCATTGCAGCATTCTGTATAGAGTATCCAATTTTCAGAATGTCTGGGTGATAGAAAATTCTCGCTTATCTCTGAGAATTCCAAACAAGAGCTTCATTAGGAATCCTGATGAGGGAACATTAGATGAAGCCTAGACACTTAGTGGATAAATTAAAGGGTTCTTAGGCATTTCATTTCTGCCAAAGAAATTTGGATGAGAGCCCTAGATGATAACTAAAAAGCACTAAACGTGGAGATGTGGTTAACACCTGTAATTTTACTTGAAATAAAAGATAATCTTCATGCATATGGTGGGCTACATCCAAACAGTTGAAGGGCCTTAAAATGGAAACTGAAGTTCCACAGAAAAAGAAGCAATCCTGCTGTGGACCATGGCAGTATCGCTCATCAAATTTTCCAATGTTAGAATCCAAGTAGATTTCACATCACTCAGCAACTATAATCATTGTAAGCAAGATTTTGTAATAATTCTATTGGGAAACAAATATCAATGAGACAGTTTCAAACCGATTAGTAGGGTAGTTTCAGTAATTAATACATTTAGTGCTTTTTAGTGCATATTAGTGCATATTGTTGTCTTAGTGGTTATTCATTGTACAAGATGCAGACATGATGTCCTGTCCACAAGCACTATTAGAACAAATCTTTCTATTCATTGAATTATGAGAAAGTAGCTGTATATCTATCCTATTTTGAATAAACAGATACAAAATGATTGTTCATTTGTATCCCTTTTTTGTTTAGTTTTGTCAAAGAAGGATATTCCATCATCATTTAAATACTGTAGGTGTGTGAATTCAGCAAAATATTCCAATATAGTCCAGTAGTCCATGATAGCAGTGGGTTTTCCATAGTACAGGCAATGTCAGAAGTTGTTGACTTGAGCCTTTTACAGCTCAGAATATTAATGTGGTTTTACTTTTTATACCTCGTTTTCATACTTTTCTGCCGGATGGATGGTTAAGACCAAGACAAAAAAAAAAAAAAACTGGGTCCGGGGAGATGGCTCAGTGGAATAAGCACTTCTCTGGCAAGCGCAAGGGCCTGAGTTCAATCCCTGGCTCCACCAAAAAAAAACAAAACAAGCAAGACCTATATAATAAGAAATGTAACTTATTTATCTGATAAGGTCAGTCAAATACCCTCAGGATTTATCCTGAAACCCTGTACTGCAGTCTGTAGATCCTTTGTCAGTGTCAGTCATGAGGATGAGTCATGGTCATTGCTTGACCAATTTGCTGTCTGTGAAATCCTAAGAGAATGTTTTCTCTCCATGTGACTCTCCTTGAAATACATTTCAAATCCCTCTCCTAATGTTTCTCTGGTAAAAATGTCGACCAATACAAAGTAGATATCCCTTTCCAAAATATTTCAGCACTTCCTGACACTGAGGGTCCAATGTGAAGGATGCATTGCTTGCATTTAACTATCACTGCGCTGCAGAGTATAAGATGGCCCAGACTCTCCCAGGTGAGTCACATGCCCACTCATTGAGTGAGAACAGAGTCAAATCCCTTGATAGCATGATAAGAATCAGGAGGAAAAAATGCATCAAATAAAATATGGCTTGTCTTATGGAGAGAAGCAGTGCTGGACTAGCATTCACATAAAACATCCAACCGATGAGACACATACACTTGCCTTGTTTCAGAACTGATGCTAATATATGTAATTGGATGTAAGTTAACAAAACTGCTAATTTACTATCCTGGTTTATATGTTCAAGTAGAATTGAAAATTCCTTGAAGCATGCAGTTCATCAGTTTATTGAATAACTTAAAGAAAATACAGCAGAGACTGCACATTGATATCATGGTATTTTTTTCTCCAGTGGCCCGGAGCTTCCGTGAGTATAATTTCCCTGCAATACTTTCCTTGTCTTTATGGAGTCCGGCTGTATTTCATGTTTCTTTTTGTCACATTAGCTGTTGCTGTCTTATATCTGTAGTGTGTTTTCTCTTGCTCTTAAGCCCATTAAAACTAGCATCAGTGAGTTATTTAATTTATGAGAAAACTTAAGACTGTTCAAAGTGAAGTTATACCAGAAAGCAAAAGAACTGGTCTCAGAGTGAAAGAGGAAAGATAGTGCATGGCCTGAAGATCCAGCAGATTTTGACTTTGGTATTGATGATGGTGCTGCTCTACAGGAATCAAGAGACTCTAAGGTTCAGACATGTCTATTGGAGAGATTGCAAGAGCAGAAGAAGCCTTAAAGGGCCTGATTAACACCTGGGTCATGTGGGAAACAGCAAGAGAGAAATGAAGTCACTCTGGGCAAGATCAGAACAACCAGACACCACTGGGAAGAGTCCTCTCCCACACATGATGAGGAGGTGCTTGGTCTGGCTGGAAGAGGTGGTACATTCTAAAACTCAGAGAAGCAAGTATGGAAAGAATAGTTTTTTATTCAATTGTTGGAATGCTATGGCTGTCACTCATACCAACATGAGCTGGGAAAAGGGGAAACTTTGTTATCTAAAAGAGAACATGATGAAATGAATGTTTGGGGAAAAATGTTTGTTGCCTGTGTTACAGAGACAGCCTGGAAACTGGAAGAACTATAGAATATTCTAACAAAGGCAGCTTTAAACCAAAACAAATAGTCATTACCATTCATTTGGGATTTGTGCCACTTTGCTATGCTCAAAAAAATCCTTTCAGAAATATGGGATAATAATGGAAAATAATGGGAAAATTGAAATATATTATGAAAGCATATGAAACAGGCAGATTTTCAGCACAGTAATGTTAGGACAGCTATAACGTGTTGATTCCTCATTCAAACACAATTAAGCTTTGAAATCAACTGCGTATGGATTCAGACAGTTGAAAATGATATATTTCTTCACTACTTAACAGATGCCCAAACTGTCTAGGAATGTCAGAAAAATGGATGAGTAAATTGTTCTGCTTCAACTCCCATCTAAATTAACCCTTCTGGTATCAATTGTGCCTTTAGTTTTTATTGTGCTTTATAATTTCCCCAGCATTATTATAGTTGATTTCTGTTGCTCTTCATGCTACCCCACTTTACAGATAAGAAAAGTGAAGTTAAAGATAGCAAGTCACTTGTGCCATATGTCAGTTGTTATTAAGTGACAGAGACAGACCTTGAACTTAAAGCTCCATTCAACACTAGACAAACTATTGGTTTAAGGAGTAACTTGGGAGCTCAGATTGGTGAAAACAGAAACTGAGAAAGGATAAAGGCCTGGTATTTGGGAGAACAAAGAGTACACCTAGGTTTAAAATCAGGCAGAAGTGACTATGCAGACCCTTTTATGTTCCCAACTCCCATGTCCTTTCCAGCCAGTATGGATGAATAAGGTAAAGATACTTATAAGACCAGCAGTGGAAGCAACTTGTCTACACTTTGATCACTTGCCACCAAGGCATGCTCATGTTTCCTGGATCAAGGCATCCACCCATGTGAGGCATGTGCCATAGCCAGAGGAGCCCAGCTTGCATGCTACCAGACAATGAGGGGTTTCACCATGGTTATGTGGTTTCACCCTTCCTACCATGTCTGCATGATGACTGAGTAGCCAAAGTGCCACTGTGCCTTCTCTCCCAGCCAGGCATGACGGCATGAATTGCTTTTCTGATGTGCACAAAGGCAGTATATGGCCTTTTGGTGGCCCTGATATAAGACAGTCTCCATAGAAATCCTGACCATAGACAAACACGATATAAAACTCTGCCATGTTTTATCGTACACATGTGTGGGTTTGTGTTCTGTAAGAGAGAGTATTAATCAAATGGGAAAGCAGTAATTCAAATCCCTCAAGACAGCTGAATCCATTAAAGAAAGATGACTTGTTTTATTGATGAGTCTAAATGTGCACATGGTAAAAATCACTTATATAATGCAAAGACTCAGTGGGTAGATCAAAAGAAGAGAAAGTAACTTTCTTCCCACCCCACACGGGACCTAAGACACAAAAGGCTGCTCCTTCCACCTGCCCTTCTTTTTTTAAATCAACATGATACTTGATCCTTCCACACTATTTTAGACACAAAAAAGAGAAAATCTCCCTCACCTTAACCAATTCCTGTATCCTTAATGGGTGGCTCCAATCAACTATTACACTCTTTCTCCCCAGTTGAGCCTTACCCACATGGACTCACCATTCTCAATACAGTGTACAGGGTGTTCTCCAATGCACAATTATTGAAACTTCCACAAAAGCTAACACCCATTTACCATCCCTGATGTACATATGTATTCAAACCATTCAGCTAGTAGTGGGGAGGGGTGAAACTACATTCGTGCCTCACCTCACTACAGATTGTTACTTCATCATCAAAAGAAAGCTCAGCTAACCCAACAGTACTTAAGAACACTGCCTGCCTTCTGTGTTCTGTACCCCATACTTGATCTCTCTCTCATCCTGGTTCATTTGTATTACCTATTTCTCAACACTGACATTATTCCTGGATAGTGCATAGTGGATTGCATTTGGACTAACATTCCAACCTGCAGAGCACCTCCATTCCTCCTCTGTGCCTATTCCCAAACTCCTTTGCCACCCAGGCACTATGCCACAAACGTACACTCTGCCCCCTAAAGAGAGCTGCAGGCCAATATCCCTAATGAGCATAGATACAAAAGCTTTCAATAAAATACTAGCAAACAGAATGTAGCAAATCACGAAGCTCATACACCATGACCAAGTGAGATTCACCCTAGGCATGCGGGGATGGCTCCACATACGCAAACCAATAAATATAATACACCATATCCACAAAGCCAAAGACAAAAATCACAGGGTCATTTGTTTTTTAAAGTTTTATTTTAAAGAAAAGAAAAATAAGCAATAAATGCAATTGTGTAAAATTTCAAAACAAGATTTTAGGAGAGGGACCATACTCAGTACATTGTGAGTTGTTATCTTCAAAATAGTTGCTCATAATATAATATATAGGCA
>NW_004524595.1:9908735-9926934 GCF_000260255.1 Octodon degus | reverse complement strand
ACAAAGTATTTTGTGTTTCCTTTCCTTCTTTTCTCCTTTCCTCATTCCAGTTTCTCTTTCCTTTTGAGCATTTTGTTGCCATTTTACAACATCTGTTGTACATTTTAGGTTTTATTTACACTTAAGCTTTTTACACTAGGGAGACAATACAATGCTTACAGTTGTGAGACTGCTGTACTTCACTTAGAAGTATGGACTCAAGTTGCATGCATTTCCCTATAAACGTCTCAAGCTTGTTTCTCTTTACACCTGAGCAGCACTCCATTGTATAAAAGTACCCCAGCATTTTTACCTATCCCTCAGTTGATGGGTATTTGGGTTGTTTCTAAGATATTTGTTCAACAAATTGTGCTGGTATAAACTTGGGTACGCAATCATCTCAATAGCTGCAGAAGAAGGTTTTTAATGAAGCCCAACACTCATCATGATGAAAATTCTACAGAAAATTGGAATACGTGGTCTTTACCTCAACTGACAAAAGCCATCTATAACAAAACAACAGCCAATATCGCACTAAGCAGAAAAACAGACAGCTTTCAATCTAAAATCAGGAACAAGACAAGAATGTCTACTATCACCTTTTCTATTCAATACAGTTCTGGAAACAGTAGTCAGAGCAATTAGACAAGAGGGAGAAATAAAATGAATAAGGATAGAAAAGGAAAAAGTGAAATTATCCCCTTCTTTATAGAACATGATACTCTAAATAGAGGATCTCCAAAATTCCACCAAAAACTTCTAGAATTAATAATCAAATTCAGTAGCATAGCTGGATACAAAGTCAACACTCAAAAATCAATGACATTCCTACACACAAACAACAAATTCACTGAGAGAGAAATGAAGGACACCACACATTTCACACTATCACGCAAAAATTAAATACTTAGGAATCAATCTAACAAAGAAAATAAAAGATCTATGCACTGAAAGCTATAACACTCTGAAAAAAAGAATTAAAAGAAAATATGAGAAAATTGAAACACATCCTTTGCTCATGGATAGGAAGAACAAACACTGTGAAAACAGCCATACTCTCAAAACTGTTATAAAGAGTTAATGCAATCCCAATCAAAATATCATTAATGTGATTCACGTATCTAGGGAAAACATTACTAAAACTCATTTGGAAACTGAAGAGACCTAGAATAGCAAGGGCAATCCTGGGCAAAATGACAAGGCAAGAGATGTCACAATCCCTGACTTTAAATTATATTATAAAGTAATTGTGATAATAATAGCAGGGAACTAGGAAAAAAAACAGACCTCAGAATCAATGGAACAGATTAAAAAATGCAGACACAATCACAAACACACCCACTCACCTTATCTTTGAGAAAGGGGCAAAATATGTTCACTGGAAGAAGACCTCTGTAATGAAAGGTGCTGGAAAAACTGTCTTTCCACATGTAGAACACTAAATCTAGACCAGGGTCTATCACTGTGCACTAAACTGAAGTCAAAATGGATTGAAGATCTAAATAGTAAAACTGAAATACTAAATATACTGAAAGAGTAAGCATATAGAAATTGTGAAGACAGGGCTCGGCACAGGCAGAGACTTCATGAACAAAGACCAAACTGCATGGGAAGTGCTTCAAAAACCCTATAACTGTGATCTCATTTTATTTAAAAATTTTTGCATATCAAAAGAAATCACCAGCAGGTGAAAAGAAACTCTACAAAGTGTGCAAAAGATTTTAGCCAACCATCCCTCAGACAAAAGACTTCTATCTCAAATATGAAGAACCGAAAAAAATCAGGCCCCCTCCCAAATTCAAAGACTCAATCCGAAACTGAACACCTATGATGAATACGCACTTCTCAGATGAAGAGATGCAAATGGCACATAAATGTATGAAACGATGTTCAGCATTACTGGTCATTCAAGAGATAAAGTTAAAACCACATTGAGAGTCCATCTCACCCCAGAAAGAACTACTGTTATCAAGAACTCAGTGGATAACAAATGCTGGAGGGGTTATGAGGAAAAGAGGAATCTTTTTCCACTGTTGGAGGGAGTGAAGACTGGTAAAACCACTGTGGAAATCAGTGTGGAGCTTTCTCACACAACTAGGATTAGAGATCCCATTGAACCCAGCTAGTCCCCTCCTGGCTATTTTCCCAGAAGAGTTAAAAACTTCAGACCACATCGATATATGTACACCCATATTAAGAGCAGCACAATTCATAATATCTAAATCTTGGAAACTTAAGTGCCCATAACCTGAAGAATGAATTAAAGAGATGCGGTATTTTTATGTAATGGAGTATTACTCAGCTATAAAGAAGGATACACTTGAGGTTTTTATAGATAAATGGATGCAAATGGAGACAATACTCATAAATGAAATAAATCAGCTTCACATGTATAAACATTGTATTGTTACCTTAGTGTAAGAAATGGAAAAAATAAATAAGATTCAAAATGTATAATAGAAAGGGAAAGAAATTGCTCAAAAGGAAAGAACAACTGGGATGAATGAAAGTAGAAAAAATGGAGGGGATATATATATATATATTATATATATATATATATATATATATATATATATATATATATATACTTAAGAAAGTTATACTACTGATTTCTTTTAGCTCATTCAAAAAAATGGTCCATGCTTATATTGTTTGATCAATTGTGCATGCCTATATCTTGTAATCCAAACAACTACCTTAAAGATAACAATATCCAACATATTAACCATTGTTAATCTCCTATCATCTTGTTTTAAAATTCTGTAGCATTGCTTTTTTTTTCCTCTTTAAAATGGAAAAAGAAAGCTTCTCATCAGATAAAAGCCTTCCTCCCATCAGCCCACGCATTACATTCAGCTTGCCATGTGTGGGAGTTTAGGCGGTAATTATCTGTATGAGTGTGCGTGGTTGTTCCTGGGAGTCAACGCACGTCCACCTTGGTACACCTTGTCAGTTGCAATTTGTGTCAACTCCCCTTCCTCATCTCAGAATGATCCAGGCTGGGAGAGAAGGAGAGGCTCAGGGATACCCGGCTTAATTAGCTGGTATTTTAATGGAAGAAACTGTGAGTGGAGGGCATGAGGCTTCTGCATTGGAGTCAAGAAATCAATTGAGGGAATTAACAAGACAGGTAATTAAATGAAAGACAGACATCAAGATAGATGCTTGTGATAGTCTGACTCAATTCTCAAAGAAAGTAGTCACACTTGAAGCAAAGTTTGAAAGAACAAAAAGTAGACCTACTCACCCCTTGGTATCCCGCCTTGCTAAACACATGGGATCAGGTGGCAATGGCCTCAAAGCTCCATTTCTTACTTTTCAGATGCTATTTTAAGTGTTTTACATACTTTAACTTTTGTATTAGGCAAGGGAGGTCTTGCTATTGTCATCTCCGTTTTATAGATTTGCAATTTGAGGCACAATGTAGTTAAGTGCATTAGCTAAGTGCACCTTACAGATAACTGGCAAAGTTCGTATATGGCTCCGAAGGGCACTTTTTTCTGTTATAGTATACTACACTCCCAAATTAGAAACATATGACTTCCTCCTCTGAAAACCATGGACTCTGTGGTGAAAATATATTTATATCTCTGATAAAAATATAGTTTATGTTTAAAATTTTCAAAAATATGGTAAAATACATATGACTGTTAATCCCTCTCAAAATAATGCCACCCTCCCACTTCAAACATACATTCTTCTTGCCAGTTTCTGAAGCGGCTCAGGAAGCCTTCTTTCATGAGTGTCTTTAGTATTGCTGTCCTGTGCAGTTTGATGTTTTGAATTGATTGAAAACATTTATCTCTCATGGTCATTTTCTTTTGAGGAACAGCCAGAAGTCACACAGTTCCAGATGTGGCAAGTTGGACGAAGACATGCCATAGTGTTTCCAAGAGCCTTCCTTTCAGCTGAATGGAGTGCAGCAGCACATTTTTTATTGCACCTCACAAAAAACACTAGTGAGAAAAGAACTTACAGAACTATTTCAGAAAGCATCGAGGTGATAGGTTGAATGTATTTGAAGCAAGAAGAAATACTTTGTGTGGGAGTATTGACAGGGAGTCTTTTCTAATTTTTTAACTCATGCATTAGCCAGACTTTGATAACTGCTATAATATGAAAGAGAGGAAAACTTAGAACAATCTGAGATCAGAATCTCTATAGCAAAACAATAGTGTGTAGAAGACAGACTTAATTGTGGAGAAAAGCCAGTACTCAGCTAGGAAAGGGCAGAGCCAGAATGTATACTTAGGCAACACAAGCCCACAGCCCTTTGAACAGCACCACAACACATTCTTTTACACAAATAATTGGGAAAAGGGTACCAAATGTGGACTTTGGAGAATGATAGAAACAATGACACTACTGTATTTCATTTCAGATAAATGCGACACAACTAAAACAGAGTGATGCTTTTCAGTTTGACGGACGCATACGCTGTGCTGCCTGTGTCAGGGTGCTGCAGTGAATACTTGCAGGAAAACAAAGGAAGACTCAGTCCTCACTGCAGGAGACTTCAGGTCAGAATTCAGGCTGGCAGAGAAGCTAAAAGTACACAATGTTATTCAGTGAAAAAACTCTGATCTCCAAGTGTGAGCCTCCTACCATAGCTGTTAGAAAAATCCCTGAAGAGTCACTCATGCAAAAAATGCCTCATTGCCATTGTTATCAGGCTCATGAGTTTGCACAGTCAGATAAGTAGACATACGCTCCGTTGCATTTTGTGAATATGATCGCTTTAGTTCAAGCATCACATTCAAGTCCTAGGACTATGTCATTTACCCTTCCATATATTCTTGCAGTCAATTTAAAAATAAAACATAAAAGATATGCATAATCGCAATGCAGCCACTTCTAAAGGCTGAAATTTAGTTTAAAAATAAAAGTTGGGAGGTACCCAATGTTTTCCACAGATATCCACCACTTGAAAAACAAAATGAATGCAAGATAATTTTGAATTAAACGTTCACAAATTGATATTTTTGTAGATTCTTTTCTTCCTCTCCAAGGTAAGACAAAAGAAATATGTTGACAACTTTTGTTGGGTAATTTGAGTGATATATGCAAAATAGATATGGTATACCCATTGTCCAAACAATTCACAGCACTATTGGAAAAATGAGTTCTATACTGTGGCTCTGTAAGTGGCGGCCTCGTATTGATGCAAAGGTAGAAGGATTTGTAATCACTACAGCTTTGTAAAATTATGCACTTATAGGACAAATGGATACTCCTAAAATGATCTTAAAATAACTTCATTCATACAAGAGTTTTCTCTGTATCTATATTTCTGAATGGCTGATATGTACTAGATCCTGAAGAAAAATAGAGGACTAAGAATTGTTTTGGCCTTCAGGGAAAAGATGACAGGAAGACAACTCCAAGAACATCACAAACAACTACACATAGCAGGACACATGCTTTGTGCTGTGTAACACAAAAGAGGGCTGACAATCTATTGCTTTTGCTATACATGATTGCATTACTCAACATAGGTTCTCTCCAAAGACTAGGCCTCCATCTGACTTTCATCTAACTTTTGCCACCATGTTCACAAAATCAGTATTAAAGCATTAAATTTGCTGACTATATTTGAATGAGCAATGTATCTATCCATTTCTCGTTTTATTAATTTTAGGCTAATGTGTATTAGAGTATAAGATTCATGTCCAGTTTTAATTTAATTCCTGAGGAATTCTGATGAACATTAGACATAATGATTTATGTAAGCATAAAAGCACTTTGTAGAATCACAGCCTAGACTTCTAAGGTATAAGATTTAGATTGTCGTAGTCATGTGAATCAGTGTCACAAGCCGGGAAAGGCAATCATGGCACCCTTTGAATTATCCTGCCCCCGAGCCCTTGAGGCCTGTGTCCTAGGTACCTAGGTCACTTTACCCTAGTCTGAGCTCTGGAGTGAATAATTTAAAGAGAGAACAAAACAGAAGCAAATATCATTAAAAAGAAGCCTACAGCAGCCAGAGAAATGGACCAAGACCAGCACAATCAAAAAGGCCTTCTCCATGCCACATTGCCTCTTTTGGAATAGCCTCACAATAAGCCTCAGTGATTTCTTGATGCAGACACCAGGCTTAGCATACATATCGGGTTCCTTTCTTCTTTAGACTATGCTTGGTAAAAGTCACCCTTGATCAGTCCCTAGGTTGGCTGCAATTAATGAAGGACATCTTAAAGTGATTAGCACAGAGCTACTTTTGAATTAGTCAATATATATGCTGTTTTAAAACACACCCAGGAGTTGTTTTAATTAGGTATGGTAAGGCACTCAGACACCTAAAGGAATGAGGACATTTGTGCACTCACGGAGTCCTAAAAAGCAAGAGGCACAATTATCTAAGCCAGACCTCACAGCAAACACCTGGCCTGACCAGGAAACAGAGGTAGCCAGGAGGACGCAGAATGATAGGCAGTATAGAAGTTTCTGTGGGAGAAATGAGGAGGGCAAGGTAGGCAAGCTAAATGTGCTTAGACGATGCCCGTGGCAGGCACCGCGGGGACTACTGAAGCTCCTCATTGGAATTATCTGGTGTCTGGCCCAGTGGTGATGAAGGCAGTGGCTAGGGGCTCCTCTCACAAGTAACAACCTGCTAAAGGAGGAAGTTGAGGGCGTGAGGCCTGGACTGGTGGCTTATGGAAGACAACACAATTCAGTGGGCCTGCTATCTGCTGCCTCTAAGAATTAACTAACCCTGGGGGGGACCAAACCCTCCCAGTATCTGTAAGGACCCAAGATATCAAAGCATAGAAGAAAGAAAAAAGACATGCTTAATATGCACCCACATTTTCATAGTCACTGTTCATTCAATTTTTAGAATTCCTGAGGCCTAAAAGAGAAATGAGCTTTTTTTTCTCTCTTTCTTAAAAACGGTATGGAGGCATTAACACAGTAAAGTTGGGAAAAACTTACAATATCACTGCGTAAGCTATCATCAGAGGCCCTGGCTTCCTAGAGTTTTCTATCCAGCATTATTCACAGCTCTAACACTCTTTTTCTTTTAAATGCAGAGCAAAAGCTCTTACTATACTCTAGGTACATGTTCTGAACATTTACACTAACCCAACATCCTAGGGTTTTAATCACCAAAAAGTTTATATAAAAGGTGAAAAAGCCATGGGCTTCTTTCCACTTTGCATTTTGTAAAAGAAATAGAAAAATGAAAGTGTACTAGGAAAAGCTATGAAGTTAAAACTCAGTTCTCCCTGGAGACATGAAAAACAAAGCTGCTAACGTGGACCCTCATCTTCGAGATGGGTTTAATGTGTCAGAAACCTCTTCCCAAGCAACACAGGTGGCCATATCTTTGTTCCCGTGATATGAGATGCAAAGCAAGATTTTTAGAGCCAGAAAAGCTGCCAGCTAAGTGGAAAGCTGAAAAGAAAGAACAACTTACAATTACAAAAGTGCTAGAGAATCTGACTAACCAAAAGGCTGAAAGGACTAAATTTTGTTGTGCTTTAGTTAATAGTCTTGAAAGCTGGAGAGAAAGAAATTATCTTAGTTTCAAGATATTGTAGAGGTGTAAAATCAAAGGGGCATAATTAGAAACAACTGTTTAGATGAAAACATGAGAAAAATTGATTACAGCATCATGGCTGATAGATGTTAACTTCAGGTCTGTTATCATTCCAAAGTCATGAAGGCAATCTTCCAGAACACTAAATAAAGGCTCCATAGAAATGTTCCTTAACAACCTCAGGGGCCAGGAGGATCACCCCTGCAGACCCTCCCAGGAGGGCCCAGCTGGCCTGGCGAGGAGGATACTCCAGCAGGAAAAGGAGAGGTTGTCCTTCGTACAGCAGAAAATGGCCAAGCATAATCAACATGCACCACCCATACTTCCTTCAAGGCTTGAAAGTCTTGAAAGTCTTCAGAATGAAGACTGGCCAACTCCTTGAAGAGTGAGTCTGTAAGGTTTGAATTTGACTTTTTGACAATGCTGAATCAAAACAGTATCTCCACCAAGAGATGACCCAGCCTGCACTCTCCCTGCAGTAGACCTGAGGTAAGGCAAAGAAAGGCACTGCTTAAGGAGGCCAAAGAATAGAAGGCCATCGAAGAAGACTTGCATCTGGCATCAGCTTCCTGGGCATGTATAGCCACTAGGTCAAACTGGAGGATCCAAATGTGAGCTATAATTTTTTTAGAAGTAGCTCCACATCTATTGGCAGAGTGACCTGGTTCCCAGAGTCCCAGGACCACGTGACCCAGCTTGCAGTCAAATAGCATTGACCTGGCCTGGAGCTATGGAAGAATCACCCATGGTGCAAATCTCAGTGCTACAAGTATCTTGCAAGGAGAAAAACTTGAGTTCTTAAGGTACATTATTTTCCCAATAACTATGGAGGCAGATGGCCTGCCAGCCTTACTGGTGGAACAGACAGGCTTCCTTCTTTTCTCAGCAGGCCCTTGGACCTATAGAAGACAGCTTCAGACACCAAACTGAGGTTTCAGGCCTACAACTGTGGTGGGTTATCTACAGCAGTTTGGACCAATCCTCATATCTCAAAGCCAAAGCCTCCTAAAAGAACAGACCTTGTAGACCAGCACTTGTGGATACTGAATCAACAATGAATGATCTAGGCAGACAAGCTTTCTGCAAGGGACCCACCCAGAGTGAAGCTGGCACAATTTTACTACTTAGCAACTCCAGATTACATCCTTGGGCCAGATTTACCTTGTGTGTACATTCAGGCCCAGCTGTCCATCCCTGGCCATTGTGTCCAGAAGGGCTTGGATGAAAAGTGAGATGTCACAAAAGGAGAACCTGGCACTACAGGCAGATGTGAGAGGTGGCCAGAGAAATGTCTCCAGCTTGGGAACACCATGGATGGGGTTGAAGAGCTCACATACCAGGGGACAGGGGAGACTCAGAAAATGGAAGACTTACCATAGTCATAATTGGGAGGTTCAGAAAGCCAAAGAAGATCTGAGCTCCCAGAAATATCTTTTGACTTCTTTAAGGTATTGGAGAAACAGAACGAAGTGATTGAAGAACCTCACAAGAACAAAGACACCCAGAAGTGAGTAGTGCACTACCTATCTAGTTGGTGTTGGAAAGCAAAATGTGGTAGCTGGTGTTGAAGACTCACATGAAAGAGCATCTCAAGCTGCCTGACAAGGAGATAGTACTGGTCTGCACTAAGTCCCATGCCAAGGTTGTGGCCTGCCTTCTTCCACACCTGAAGAAGGAGAGGTATTTTCTACTCTGGAAAAGAATGTGGGCCTAAGATCAAAGAAAAATGAAACTGGCCAGGATCTGTGATTATATGATCTGAGAAGATGTGGGATGAAACAAGATGGGCAGGCTGTCATTGACCCAGCAACTGGCCCTACTTTACACTATCTACTCTGCAGTATATTGATCTATCCAGATCTGTCTCTTAGGCTTCAAATTCTTCCTTCTCTCTCAATTCCAGCTTGTTCTGAAATTAGATTTCTTTGAAAAAGGAAATGAAAGTTTTCTTTAAATTAAAAATTGCTACAAATGACAGCAGAATCATGAATGGCCAGAAAGTCAGCTATGGTACAAAAATCTTTGGGGATGGATCTGAAATCAATAAATCATCCCTGACACCTTAAAGAATATATTGATCCTGTAGCACTTGGAAAAGAAAATAAGGCAAAATCCCCAATTAGCTACTACTGAAACAACCACAGCAAACACAGAGACTACAGCATGGTACCATTGAAATAAACACAAAGTAAGAACCAGTGTAATCTCTGTATGACTAATTATTCACAGGATTTCAGAGAAAATAACCTCTTTATTTATTACCCAGGGGAGTAAAAAATAAATCCAGCTTTTAGAGCATAACCTGACCCTGTGTATTAAAATCTTTAAAACATGCCTACACATTTCTCATCAAAATTTAGGTCCCATCCTATTTCACAAGTCTATACCATCTCTCAGAAATTTCACAGTGTGTTCATATCTCCCAGTACCCTAGACACTCTAAAGGTCAGCACTGTCCTCCCCCAGTCAGACATATAATCTATAGGATAGTGGTATTCCCTACAGCAGGCTGAGATCCCTTGTAAAAATTGAATACAAAATTTACACTACTGAGGCTCTGTTTTCTCTGGAGTTCCAGGCTCTGTTTTTGAGCAGGTGTGAGAGAGACCATCATCTCACTTGTCTACTCAAAACAATGTTGAAGCTATTCAAGAAGTCAGAATCACATCGGGGAACACTGAAGAGCTGACACCGTTCTGACTGGGGATCTAACGATTGTGGGGACTATATAATAATCACACTAGTCTTTCCAGGATAATAAGCATCACTCTGAAATTCTGAGTCATTAGTGAAATATGTAGCAAGGAGAAAAGCTTTCTCCAGTAAACAGATCTGGGATGAGCTCTACTAAGTCGTGCCACAGCAATTCTGCCTGCTGCTCTATGATGAGCCTTGCTTATGTCCTGGACTGATGGCGACCCCACCATATCACTGTGGGCATTTGGGCAACCCATGTTCCATCCAAAAACATCTTATAGCTTCTACCTTTCCAAATCCTAATTAGTTTTCTTTCTTTCTTTTTTTTTTCCTAATTAGTTTTCAAAACCAGCTACTGTACGATTCAGCAATTCCTCTCATAGAGATGGAAATTCATGTCCACAAAAGACTTAGAAAATACGTTTACAACAACCTGGTTCAGATTAGCCAAACCCTGGGAAAAAAATCTATATACCAGAAAACAAGTAGTAATATATTAATATAATGGTTTACTATTTACAATAAAGTGGAACAAACAATGATAATACAACAATGTGAGTTGCTATAAAACATTTAGGAATTTAAAAAATCATATATGATTTCATTTATATGAAGTTCTAGAATAGGCAAAATTAATCTAAGTTGAAAATAATCAGAACAGAGGTTGCCTCTGGTACAGGGTTTTTTATGAGTACCTGAGAAGGGGCAGAGAAAAATTTAAATATGCCATATATGAGGCAGTGGGGACCTGTGAATAAAGGCATGGATCATCCAAGAATACGAATTTGCCTAAATGGAGTAAACCATACACTTAGGATGCTTGCATTTCACTGCAGGCAGATCATACCTAACTGAAATGAGTAAGTGAATGAAATTCTCACTTTGTCTTTATTCTACAAATGCATAGATTTTTCAATAAAACTGATCTTTTCTCTGGAAAAAAGTGCAGGGTCCTACCATGGGCAATGGACATTAGCAATCTCCCTGACAGTGCTAAACCCAAATCATCAAGCCTAATGAAAAGTCTTTCCTGGCCACACCCATTTTCCAGATTCAGCTGTGTCTTCTTGCTCCCTCATGTTCAGACTTCCTTGATATATGACTCTGCTGGCCAGCTAGGAGCTGCGTGTTCACATGGCTCTGTATGCTCACTGAGAACATAGAGCAACCTTCTTCCTTCTCCTTTCATTATTGCAGCAGGCAATTCTCTGTAACACTCCAGAGAGCAGTTGGCCTCTGTTATTTATCCTTGAACAACCAAGACACCACATTTGTCCTTATGCTTTCTGACATTTTCCCTTAGTGTCCAACACTACTGGAAGAAAGGTTTTCAGGGTGAGGTAGGCAGAGGCAAACACTTGAAAGTTCATTATTAATGTTTTCATGGGCTTAGACTGAGATATGTTGTGAAAGAAGAATGCAAAGAGTAAGAAACTGTTCTAGACAATCTGAAGGTGCCCTAAAGGACAGTGTAGGGCAATTGAAGTTCAATTATCATAAGGTTCTCCCTCCATTCTACTGTCTACCTGTACTTATGGTAGCCTCACCCATATAGCCTTTTATACTACTTGATCCTTAGTTAAGAAGAAAAGCAAACAGGTAATGCTAACTCCTTATGCTGAAGTAGAGAAATGCTGTCTTACACCCAAGGTTGAATGTAGAAGATCTGTACCAGGGTAACTAAATTCACAGACCTTAGCATGCCTACATTTTACCTTCTCCATTTCCACCCATATAAAGCTGGATGATTAACTTAATTTTTCTTTGCTTTAATTTCTTCAACTATAAAAATGGAAATAATTATCTCATAGAGTTTTGGGGAACATTAAATGGGTTAATTAATAAGTAGAGTACATAGAAGAATATTAGGCAAACTGTCATGCAATAAATGTTATTGATTAGTATTAAATTTGTCTTCCTCTTTCTACACATGTTGCACAAATGTGCGAAATTTGCACAAAATACCACACATTTCAACAAAGTCTTAAAGATCCATAGAGATTATGAACCAAGGAGAAACCACACAGGAAAGTGATTTCTAAACTTTCTAATTCAATGGATATTCTAATAGGACTGTTGTAGCTAAGGTTTGCAAGAAAAAATATTTAATGAAGGATATATAATTTATAGGATTATTTTACGATATTCACCTAAAGAACTAAATGCTGAAGAGTGCAGGAGGTCTGACCATACACCAGAGACCCAAAGAATGCAGCTGATAGCCTTGATCCAATGGCAATGATCTACAGGAGCCCAGCTGGAGGCGTAAAGCCTATGACAATGTCTCATGCAAGTCAATATCAACTATTTACACTGGAAAGGCCCAAAGTTCAGTGGTGGAAGCTAGCACCAACAGAATGAAGGGTCTATGCCTTTGGACTGCTAGATGATCTGCACTGGGGCCAGGTAGGGACACTCAAAGTAAGGACAAGAGGTTCCTTGAAAAGAACCACAGTCATCCTCAGTGACAATGAGGACCCAAGCTCCTCTAAGGATGAGAACAGCCAAACTCATATCAGTAAAACCAGCATAACAAGCTTCTCCAGAGAATTAACAGGGCAACATTTTCTGTTTATGCTGTGGGCAACAATCCTTAGTTGGGTTGTCCACACTCAGAAGTATGCTTGTTCAATTAATCTGGGTGTTACAAATTGGCCATTATTTAATTCATTATAAGGACTGTCAGTATTCTTTTTCTAGATCACCACAGCCATTACTTAAAAATTCCCATCTACAATTAAATTCTCCCCCCTATAGTTGTTACCAGTTGCCTGCAGATCACAATTTCCAAGATACCCTCCTCCTCTGCAGGAAGTGTACACTGAAGACCATTTCTATTAAAACATTTATCATTGTTTTTTATAATTTATTTTTCCTTAAACATCTTCCCATGTTAACTTGTGGTTTGTTTGCTTACACATTTAATTGACTTTAGTAATTCTAATTGTACAATTCTAATTCCAACACCTGCAATTTAAAGAGGAAAGTTTTAGTTTGGCTTACAATTGCAGATGATTCAGTCCATGGTTGCGCAGCAGCAAGGAAGAAGTTACATGGTAAAAGGGCATGGAAGAGGAAAGATGCTCACTTGCAGCAGCCAGGAAGTAGAGATAAGAGGGGAGGATCTAAAGACAGAAGCACACCCACCCAGGTCACAACCCCATGACCTGGCTTTTCTGATCAAGTCCTGTCTCTTCTGAACTTGCCAATGGATTAGTCCAGTGGTGAATACAGTGATTCATGATCCAGTCAACTTAGAAAAGTCCTACCTCTGAACACACAAGATTTTGGTGGGAGATTCCAGTCTAAGCCATCATAAGCTTCTCTTGGCCCTTTAAAAGGCTCATGTCTTCCTCATTATGCAAAATGCATAGAATCCCTAGGAAAGAAGTGCCAAAACTCTTGACAACTTCAGTAGCTGCAGAGTAACTTTACAGAAGCAGTCATCAAGTGATCATGCATATACACTCTGAATGAAGTAAAAATGATCCTGTACTTACCATAGTTAAATTGACCCCAACTCTTAACCTACTCAGCCATGAACTCATCAGTACATTCAATTGATCTCACAGATGTAAAAATGGTGGGTTCTTTCCACAAGATAAGCCATAGTACTAAAAGTTTAAACCAATTAGCACTGAAAACATAATTACAAGGAAAATATGAGATAATGTTTTAAAATATATAATTTTAACAATATTTGACCCTATTATCTGCCCTTGTCTAACAATCTACTGCTGGGAAATACAAAATTTAATTGTTTTGATTCTTATTTGTGTGTACGTTTTCAGGAGCATAGGTATGGAAGGGAAGAATTTGCTTGATCAAGAGACGTAGTTCATACATGTTTTTAAAAATTTCTATTTTCCCATTTTTTATAAACCATGAGGCCATGTGGTCCATAGGTTAACAAGGGCTACAGTTACAAAAGGGGCACTCAATCTCGATAGCTGTAGTAATTTCTGTCCTATAGATTCAGTTTGATGAGATGTAAAAATTCTATTTTGGTGAGAAAATAAATTGGGTGCATGACTTTTAGCCTGTTGCTTCAGCCCCCATACTCTGTTTCTTTCCCAGAGCTATCAATTTAATTATGATAAGTACAGGGTTATTTTTGAATTCATTCAAATATTGTATATGCATGCTTACTTGATGACTGCTTCTGTAATATTACTAATAACTATATACTGATTATGTCAACAAATTTTAATTAGATCTGTAATAATTTTGGGAATGTCTACACATCCTTTTGCTCCTACTGTAAATTCCCACAATGGACTTCAGAGGTGGACTCTACTGAGCTACTAGTTCATTCTTCATATATTTTATGAACTTTTCCATTCTACATTAAATATGTTCTTATTTTATTCTGCATTTACTGATATATATTTTGTGAATATTCTGCAAGAAACATTGCAGTAGTTTAGAAAATTATTTGGTAAATCATTAATCGACCATATCAATCACCTAATTAAGCATAGTAAAACGTTTCAAAGGGTTTATTTTTCTTTTCAAAAAGATTGTACAAATTGCACACCAGAGCGATAAACATTAGCAAGGTAGCTATCTCATTATTAAATGAACACTTTAGAATCAAGCATCAGGCAATGACGCATGAGCTTGACACCTCTCCCTAACATACATGTAATATTATGCTCTTTCCTCTCAAATAGCTCTCACATCATTGCACATACAGAATGCAATTACCAAAAGGCAGCACAGGTATGGCTTTTAGAGAAATATGACGCCCCAAGCAATCAGTCGCTATATAAGACATAATGAATTGTTGTGCCTGCAGGTAAAGTGAGGGAACTAAAGAAGCAATTTCTGTATAAAGGTACAACATTCATGTTGTAAAGACTTTTTTTTCCAGTATGGGGTTGTAAGGTATTCCTGTCAGAGATCTTTCTGTTTTTCAGACTTTTGACTTGCATTATATATCATTTCTATTATGTATCTTCCCCCCCCCCGATTATAGAGGAAAAAATAGTAGCTGCTTTTTGCACTAAAGAGGCAGGTACTTAAGAAGTAAAGCATCCTTTTCCTCTTCCTTTAGCCTTCTCTGCTAGAACAATTCACTTGGCAAAAGAACAAGTCTTTTTGTTCTTTTCTAGTCCCTGAGAAAACCTCACTGATAGCAAAGTTACACTAAGATGATTTCAGAAGTTTCAGGGTGCAGGTCAAGTTGGCCAGCCTTAACATTTGGGCAACACTGGGACCAGACAGAGAAAGAAAGCAGGAGGGCCTGATGCTGTCTGTCCCCTCACAGAGCTCACTGTCAAATGAGAGTATACCTTTTCTTTGCATCCAAGGCACAAGCACCCTAGGTACTTCAGAGGGTCAAAAGGATCAATTTGAAATTGCTATCTTACCTCTTTGTTTTTATTTTCTCACATGCATTTTCAAGAATCTGGCAAAAGCATCACTCAGAGCAGAAGGTCCCAGGAGGAACAAGAAGGGTTTAGCTGGATTCCAGAGGCAGAGTTGGGCCTGAAACGGGAAGGGAGAAGATTCCATATCAAAACCCCAAGTGCATATGAAAGCCTTGACATTCATTTTTGGCCCTAACAAAGCTGTCCAATGAAACATTCCCATACCTGCGATTTCCCGTCTGTAAGGTAAAGCAACCATTTTTCTTGGTTGCAATTCACATTTAAGGAGCGGACAGATTATAAGTACAACAATTATTTTAAGTGTGTGATCATTTTAACCATCAAGGGCTCATTTCATTTTCTTGTGAAAGTACTTACAGAAGAATTATTTCTAAAAACTGTTTTCAAATCTTCCAAGTTTGACTCCTTCCACTTCCTTCTTTGACCTGTGGATCCAAAAATGAAAATGCTGACACAAGCTGGGAAATTGAAAACTCTACTAAATATTTGAAGACTCATAACTCCCAGTTAATGTTACACTGGAGACAAATAGTACATGTTTTCTGATCATTTACATGATCTATCTGAAAAATAATTTAAAGATACTATAGATTATTTTTCTTTGTATCAGTGTATGATATAGTTTGAACCTATGTAAACATGTAAACTTTTTTTTGCTTTTCATTTTAAAATAAGATTAGCATTCAATAAATTCTCTCCATCAGGCATTTAAATAACTTAATGGCTAATTCCAGGAATATCCGCGTACTGTCATAATTTAAAACGGCATGGGAAATCTTTCAGCCATTATACTATTTAGAGATTGGGACCCTGGTGACATAATAATTTGAAGATAGTGTATAAAGTAATGTGTGCTAGTCTCCTGACTCAAGAAGATCTCTTAGTAGATTATAATTATTAAAATATGTTTTGCCATAATACAATTTAAACAGATCATTTTATCCATCATAGAAAATTACAGCAAGACAAGGGCTAAATGTGATTTACAGCTATGATTATTTAAAACAAAACTGTCCCAAAGTCAATGCTAATGTTAAAACTCAACCTCAGAGATCTAAACTCAGTAATCAGGGTTTTGACTGATTCTCATCTCCTGCTATGAGATATAGAATAGATAAAAAAGACATTTTAAAATTTTATATTTATTTATTTATTTATTTATTGGATACAAAGGCCCACTGTGCAGCTCAGCCTCATAGTGACACTCCTGTCTCAGTTTCCCCAGCGCTGGGATTACAGGTGCGCACCACCATGCCTAGGATTCCAAGGCTAGCACGGGATGTAGTATTGGGGATGGAACGTGGGTCCTTGCATTTGCCAGGCAGGGATTTGACTACTGAGCTATCTCCCCAGACCTGTGAGAAATATTTTCAGTGTCTATCATTTAAAGCAAGATTACAATCACATGAGCTAATAATAGAAGAAAAATAACAAACCAAGAGGCAAAGCTATTGGTCTGTTGCTAGCCAAGACATGGGCAGGGGCTCTAGTAAGGGAAAGGGGATAAAAAAAAAGGATCTTTACAAGAGGCACAAGCAGAACTGGACTTACTAGAGTTTGGTGAGTGGGAGGCTACATAGACTAACCCTCCTGTACTTTGAAGCCCCAATGGAAACTCCTTCTCCATGTGCCCAGTATGTCTTCCTTCCACACTCACCCCTGGTGTCCAGTGGCTGTGCTTCTAGGTTTATCCTTTCCTGAAGACTCTAGGGTGGATATCTGAGCCACATCTGCTGGTAGTTTTGAACCTCAAGGCTTCAAAGGGTAGGAGGGTCTGTATCATCTGTAAGAATATTTAAAATAAAAACAAAGCTGTACGTGATGGTGCAGGTACACATACCAGCCCTTGGGAGGCTGAGGCAAGAGGTTCACAAGTTCAGGACTCTGCTGGGCTGCACACACAGTAAGTTCAAAGCCAGCCTGGACAACATAGTGGGACACATTCCAAAGAAAAAGAAAAATGAATGAATATACAATATTCAATAAAAGTGAAATAAAATGAAGACACAACCTATGACTAAATACTATCTAGAATAACAAAGTAAATTCCAAAAAATTTAAAATGACCCACTCTGCCTTGTAAAGAGCTGAGAAGTCATCAGTCCTAACCTTGTAACAAGAAGAAGTCAAGCAAACCAAATGATTAGCTACCCATCAGGTAGAGCAGATATCCACCCTAAAGTCTTCAGAAAGGGATAAACTTAGAAGCACAGCCACTGGACGCCACAGGTGAGTGTGGGAGGAAGACATGCTGGGGATGCAGAGAAGGAGTTCCCATCGGGGCTTCAAAGGGTCGGAGGGTTAATCGTTGTATTTAATGTACATAGAACATTATCCATAAAACGAACTTATACTGCAGAGAAATATTGTTTCACCAGAGCCACACTCTGTCTCTGGAAAGACACTTCTGCAACTCCAAATCCTCTAACCTTCTGGTCTACCAATAAGGGGGCAGCATAGAACACTGACAGTCACAGCCAGCCCAGGGTTACAGGCCCACTGAAGACTGCAGTGAAAACACACAAGTATAAAGTATTCCTGCACATTCTCTCTCTCTCTCTCTCTCTCTCTCTCTCTCTCTCTCTCTCTCTCT
>NW_004524595.1:9908121-9908625 GCF_000260255.1 Octodon degus | reverse complement strand
CAAGACTCTGAGGAGAACAGCAATTCCCAAAGTCAAGAGAGAAGATAGAATCAAGGACACTACACTCATTTGCACTTCTGCCACCAATAGCAAGAGCAAACATGAAACAAAGCCCAAATTCTTGGCGGGTGAACGTAAACTCTTAGAGTAACGTCTTATCCCTCAGTACCTCAGTGCTTGTTACCTAACACATCTCTGGTTTTCAACGATAACAAAAGTACAAGACAAGCATAAAGGATGTGGGCATACGTGAGAGTGCACACACATGCACACTCACACACATACAGAGTGGACAAGGGAGAAGCAAGTATGAGACTCTGAATCGGCTATGACACATTTTAGAAAGAGCAGACAGGAGCCGGGGAGATGGCTCAGGAGAATAAGTGCTTCCCTGGCAAGTGCAAGTGCCTGAATTCAATCCCCAGTTCCAGAAAGAAAGAGAGAGAGAGAGAGAGAGAGAGAGAGAGAGAGAGTCAAAATGGGTTGCTTTTCAGTCCACTTTGC
>NW_004524595.1:9902058-9908021 GCF_000260255.1 Octodon degus | reverse complement strand
CTCTTCACTATGACTAATATGCTAAGGTCTTTCATGAAAAAGTTAGGCAAAAATGCAAAAACAGATTGCAGATATAAGAAGAAACAGACACTAGTGGTGGATAAAATTAAATCTACAACCAATCATTTTAAAGTGCAATTTCATAAGCTCAGGGGTAAAGAGAAAATCTCAAAAAGCCTAAGAGAACAGAGTCCTCTTAAGTCCCAGGGCGAGGCAGTTGGAGGGACAGCGCGCTTCAGTCGCATCCTGAAGATGTGGACACCTGAAGGAAACCACCTGAAGAAAAACCGTTCTACCTTCATTTGTCATCTCCAGCTAAGCTTTTATTCAAAAGTTGGTGTCAAAGAATTTGCTGATACATACAAGCACAGAAGTGAATATTATACTTTAAATGTTCATAATACGGGTTAGACCATGAAATACTTCTTAATACGGTTCCAATAATTACTGTCATATGATATATGGTGTCTGTCTACAATACATGTAAATTGGGCATCTGTAGAAAATGATAGTCCCCCAAAGCCATCCACGTGTAGAAAGGAAATACTCTTAAATAACTAATGGGCTACAGAAGAAAATACAATGGAAATCATAAAATATTTGTAGCTCAGTGACAACAAATGAATGACATAGCAACATTTGTGGGATGTAGCATATGTGGAACTAGAGATGGAAAGAACTTTCTGAAAAAAAGGCTGATGAAAAATAAATAAGTTAAATATTCAACTACAACTAAAAATGAAGTTAGTATAAATCAAAAGAAGGCGGCAAGAAGGAAATATAAAAATAAGTTTTAAAAAGTAGGGAAAAATCCAAGATGCTCTGAAGACGTAGAGCTGGCTCTGAAAACAGTGATGAACTAGACTGCCTGAAATACAGAGTGAAGGGGAGAAAGGCTGAACAAAACAGCAAATCAAGGATGAAGAAATCAGGACACAACTACATGCAGAATAAGTTAAAGTTTTATTACGTGAATATAAGTAACATTTGGCAATACATTTCACAATTTAAAGAATTAACAAAATCACAAAAGAGTATAAATTATCCAGATTGACTGAAGAATAACAAAAAAAATACCCTTCAATTGTTTACAAAGCATTGGCTATTCAAAATGAAATCACTTCTGCTTCTCTCAGAGCTAACAGTACCACTCACTGCAGCTACTGTGTATCAGACACCACATTAAGCTTTGGGGCTCAACTGTGAATGAAATCAATGAAAAGCTGTCTTTGTGGAGCTGAAATTCTAGTGAAAGGAAGCAATAAACTAAGAAGCATAAGTAAATTACATTTTATATTAGAAGGTCATGAAGACTCTGGGGAGAAAAAGAACAGAGTAGGGGGAAAAAGAGGTGCAGGGGAAGCCTGGATGGGCAGCCCGAGAGGTTTTCAGGAGGTCTTGCACAGAGCCACTGGGAAGCCCTGCCTGAGTGCGGAGGGCGGGGGAAGTTAGCACAGCAACAGTGGAGGAAAGAGCTGAGGCAGCACCCACCCCAGGCAGGTGCACACCACAGTCCATGCACAGCAGAGGAGACTGGCAAGCGTAAGAAGAAACTGACCAGCTGAGGGGAGAAGAAAATGAGGTCACATTGGTTGAGGGATTTTACTGCTACCATTTTCTAAACTGCCTTAAAGAGATAATCTTTCAAACCGGTTTAGAGAGCAGCAAAAGAGACTGATTTAATCTTGACACCAAAATTAGATAAGTAGAGGAGCAGATAATTACAGGCTGATCATACTCACGAACAAAGACCAAAAACCCTAATACAATATTGGCAAATCAAAGCTAGTGGTGTGTCTAGATTTAATCTTGCCCAAGGAAAGATTTTCTTGAGAATGTAAGGCTAGGGCAACAAAAAAAAAAAAAGCCCTTGTCAATGTAGTATAATAATAAATTAAAGAACGAAACCTGTAATCATCTCCATAGGTGGATCACCATCGTCGGGTTAGCAGCTGCACCCACACTGAGCGCCACACATTTCCCTTGCTGTGGTCACAGGGTCCGAGGTACAGTGCCCAGTGCAGGCGTAAGGGAGGAGCCTACCAGACGCAGGTGCAGGCAGGGCTGGGCTCACAGCTAGCACCTTTTTGAGAAGTGTGTCCTGCCACAGACTGTCCCTTGCCTGACTACTTCTTCCCCGCTGTAACCCACTTCAAGTGCCAGACTGAGACAGCAATACAGGGCAAGGCCCAGAATTGTATTTCGGGCCACCCTAGCTGCAGGGCTGTCTGAGAAACAGGCTGAGGTTTCTCCTGCATCACAGCTGAAGTTCTTCCTGCACATCGCCTCACTTCCTCACTGCCTTACAAGTGCTGTTCTGGAGAATATATTCCAAGACCACTTCTGCACAAAAACCTACATAAACATTTGTTTCCTGGAGAGTTGACCTAGGAAAAAGATGTCTTTGGCCACTTAGTGCTTCATACTATAGCGCACCTCCCAGACAATTCTATTTCTTGGAAGACAGAGCAAGGAGACAGGATAGAACTCATGGTGTCCCTGGACTGTGCCATGTGTTCCATCAAACACCCAGTAGTGGCCAGCCCTAAATGACAGTGACTCGGCCAATCGAGCACAAAGTTCCACACTAGCTAAGAGCCACCATCTTGCACAACTACCATCTGTCTCCCACAAGGTGTTTGTGTGTGCTGTCTCTCCTATCCCTTGAATTCAGGACCCCAAGTGCCAGGCACAGAATGGGAATGACACCACTGATTACTACACCTATGGATCAGGCCCAGATTGTGTAGCTTTTTATTCAGTGATTCTAGGCACTGCAGTTTTAGAGAAGGGAGAAAATACTCTCTGCCAGTGGACACAATTATTTTTCTAGGTCGGTAGAATTCAACACGCCTTTTTACCTATTTCGATCCTTATGTCATTGAATGAATAAGAAAGAAAACCTCACAAAAAAAGGAAATAATGGAAATGCTAACTGCGGTGAGAAAGCTTGATTTACCAAGGTGAAATAAAGTCTCTGCTTATTGTGGCCCTCACGTAAAGCTGTTCCCAAGTCTCTTTCTCCTTTTCCTAGGAATATAGTGGGATCTATTTCTCTCTGTTTTTAAATTTAGTCATGGCGTTGTTTACCTGGTGAATAGACCAAATCCATTGAAATTGTTGGCAGAACATACAGTCAGTTGTTTGCCTTGTTGTATTTTTTTAATCCTTTAGCCATCATGGGAGAACATTTCAAACTGGGTCCTCCATCAGCCTGAAACTCTGAGAGACTGTGATGAGCAGCGCCCCCTGCTGGCACAGCTTGGTTATAGGACCAGAGCAACAAATGTTACGCATTTTAAATCGTTTTCTGCTGCTATATGGCTTATTTTGAAAAAAAAAAAAAAAAATAGACTACTACACAATAGGACCAAGGAGAACACACGTGGTGCCTCGAGAATCAACGTATGTCCTCCTTCTTGTTGAAAAGATTGTAGGACGCCATAGCAACGTCGCGTGAACGCAGAGTTCTAGGACCAAGTCCCATCGCCCTAGTAGGCGAAAGGCTCACATATCTAGGTAAGTGGATGCCTAACAGGAAGCTAACCGGGTGGTGTTATGAGACAATGGAGTTCGAGGGGCTTCACTGCAAGTGCAGAAGCCGGGTGTGCATCATCTCTGTTTTGTTCTTTGTTACATTATGCATATGTTTTATACAAAGACGTGATAGTTAAGTGTATAATAAATTAGTCCATACCTATAAAATATCAAGTAAATGCCTTCTTGTAACCAAAGATGGCCTGTTATTACACAGAAATCTTGAAATTTTAGCAGACTTTTGGGAAAGGATGGCTATAGTTTCTGTTTCTAGAAGGGATAGTTTCAATGTGTTGGGAAGGAATAATCCACGATGTATATTTTAGGGTTTCTGGGAAATTTAAATATGGAAGCGGGGTAGGCCATGAAGCTAAGTCAGGAAAGGGTGCAACTTAGTGGATATTTACATTTGTACCTGGGGTGTGTGTGTGTGTGTGTGTGTGTGTGTGTGTGCACGCGCGAGCACGCATGCGCATATGTTTGCATATTAATATACTTCTTACATTTGCAGAATTCTTACATTCAGAGTCATTCATCTCCAAATAGAAGCCAGATATGAGTTTTGTTCCTTGACTCAAGACACGAGTGTAGGGCCGGGGAGATAGCTAGCTCAACTGAATAAGCGCTTGCCTGGCAAGTACAAGGGCCAGAGTTCAATCCCCGGTTCTGGAAAAAAGAAAAAAAAAAATTAACATTTAAGACACGAGTGTGGAGAGCTACATCGTCGATGCCACAACATAAAAACTGTGGTTCTTAGGGTGAGTGACTATTCTGGACAGAACTTCTAAAGAAGTAGCTATAGAGTACTCTACAGTGTTTCCAGTGGTCTTGAAGACTCATAACTGGTGACTACAACCGTCTAAATCTAACTCTCTGGTCTTCTGGGAGACCAATGATCTGTTTAATATTCTTAAACAAATTTATTTTTTGCTTAATTTTACTAGAGTAGATTCTGTTGTTTATAATAAAAGTACTGGCTAATTTACATAACGGGAGAACTTATGCAAAGGGAGAAGGAAATATCCAGAGAGCACCTTGGAAGATGCTTCCCTTCAGTAATAACAAAGGAAATGAAGCTTACTGTAACTGTGAGATATCATTTCATAGTTAGCACCCCATTAAAGTGCTGGACAACTGGTGTAAATACAACTTGTAGAAATGGCAATTGTCAGGAATTTGCTCCATTGACGTCGGAGAATGTTTTCACAGTATCTAGCAGAGTAGAAGATGACTTGGAAATTTTGTTTCTAGGTATATATTCTAAACTCTCCTTCATGTTCCCACAAGTACATATAAGTACCTTCTACCCATCAGTGCATTATTCTGAAAAAAATATTAGTAAGATTATGGTAAACTTATTGTTGCCTCCTAAATGATATTCTAAAACTAATAAACAAGCGCTACATAAATAAACTCTGAAAGCAAATTTGGAGTTCAAACCCTCAGCTGTAGAGTAATACTTAAAATATGATTCTAAAGATACAAACACTAAAACAGAAAAAAAACTAATAATGCATATTATTGAACTTTGCTTTCCATGTACAAGTACAATTAAAATATAAATAGAAAAGGTTTGCATCAACTTTAGTGTAATATGTAAAATGTGCATATTTTTAAATCTAGAGGGAATAGATATGGGGCTTGGGTATAGTTTCTTATTTTTCAGTATGTTTAAAGTATTTCAGTTTTAATAAAAGGAAACAACAGCTGTTCCTATGTTGTTCTCGTATTCCTAATGAATTTGACCTTGTGAACACTATTATACTACTTTTTTATTAATGTAAATAAAGCACAAATATTTGGAGTTCATTGATTCCGCCAAATTCCAAGTATTCTTTTTTGGATAAAAAGGCAACTTTCTCATTTCAGATGTTAGTTTTGCGCACATCAGACTATGGCCAATAGATCTTGGCTTGAGCTATTAGGAGAATCATCCATATTTGTGAATATGTGATACAATTCTGTCTGTTAAGGAGCTTAACCAAGAACTTTGTGATACAAGGGCTTAATTAAAAATAAAAGCGGGCCAGGGAGATAGCTCAGTAGTGTAAGTGCCTGCCTGGCAAGTGTAGGGTCCTGAGTTCAATCCCCAGTACTGGAAAAAAAAAAGTAACCTTTAGGACCAGCCAAATAGCTCAGCAGATTAAAGCACCTGAAAGTAGGTGCAAGTGCCAGGTGTTCCACAGCAATTGAGACTGGGCGTGGTGATGTGCGCCTGTAATCCCAGCTCTTGGAAGGCTGTAAACACGCGGATCACTATGAGAATGATCTAGTAGTGAGACCCTGAACACCCTGCCTTGCAGACCCTTCCTTAAAAATACATACATTAACTGATTAATTAATTAATTAATTAATTAAAATAAAAGCAAGGGCCAAAGGTTTAGCTCAGCAGACTAAGCATTTGCCTAGGTAAGCGCGGGGGTCAG
>NW_004524595.1:9887772-9900798 GCF_000260255.1 Octodon degus | reverse complement strand
GAGCCCAACAACAAGTTGTACATTTGCCCAATGAAGACATTTTAACATCTCAGGAGCTTCTCTAAAAATGCAAATTTCCTGTGAGGATTCTCACTTGGAATTTATCCTTTTTGTTATCTCCTCTACTTAATCCAGTTTCAGTTCGCATCGTGCAAGTCCTTCTGAGCTGATGGTTGGAGTCTTTCCCAGTACTTCTGCATCTTTCTTGTTTACTTGTGACTTGAACCCTTTGCTTTCCTGTCCTCCTCCCACTCCATGCATTTTGATACTTGATTTCACTCTTAAGTTAAGAAGACTTTTCTTTGCAGAAGCTGAACTTTCTAAAGGGAAGTCCACTTCCTCACAGCATTGGCCATGACAGTGCGCCCAAGAGTGCTTACCTCTTTCCTGCCCTTGCTCCAGAGCTGCAGGTTTGCTCATTTGGGGGATCTAGCCTCAGCTTAGTCATGAAAAACTGAGACTCCAAAACAAAGACCAGTAGCAAGCAAGTGATTCTTTCCAAATCAAAAAAAAAGTCACTCATTTTGAGAACAAATTATATATGTATTTATTGATAAAATGATACATTCCATTAGGCTTGCCAAATTAATAATTTTTACTTGCATCCCCTGCATGTAAAATTCCACTCCAGAAGACTTCAACATCAGACTCGTAGTGGCTTCTCCCCTTGCAAAAAAGGACAAGCATGGTCATGGATGGGCCAGCGCACGTAGCTCAGCTTCTGCCACTGCTGGTTATCAGTCGAAGAGAGTTTGGAGGTCCTAAGGGGGGAAAAAAGGTATACAATGCTTTCCAAGAAAGGGGTCTGATTAGCACCATGTCTGATTAGTCCTCTAGCTCACTGTGAGTACAGGCCCACTGGATTAAAGCAGCACTGCAGAACTTCCATCATGAGAAATGTTGGCCCCTTTTGGGGAAAGGATTTCACTCTAGGAGACACACGTTTGTGAATTAAGATAGAGAAGACTGCACAAAATTTCCTTTATGTAGTCTATTCATCTTGCTTAATGTAGGAGTTCTTCAAACTTTTATGATACAAGAACATATCTTTCTATACCAAATTTTTAACATTTCCTAGGTAAGTATTCAGGAATCTCAGTTGTTCTCGATGGCTGTAATGTCAGGCAATTGTATTAAAGTAGAAATACTAAAAATTGATCCCTTCTTAATAAGATATTCATTGATTACTTGTACCTGATTGTATCAATGAAAATTTAAAATGGCACAATAGCCATGTATATGAGAATACACATGATGTTTCATCTTTTCATAAACTATTTTGTGTGAAATTTTTATCTTTCTTCTTTGCAAATACAGTTATGTATCTTCCTTCTGTGTCTTTCATCTTTGAATATAGATCAGTAGATTTATTCTTTTAAAGTGATATAGTGTAGCCAGACATGGTGGTACACACCTGTAATCACATAACTCAGAGACTGAGAGGGAAGAACTACAGTGAGTTTGAAGCCTCTCTGAGCTATAGAGCAAAACCCTGTTTCAAATTGTTTTAAAAAATGATTTGGCATCAATTATGAGGACTCATGAAATACTCATTTAAGTTACAATAACATGTAAGCTGCTTCCATTTTCCTATCTTCATACAGAAGTATTGGCTGTAGTGAGATAGACTTTCTCATCTTAGGATTTCATAGTTGTTCTAGTCATCTCATTTCCAGCCAGAGGAAAGAAAAGAGGGTAGAAAGTTCAGACCAAGAAGATAATCGAGAACTTGCACATTACACTCATCCTCACATTCTGTAAGTAAAAACATAGTCACAGGATCACATGCTTCAAAGAAAGCTGGGAAATAGTTACCCACTTGGTGATCATGTGTCTAAGAGAAAAGGGAGGACAGAATTCGAGGCAGGCAGCAGCCTGGGACACTAATGCCTGGTACAGAACCTGCTAGCAAACACGCATGGTTTTCTTCCCAGATGTAGACCCTCCATCCCCTGGAAAACAATACCAGGTCCCCTGCAGTTACTGCCTCTATTCCAAAATCCTGGGCTCCTGAGGATCTAAAGTTCACCTCTCCGGGTCCCGGATATCTTTTGTTAAGACATCTGCTGATCTAAAGGCATGCTTGCAAGCTTCCATCCACAATACACAATTGTGGAGCAAGAACAGATTAACATTGTGAAGTCTCCTTTTCAGAAAAGGAAAAAAAATTGGGAACAATTTTTTGATTGTAGAGTTGAATAAACACTGCTAGTCAGGAATTGAACAGCCTCCCAGCTCTGCCCGTCAGTTAAGTCCGTAGGGTAGACCTGACCTGCTCGCTGGGAAGAAATGGCCTGTTCATTGGCCTTGCTGCTTCTCATCCATGCCCTTGTGGAGTTCTTTCTGCTGTGTCTGCATCTGAAATGGATGGTGGAGGGGTTGTGCAATTGGATGGATAGTGGGCTCAGTGAGAAGCCAGCTGCTGCCATTTTTGAGAGGCTGAAGGCTCTTGTCAACCAGCTCTGTGGCCTACAATTCCCTTAAAAATTTAGTAAGTTTCTGATCTATTTGGTATCAATGAGCCTTACATCCAAATTTCATACAGTGTTCTCTCCAAGATGTCTTCGAAAGTACCAGAATCAAGATCTAGCCCACATCTCCTCCCTTATTTTAATGAAGATTCCCTGTGGACATTTTAATGAGTTATTTTTTTTCTTTCAAAGAGAGTAAAACACAATTAAAAAGCATTAGAAACAATGCAAAATTTCAAAAAAGATGATATAAATTCATCAAGCGTTGTTCTACTGCATATTACTGTCTTCAAAGTTGTTGATCAAATTACCACACATAAGGATCCAAAATTGGTCAAAAAATATTAAGCATTTTCTGTTCCTGTCAATAAACCAGTAGAAACTGGCAGTACAATTTTCTTAGTTGAATATATATATATATATATATTCCCCTTTCCCTTCCTTCTATCTCTATTTTACCCCTTCCCTTATCTCAGATTTTCTTTCTTTTTGATCAGTCTCTTTTCTTTTTTTTAATGCCCCATGGTGACCCAGGGAGTTCTGCTTATTTATTGTGATACAAAATAAAAAGACAGAGATTACATTTTAATTATAGGGGTTTGTGATCCTCTAATATTAATGTGTGTTACATGATGTGTTTCTTTTTTCTTTATAAATTTAGGCTTCTTAAGATTGCACCCAAGAACTATTTTTTCCAATTAGGATATGCTGCCATATTGATCAGTTTCTTTCTCTTTCACAATATCTCTTATACCTTTCAGATTTTATTTACCCCTTCAGGTTCCTTACACAAAAGCAGCAAAAGGGAGACAATATGTTTACACATACAGGTCTGATTTATTTCACTTATAAATATGGTCTCTACTTGCATCCATTTACCTATAAATATCTCCAGTTTAATCTTTCTTTATAGCTGAATAATACTCTATTGCATAAAAACACCACATCTTTTTTTATCCTTTCTTCAGTTAATGGGCATATAGGTGGTTTCCAAGATTTAGCTATGACGAACTACACTGCTATAAATATGAGTGCATATAGCTATAATATGATGTTTGTAGTTCTTCCAAAAAAAAAAAAACACTCAGAAGAAGAATAACTAGGTAGAATGGGACCTCTAATTCTAGTTTTTGAGGAATCTACATACTGATTTCTACAGTGGTCGGACCATTTTACACTCCCACCAACAATGAAAAAGGATTCCTTTTTCCCTCCAGCCCCTCCAGCATTTGTTATTGGTTGATTTCTTGGTAATGGCCTGAATGGATTATTCTCAGCGAAATAATATCATTCTGATTTTCTGGCTGGAGTACCCGAGGAATACCTTATGCGTATAAGGTATTTCTTTATCATTTGATATGCCTGAAAGTCTTCAAGGCAGAGTTTTGGTGAAAAGCTCTTGGCAAATACTTTTATCCCTTGCACTTTTTGATTCAAAAGAACTTGTATTCTTCAATGCAGCTTACAAATTTCCCAACTTTTGCTTGCATTCATCTTTTTCTTGTTATTCCTTTTTAAAAGCAGCAAAGAACAGGTAATGCACTGTAACATGCTGCCTCTTCAGTTGCCTTCCATAGAACTATAGTATCCACGGGTACTTGGTTTGCTTTCTAACTTGTCATAAATGTATTTTACCAAATAATTTGTTGTAACCTAACAAGTCTCACGAGCTCTCTGGCCTGGAATATCTATTTCTTCACCACCTATGGGTTAGGACTGAGGCAGTGACCTATATTTTATGATTTTATTATTTCAGAATCCTATTTATAGACACTAGATCTGAGAAATTGTTCCAAATTGCTCAAACAAGATGACATGTCTACCTCACTTTCATAAAACAATACAGTATGATAAGCAGTATCTGTTCTGTAAGGTGATCCAGGTGCCTGACTAATGGACCATTTTGCCAATTCCTCAGGTACACATAAGACTGCGACAGTGGCAATGTTCAGCCAGCAAACAGGAAAAACAGGAGCAGAGGAATCTGAGGAACTGCTATATCTATGTGGGTGGCCACATGCCCCGGAGAGAAACCCATGGCCAATTTGGGAGCATTTGATTAAGATCATTATATATGCAAAAACAATGTGACAAGATATGCCATGATGATGTAATATATTCAAATGAGCCTCTTATTATGATTTAACAGAAGATTAACAGCAGATTCATGTCTATAGCATACATAATTTGTCTTTAATGCAACAAACGGTATGTGGCATTTAAAGACAGTGATTTCACTTGTGAACAAACCAGAAATCACAGTTCTGGACACTAAAGAGCTGAAACCATAGCAATTAATAAATATCAAAATGAGATCAGTAGCCTTATTCAATATCGACTGTTTATAGCATTCCAGTCATAAAACCCAAAGAATAGAAAATGAGACATGTTAGCATAACTTCTGAAGACAATGTTTTAGGTTCTTGGCACACAACCCAACAAGAGATCTTGATGACATCTTAGGCTAATATGATATGAAAAGACTAGCCAAAGGTACAAAATTCAAAAGAATATCATTAGCTTCCCAAATCCTTTTGATTCCTAAATTGAATTTAGTTGGAAAAACATTGGTAAGATTGAGAACAGTAACAAATCTTATTTTACTGAATCAAAATAAAAATTCAAAGATTTATGTCAAGTAATTCATTTAATTAAAATTTTCTACATTTTTTTACAAATCTTTATTTCCTCTCTATCCTTGAAGTAATTGATTCCTCTAATTTGTTAAGATTTTTTTTTTATCAAGTAAATTGAGCTTATTAAGTTTGCTATCTTACTAGACTTTGTTATTCTTTATGTTATGGAACGGCACTTAACATGATAATCTGCTTCCTTAAGTTTTCAAGTGTATGTGTGATATTACTATCTGTTGGGAGAATATACAGAAGACTTCTAGAATGCAAAATCTTACAAAATTCAGGAGTTGTTTTGCTTTGAGCTCACTTTGTAGCCCAGGCTAGTCTCAAACTCACAATGATCCTCCCACCTCAGCCTTCTAAGTGCTGGTATTACAGGCATGCACCACCTTGCCTGGCTAAAATTCAGAGTTTTATGCTTGTTGATTACCAACTTTATACTTTTCCTTCATTGAAAATCCTGGAAGCTGCAATTCTGCTTGCATTTTACAAGTTTTGCTAGCTTAACCCTCATACCAGCAAAATTGTGCAGCTTTCGTCCTTCTGTAATTGCCTTACTTCACACAACAAACAGCCTTCATGATTTATACACGTTGCCACCTAAGGCAGGATATCTTATTTCTTTTTAAAGGCTGAATAACATTTTAATATTCTAATTTCTTTATTGGTTCATTTGTTGCATCCACATATTTTGCTTCCACATCTTGACTATATTGACTGTTATGAAAAGGATGGCAATGAACCCTGGAGTGCTAGGAACAGTTCGAGATCCTTTTATTTTTACTTTTTTGTGAAACTGGGGATTGAGCTCAGACCTTTGCACTTGCCAGGGAAGCGCTTCTTCCACTGAGCCATCTCCCCAGCCCCTAGATCCTAATTTTAATTCTTAGATGAATATCCTGAAAATGATTTGCTGTATCATGTTTTTAATTTTTTTTCAAGAATGCTCATATTGTTTGCTATAGGAAATGCACCATTTACAGTCTCACCAACAGGTACACAAGAGCTCCAACATTTCCACCCCCTTGCTACTGCTTAACTTTTTAAATAATAGTAATCCTAACAGGGGTGAAATCTTACCTCGCTGAAGTTTGACTTGTGTTTCCCTGGTGACTAAGGTTTGCTTTCTGTATCACTGTTGATCATTTGTGTGGTATCTCTTCTTTGGAGAGTAAGTTGCTTTGCCCTTTTCTTAATTAGAATATTTGATGTTTGTGCTGTTGAGTTGCAGAAATTCCTTTTCTATTTTAGAAACTAACCTCTTATGTGATACATGCGTTGCAAATATTCAGATGTTTAGGTTGTTTATTTATGCTATGCATAAAATGTTCAGTATGAAATATGAGCAATGGAACAGAACAGAGAGCCCAGAAATAATCTTATACATACATGATCAACTGGTCTTTCAGAATGGTGCTAAGAGTAAACAATGGGAAAGGGTGGTGTATCAGTCAGGGCTGACTAGAGAAAGAGATAAAACACAAGATATACAAATGTATGAGAAGCTGCAAGATCAGCTTACTGTAATGGTTGGTACACTGTGTCAACTTGCGAAGCTTAGAAACATAAATAAGGGACTCAGCAGGGCACCAAGGTTTTCTCTTTATAAACATCCTGAGTCTGAACAAGAGGAGGACACTGAGATGGTGGATGTAAAGGACCCACCCTGTGGTGCAGAACCTGAATACAAAACAAGGGAGGAAAAGAGTGTCCCTCCCCTTTACTCACTGCTTTTGTTGTCCCCTACCACCATGAACTGCTGCTCCTCTGCCATGCCACCCTGCCTTGGAGCCACCTGAAGTTGGACTGAAATCTCTACAAACTGTGAGCTAAATGAACCTTTCTTTTCATTTTTGGATGTCAGGTATTTGTCATCAATAAGAGAAAAGTATCTAAAACACTTACAATAGTCATTCACAGAGGGAGAAGAGGAAGCCTGCAGAGGTGTCTGCACACTGAAAGCTGAAGATCCTACACCAGAAAACAGAGGCATCTTAGGCAAAAGCTGAATGTGTCAGAAGCTAGAAGATGACATCCAAGCCTAAGGAGAAGCCCTTATATTGCATGGAGGCTGCCAGCCTTTGGGGAAAGGCTCTTTTATTTTAATGCCTTTGCTTGTTACAGGGTCTTACTATGCTGCTTAGACTCATAGTGATCCTCCTGTTTTCAGCCTCCCCAGTGCTGAGATTACAGGCATGTATGACTATGCCCAGACTCTGACCAGCTCAGTCTACCCTGAGGGTGGAGCCAGTGTGGCATGTGGTGCTGGGGATGGAATTGCAGTCCCTGTGCTTGCCTAAGCTTGCCTAAGCAGGTGCTTTAGTATGCTGAGCTATCTTGCCTGCCTCAAGAAGTGAGGTTCTTTACACCCACACCACCTCTCTGCCCTCCGCTTGCACAAACTTAGGATATTTACAGTCAGGACCCTGGCCCTCTGCTGAAACACTTAATTAAACATTTAAACTTTGCAAGTTGACACAATGAGCACATCCCAGAGGATGTGGAACTCCTGAGTGACTGAGTTAATCCTGCAGACTTTTCCAGTTGACAATGGATCAACCATTACAGATGGTATCTTTAATTAATGGTCTTCAGAAATCTGAGTACAGACATGGAAAAATTGAAATTGGATGTTCTTACACAATATACAAAAACTGAACTCAAAATGTATTGAGAATTTAAATGCAACACTAGGGAAGTATAAAACATGGAGAAAAGTTTCAGGATATTGACTGGCAATGTTTTTATACATGTTGAACCAAAACAAAGGGAACTTAAGTGGGACATTTACACTCCCACATCCTCCCTCTCAGCCTCTTCATTTCCCAGCGTTTGTCCTGTCCGCAAGCTCCAGCTACTGCAGCAGAGTTCTCTTCTCCAACTTAGAGCCACATGTTCCTAAAAGATCCTTTTCTTGTTCCCCGCATATAATTCCTCACTTTCTGCTTTCTCTTATACTTTCTGAACTCTGGCCTCCATCCACACCACTCTCCGAAGCAGGTCAACAAATGTTTCTGTTTCTTAAAGTCCTGGACACTTGTTGTTGTTCTCACTGCCTTCTGCCATGGCTCCGTGCCCTCCTTGCTGGTTGTGCAGCCCCTCATTTTCCTTCTTTCCTTTTCTGCACTCATTAGTTCTCCTCCCCTCTGAGTGGCTCTTCTTGAATGCTCCATGGCATTCTTTATGACTCAGTTCTTGGCCAATTTAAATTCTTACACAGCACACAGTCCTCAGCAATCCCATGCTGTCTCTTTCTTTGGTTTACTTTCCATGGCTTGGTGATGAGCAAACAGATATTTGGGTCTCTGGCTTTCTTCTGGGCTTTACAGTATTGTGTCTGTCTACCCACATGAGGTCTTCTAAAGGCTCTTTCTCTGGCACTTCAATCTCAGTGCATCCAGTGAATATGGCCATTGCATCTTTACTTTCTTCTTCCACATATGCTCAGAAATGAGCTTTACTGGGTCATGTCCAGGGCATCCGACACTCAGAGTAACATCAACACTCCTCACTTTAATACAGTGAAACCATCTTCAGTAACAACCAGGAGATGGACATAATACAAGTAATGATTACAACATAAAATCAGCAGAGATGTTTTACTGAATTTTGTTGCCATGCTAGAAATTAAATAGTTAAATGATTACCATAATAGTAGAAAGGAAAAAAGGTAATTGCCATATAATTTTAAGTGTTTTATTGTATTTTTTTAAAAAAGCAAAATCTATTTATATATATTGGTTCTTGTTGCATGATTAATAATTATATATTTTCTGTTTCTTGAATATTAAATTCTGCAAATTTATCATTCAACATTGATCTTTACACATTCCTGTTTACTGCAGAGCACAGCAGATTTGTAACTCTTCTCTCATAGTTGATTGAAGAAAATTTTCTGTTCATTTTAATTTTCAAAATTTTCTTTCCAGTGAACCAATAAATATACAAATATCAAGAGAAAGCTTAAAGGATGGATATGGTAGGCGCATCATAAATATTGCATTTCACACACAAATCCTTAAATTGCAATTCTACTCACACCGTTGTTTATTCACAATCTGTTCAACCAGGTTCCAATTGTAACAGAGTAAAAAAAGAA
This sequence comes from Octodon degus, assembly GCF_000260255.1. Lineage (NCBI taxonomy): Eukaryota > Metazoa > Chordata > Mammalia > Rodentia > Octodontidae > Octodon > Octodon degus. Next base: position 9,891,592 of record NW_004524595.1, on the reverse strand, counting down.
TCTAAACTCCAATAAAAACTCAAGAGCTCATTGAGAATGACCAGAGTTGAAATAATTCAAGCTCTCCCCCTTATCTTTATAATCATATTGCTTTATTGTTTATGCAAGCACATACAGTACAAGAAGGTTTAGAAACATGAAATGTACCCAAAATAAACTTTAAAAATCCTGGAACTCTAGGCCCCTATTACCCTAATGAACCCATAAGCCGTGTCCACAGAGAGGAGGTGAGTAGGGCCAGATACATACCTGGGAGAATTCCAAATTAGCCTCTTCCACATATTATAAAGGGTAAAGTAGAACGTTACATACAGAATTAATTCAATAATAACTACTAGAATGACTAGAACTTAGACAATAAAAGATTTTTCCAAAAGAAATGTTTTGTTGGACGTTGATATTTAGTATGATGGAACTTAATTGTATCCTTATTGTGGTTATGGTTATTTGAGGCTATGCAAGCCTAAAATTAATACTACTATGCATAAAATAAATACCTATACCTAGATACAGATATATTTATATTTATACATTGATGCATATGTGTGTCACAATGTTCCTTAATAGGTGAATACATTTGTCAAAAGTTACAGCACACTTACACATGAATGAATTTTATTGCATATAAATTGTATTCCAAAGTTTTAATTAAAATTTTCTAGAAAATTGGAATGGTGAAGAGTAGACTACTTATAGCGAGTTTTATTGTCATCTAAAAATCATCTACTAATGTTCCCCACTCCATTGCCTAACTCCAAGGCAGACAGTTTGCAGAGCCTCAGCTTTGAAATTATTAATCTGTTAACATTTCTCACCTTTATTCTGCTATCCAAATACCCATAAAGACAATGAAATCTCATAATTTAAATATTTCACAAATCTACCACCTCCCAAATCCTTTTCTGTTCTTTTCTAGTGTCATATCCTACCAGAAATCACATATAAGGTTTTATATAAGGTATCTCAGTATCTAGTCCTGTCACTCTGATATATTTTACACAGTATTCCAAGAATCATTGCAAAGAGGAATTTGACTATGTTCTATCTCTTCTTAAAATTGTTCAATAGTTTTTAAATCATTCTTAAAGTTCTAATGAGGGCTGAATAATTTACATGCAAGTCCTCACTGCTTGCCCATTTTTCCCCCTGGCCTGTCTCCCCTGTTCTCTGAGCTCTCTTGGCAATGACCATGGAAGCCACTCTTCTTCCTTTCCCTCCTCTGACGTGCTGCTTACCTCCAGCAGCTGAAACAGAACACAACCTTAGCTGAAATATGCAAACTTTCACTAAGACCCATGAATGTGGGACAGGTGGCCTGAAGAGAGGAAATAAATGAGCTTAGATTTGGTAACAATGTTCCACTGTCAACAACTCCAATTTTGTGCAGGAGTGAAAAGTGAAACAGTATGGGTTTTGATACTTGATGATTTAGATATAATTATAACGAAGATGAGGCAAAAATCTTGCACTGTTTTGTTCTTTGAGAATGGTGCTAACCTCTTTTATTTCCCTTAGGAACTGAGATTGTTTTGCTTTACCGCCTTGGCTGGAACGAGGGGGTATATATCAGAAGGAATGGGCAGTTTCAATCTCCTGCTTGACCTTTCCTATAATAATTGCTCTTATTCTGAAATTCAAGGAACTCTAGAGTGGTTTCTGCCAGCTACTAAGAAAAATAACCACTGGGAGGGACTACAGACATATTGAGCCTATTATCAGGCTGACTTGAGCCAGAACATCTTTATCACTTGATTTCTTGATGCCCTCACTATAACAGAAGGCCGGCGCCTGTGCTCTGAGGCCCCTGGTGTTAGTGTCAGCTCAGATATGATATCTAAAAGACTGAAAATCTGGAAATTCCCTTTTCTATGGTCTAGGTAAGCATGTAAGTGGCCAAATGTCATTCCAGGAAAGATTCGAAGGCATCATCACTGTACACATTTGGGTGACACTAGGGGCTCTGTCTGTCTTCAGGGAAGGCTGGCCTCTCCTTTGGTTTATGGACTCTGATTCTAAGAGCTAGGTCAAGTCTGCTTGTTGTTGGCTCACCATCATCTTGCCTCTAAGAACATATGGTCTAGTTATTAGTGATTGCCATAGATCCCTGCAGGCCAGGGCTTCTGGTTGTAATTCTGACCTGGATGCTCATTGTAGTAATTTATTTTTCCTTACCTCTGATCATTCAATGCTGCCATTGGTGTAGCTTTTAAAGTGCCAGGATTCTATTATCCTTACTGACTTTAGAGAGCCCGGAGTCAGACTGAGGCTTCAGAAAGAAGTGCTACTAGGCTGTAGGAGTGGTTGATACCTTTCATCTCTTGTTGCTTTAATGCATGGACTGTGCCCTCAATTTAAATGATGAATTACTCATCCAATGTCTTACTGAGTCTTCTGTGATAAACTCACCATAACACATACCCTTCATCTAGTATTTTTTTAACAACTTCTCTAGCATCTGCCAAGGAAATTTTGGCCTCTCCACTTAATTCCATGTGAATTACTGCTTTTCTCAGGTTTCAACAATATATTAGGAAAGCTCTAGGCAGCCTTTCCAAGTGTTAAATTCTGTTTCATTGTGTGGTACCAGGGATCAAACTTGGGCAGGACCTTGTGCTTGCTAGACAGGCACTTACACACTGACCTGTCTCCCTGGCTGCTGCAAGTATTAAACTCTGAATCACAATCAAATGATAGTTCTCAAGCATCAGCATGCATTATGGTTACCCAGAGAATTTATTAAAAGAAAAATTGCAGGGACACATTTCTGGAGTTTCTCATCCACCAGGTTTTAAGTAAGACCTAAGTATTTGCATTTCTAACAACTTCCCTAATGGTGCTGGTCCTGCTTAGATGATGAAGAACTCTGAGATACAATGAATAGAGTGACAGCACATCAATCGAGTTTTCCTTTTCCAGCCCATATTGTCCACCATTCCAGCCAGTACCCACTAGGTCCACTCCAAGCGATGCTTCCCCAGTTTCTGATAAAATATAGAGGTGTATAATGCATCTCCCGTGAGTAATTTCTTTCTCTCATAGAAGAGCCTCCATATCCCCATCAAGGCATGTTTGGACTTCCACCCAGTGATGATCTTGTGATCAGAAGGATAGAAGGAAGTTGATCTCGGAAAGGAAAAATATTTTCTTCCAAGTCACTATCCATCTCCTTCAAGGCAAGGGTGTGGCCAACAGAGGGAAAAAGAAAGATGTATGTGAGAAAGGGCAGCTATAAGATCTGAAAGAAGAACAGAAAAAAGAGATGTGCTGAGTAGAACTGTTGGAACAATCAGTCTGACCTGAGGAAAACTGAGGTCTATTGAGAATAAAGCAGACAACTTGGAGCTAGTCTTCAGACAAGCATTCTAATTATTATCTTCCAGTAAAGTTGTGAGAACTAGGTCTGCAGGTCCACAAGGTTTGGAAAAATCAAGAATTTAATTATTCTTGAGCAACTAGAGACTAAGATCAAGAGAAGAAGCAAGTATAGCATGGTTCAAAATTTCCTCCCTAGGTGCATAGACAGAGACTGGAGAGAAAGAAAAGACAAAGGTAAGGTTGGAAACAAATGTGACAAGGTTAGTTTTACACCTGAGCTGTATCAATTTAAAGATATGCAATAAACAGGGAGATGCATAAGATGTAACTAGGCAAGATATATTTTCAGAAGACACAAAGTAAGGAGTTAAAGTGAGTATACCCAATGTTGTCAAACTCAGTGAAATAAAGGACATTACTCAAAGACTGGAGCAGATGATAGGTGGATAAATAGATGATACATAGATAGATAGATAGATAGATAGATAGATAGATAGATAGATAG
>NW_004524595.1:9862317-9887637 GCF_000260255.1 Octodon degus | reverse complement strand
AGAGAGAGAGAGAGAGAGAGAGAGAGAGAGAGAGAGAGAGAGAGAGAGAGAATGTAAATAATGGGGACAAAACCCTGAGAAAAATGCTCTGTATTGAGATGGATAAATTCATGAAGAAGAGACCTATCCAAAATGCTAACTAGCTAGAGAGGCTACATGGAAACTGTCTTGATGCTTAATGTTAAAAAATTGAGGCATTGTGCTGGAAGATGTGCCCAAGAAGAGCTGTTGGCTATGAATAGAATTGTAAAATTTTGCTTAAAATAGCTAATCATAAAATTTGAGTGTTTGGGAGGCCCAGCCAGATAGCTCAGCAGATTAAAGTACCTGGTTATACAGACACAGGGACCAAGGTTCAATCCCTAGTGTGTCATGCCAGCCCCACCCCCAGGTCATGCTGAGATGGTGATTGGGATTAGGCATGGCAGCACATGCCTGTAATCCCAGTGCTTGGGAGGTTGAAAACAGGAGGATCACTATGTGTCCAATCTGTGTAGTGAGACCCCATAGACCCCGTACTAAATACATTTTTTAAAAAGTTTGAGTGTTTAGGGAGAGAGATGCTGAAGCTTGACTCTGGAAGAAGATGGTACAATGTTAGGAAGATGAAACAGGCTGGCTTTTCTGAGGTATGGGGCAGCTATGGATGCAACAGGAAGTGAGACTATTTAGAGATCATCTTTTGTTCTGAAGTCAGATGTGAGAGACAAAACATTCCAGTAGATTGTGAGCTGAACAAATACACTGAATCCTTACAGAAGAGGGGTTAAAGAGAAACTAGAGACCTAGTGGGACATTAGAATTAGTTCCCCAGACTGAACAGTAGAGTCAAGGAATTGCCGATAATTCTGCACCATAAAAACAGATCAATTTTTTCAAAGATTAGAAGTATGTAAGGATAACGTACTCATCTTTTTGCCAAATAATGCTAAAAATAAAACCCAGGTCCTTGCACTGTTGAGGTAAGTGCTCTGTTAATGAGCTACCTCCTATTAGTCTAATCATAATGGTTAATATTATACAGAAAAAAAACCAAAATAAATTATATAGAAAATTTCAACTTATTAGAAAATACCAGTGAGAACATCCTTATGAAAAGTGGAGGTCAAAGAACTGCAGAGGTCTAAATTTCATTGCTGATTTGTCTGTATCCTATGAGATCTACTCAGTATTCTTGATTTTTGTCTTTCATCAATATATGACCTAAAAACAACTTATCTACATCCTATTAAACTAGTCTTGAACAGATATCCCTTTACTAAACATTGTTTATTATACTCTTGTCTTTGTGTCAAGTCAATAAAAAAATCCATAGAAATATATGTTGGCATAATCTACAAAATCATCCTTGAAGAAAGTGTGCCTCATGTTCTGACACGAACATTACATTGTAATATTTGTTTCTAAGAAAAATGTGCCTCTGCCCTCAAAAAGCTGTGTCTTTTTTATCAGACATTAAAATAATGCAACTCTCCTTATTCTTTTTGTTATAATTCCAAATAGTTCACTGTTAATTTATGTTTGACATATCTTTTTTTCTTTTTTGCCTACTTCAACAGTCTTACTTTAAATGTTTTCACTCTATAAGCTTTCAAATACTCTAGGAAGAATATATATATATATATATATATATATATACATTAAAAATAGATGTAACATTCTATCAGTCTGAAATAGGGCTGCCGATGTGCAGTCTGCAAGACTTTGATAAAACATCATGTGATGCCACTTGTTAGGTTATTTGGGTGCAAAAACTGAAATTATTACCTGTTTATCTTCAAATATGCAAGATAGAGTCACTGAAAAGCGTAACAAAGATGGATTTGTTATACTTTGGAATTCACTTTCCTCGCTCTTTGGAATTTTTAACACATGTAAGTGCAGTTCAACATACATTTAACTCCTCAGTGACCTCAGGACCTAAAGAAACGCGCAGAGACCCCTGATACATGGGCAGAAAAATAAAATAAAAGGCCTCTTCACATGAATGTGAATTCAAATGAGGACAGATTATTTAGGTTATCCCAATCGCCTCTTCAAATCAATGTTTTATTGTCCATTCTCCTTATATGTGCCCAGACAGCTCAGAGAAAAGGCCCTCCTATTATTTTTAAAACAATTTCAATGATTTCATATGGTAGACAGAGAAAAACTAATTGTATAAAAGCTAAAGCCCCTAGAGAGTTTTTGTTGATATTGCCTTCATGGAAGAGAAGTTTAAGACACAGTGATTATTAAAACAGGAAAACTCATCCACGCTCTCATTAAAGTAGACAAAATGATTTTGCTTAGAGCAACAAATGTGAAATCTCTTAATTTTCTTCCTAAGCCATGTGACTCTTTAGCAGCTCAGATAAAAGAAGCAGTTAGAGCAGATGAGCATCAGATCTCCTGTTAATGCAAAGTAAATTGAATTCAAGACAATCTTGGTTCTTTCAAGTTGGCGGAGGGTGCCACAGTTCAATACAAAAACCATTATGCTTACTTACTGCGTTACAAAGTCCTCCAAATCATTCATAAGGGCTGAGCTGAGAGAATGGCCCGAAGCTTGCCTGTTTCATTCCCAATAAATCCAAGACCTTCTCAGACATTATTGAATTGTTCTGGAAGTCATACGCTGCACATATCTCCTTTGTCTTCTCTTTTTAAATCTTATAGTTGCCTTTCTTCACTCATTTTTTTTCTTTTTTCTTTTACTGGTATTATTCATCATTCTAGCCACCAGTGTGCACATCTCATAGGGCTTGCCACGTACCCTGGGATCGAGACAAGTTGCTTGCAATCAGCAATGTCCCTTCAAGGAGACTCCCACCATAATTCAGAATGGACTCCCCACTGCCACACACTAACTTCTCATTTTATACCTATCAAACTGTCCATCATAATGATTTAAGCTTTCACTCTGTGTTGAGCACCCCAACCTTTAAGAACAGTTTAGTGCCAGGACATGGGCCACACCTGTAACACTTTTATCTCCAGTTAACACAGCTAACCAACCACAATGGAAAGAGCAAACCAAGTACAAGATAATGCATAACACATTTCAATTTGATTTGAGGGGTTATTACGCAATAGCTTTTATCAACTAAAATAATATTATGTGAAGTCTAAATTACATATTCCATGAGGGTGCATCAGATGGGATGACACCATAGTGACTAGAATGTAGTTCCATTTGGATATTGGTTGGTGCACATGTTTGAAATGAGGTATTTCTAGAGTCCTAAGTTGTCTAAGTAAATATGAAGCTACTGTCTTTTCTTAAGCCGGAGAAAAGCTTCCATGAATTATCTTCCATGTGGCTTGGTGCTAAAGTTGATTAAGGAAATGAACTCACATGATATTTAAGGATGAGGAAATATCCTGATTAGCCCAGAATTCAGTGTTTGTCTAGGATATAAGAATTTCAGAGGTAAAGTTAAAAGATTTTAGGATCAGAATAGGCAACATCTTAGTCACTATGCTTGTGGCTATGACACAATTCCTAACATTCAGAGTTTAAATGAAGAGAGTTCTATTTTGACTTACCTTTCAGGTCATAGTCACCTGGCTCTAAGGCACAACAGTATGACAAAAAGCATGGTGTGAGAGAGAGATGCTCACAGCACAGCAGGCCAGAAACAGAAAGTTCTGGTGGGAGAAGGGGAGGGAGGTGTAATCTTCTGAGTTATGTTCACAGTGAACTGCCTCTAGCAATCAGGGTCTGTCTTCTACCAGCAGGTCAAAATACCCCATAATTTGATTATGTTTCATAGATCCTGCCTGTGAGTTTAGGATCTTATGAGACTAGCTCTGAAAACAAGTCAAGCCCCAGTGTCAATGAAATCCTTGTTCCCAACTAAAACCTCTTCAATTGAGACTGGGCGTGGTGGCACATGCCTGTAATCCCAGCTCTTGGGAGGCTGTAAACAAGTGGATCACTATGAGCCCAATCTAGTAGTGAGACCCTGAACACCCTGTAGAGCCTTCTTTAAAATACAAAAAAAAAAAAAAACCTCTTGAGGCTTCTTGTGATCAGCTATGTTAGTGTCAGAATTCTGGACTTCTTACCAGAATTTCCTATCAAACTTGAATTATAGCATTCTAGGGCTGCTTCTTTAACAGGCATCTCCAAACCTTTTCAAACTCCTCCTGTGGATTACTTCTACAGGCTTCTGAATGTCGTGATCTGATAGGGTCACAGCAATGACTCCACTCTTGATACCAAAGTCTATCTTAGTCACTTTCCTTAATGCTGAGACAATATTCATATCCCCAAGGGAGAAAAGGTTTATTTGGGCTTATGCCATAGTCTATGGGGTTGGCTGACTCTAAGGCAGGACAGTCTGGCAGAGACAATGGCAAAGAAAAGTTGCTCCTGGCATGGCAGATAGGAAGCAGAAAGTCAAGTGAAGAGCCCAAAAGAGAGATACAACCTTACAGGTCATGCTCATAGTAAATTAAATCTTCTGACCAGTCCCCACTTCATAACAGGAAAACAGCTATAATACACCATACGCAATCACTTTCCATAGATCCTGCCTATCATTCCGTGAGTCTTTAGGGCGACATCTAGATATAAAACATAATGGGCACTCACGTTAGGTTTGGAAAATATAACTTTTGCAGAGACCAATATCCTTGAAAGACTTCAAGAGTCTGGCACAGTGATGAAGAAGTAGACGGTTTCTGGAAGGACCCACCATTGTGTCCTTTCTTCGTGCACTGGCACTAACCAGTCTACTCATCCATGTGATTCTGGAAATGAACAGTAGTCACATTCCCAGCAACAGAAGCCTGGCTATCCACTAAACAACCCTACAAAGCAAGGAATGTCATAGTGTCAACAGTCCCACAGAACTATGACCAGTGACTTCATAAACTTTTCTGTGACTCTGAATCCTATATCAGATTGCATGTGTCCCTTGTGTCCTACAAGCCTCTGTTTTGCCTAGCTGCAGCAGGACTTCTGACAGTATCAGCTTTTTCTTCTCTTTTGACTCTCTTCTCCTCCACTCTGGATTCCTAGGCCCCTACTTTTGCATAAGCTCTAATTCATATATGCAATTCAGAGTTCCACAATGACTCAATTTCTTCTGACTGAACTCATAGTGATCCACCCAAATAATTGGGATGTAGTACCAAAGAATCAGAAGCAGGCATCAGGGGTGTTATTCACACGCTCAACACAGAACAGTGAGAGCAAAATAGAAATACATTTTTGCCTTGAAGAATTAACCTTAAGACCTTCTCTATCCACCTCTCCACTTGGTCATTTTTCTTCTTCCACAAACACTCATTTTTATTACAGAATTTTTTTATAATTTTCAAATTTCATACATATTTGTATGATTATTAGTTTAATGCCTACTCTTCTAGCTACCTGACAAAAGGTTGAATAGCCTTTAAAATATTCAACATCATATGTTCTGCATCCCTAGAGGCTGTAAAATGTTTGGCACATAGTAGAAACACAATAAAGCACCACGAATATGTTTGAACAAGTGAACAAATGAGAAAAAAAAGTGATTTGAAACCTGAGACTCTCTTCAAGAGCACATGCTACAAATTCTTTCCCCTAAACATTAATCACAGTGTGCCTCTTAGAAGAAAGAAATAGACAATTCTCCAGCTCTAAACATTGAGAGCCTTTTTATATTCCATCAGTAACATAACCCGTGACCAGGTAAATACTTGTCTTTTTTATTTCCCCCAACAAAGAGAATCAATTACGAACTTCTCTGTTAATCCCTTAAGTACAATGTGAAGTCCATTAAAGACCCAGAAGTTAGTAACCCTGGAATAGAGAGTAATGTTTGTACTATTAAATGAATAATGGCTCCACATTGTCTCAAAAAGGAGAATTTTCCTGGGTTGCCATTTGGTTTGTTTGTTAGTTGGTTTTAAATCATTTAATGGGTCAGGAAGATGCTATGCTTAGCATGAATACTAATGTCTCCAACAAGGCTACTACAGAGCAATCAGCTTTAGTAAAAGTAACAATTTCAGCCTGGAAATTGAGGACTTGGGCATCTATTGAGTTTTAGAAATAATTGTAAAGCTATAACATTAATGTGTGCTAAATAAACTAAACAGTCGCCTCATTCTCAATCAATAGGACAGTGAGTAAGGGGTCCAGCCGTCCAGCCACAGCGTGCCTCAAGCTCTAAGCCATGTAGCTAAATCTTTTTTTAAAAATATGCTGTTATTTAGGGTTTCATTAATATATATAGTAATTTTATATGTGTATTGAACATGGTATGGCTATTCATTATATGGAACAACTCGTAATAATGAGGTCAGAGTGCTTGGCATATCATCAGCTCAAGCAGTGATCATTTTTTTGTGTTGGAAGTATTCAACAATCCTCTCTCCTAGCTATTTGGAAATATTCAACTAACTTTTGTCAACCATAACTACACTACTATGCAGCAGAGCATTAAAAGTTGCTTCCCTTATTCAACTGAAATCTGTACCTTACTATCTCTTCATCTTTCCTGCCTATATGTTCTTTCAGGCTCTGGTAGTCAATATTCTATTCTCTACTCTAAAGTCAACTTTCTAGTATCCACATAGAAATGAGAACATGCAGTACTTGACATTTCTCTTAATGTAACGCTTTCTGATTCCATCCCTGTTGCTGAAAATAACAGAATTTCATCTGTTGTTGAAGCTGACTAATGTTCCATTACATACATATGTACTGGATCTTCTTTGTCCCTCACCGGATATCGAGGCTGAGTACCCTGAATAGTGCTGCAATACACATATGAGAGCTGATATATCTTTGACATGGAAAATGCAGTTCCAGAGAAAAAACTGTTCTCAGGGTGAATATCTATATTATTTTCAGAACTAGTCCATTTCAGAGATCATTCATTCATTTTAACAAAGTTCATAATTACTTTCAGTATCTTCACCAACAAAATAGAAATTTCACACTCAGTGCCAGGACCTCTGCATAAGCTTAGGTTCCAAGCATCTCTTGGAGTTTCACCTGACGTTCCAGAAAAGACTTAAAAGATGATGGGATGATGACCACCAAATCAGATTCACTACAGCCACCAAACTCTTTGTTATGGTGGGGAAGTTAACAAGCACACTGTTCCCACATCACCAGTATCTTATGTGGTAAATTAGTCTACACAGGAATTGCTGGGTGTAAAAGAAAGGACTCCTCTTCAAGATGTCATCCAAATACCATGTTCATTTTATACATGAGAAATTGATACAGAGAAAGAAAGGAGCAGCTACTGAATTGGCTTTAAAAAAATACACCAATAACTCTCATTAGGTCGTTATTCTCGTTGGGCGAGACAGTTGCTTAGCATGAGCTGTGAATCCTGTGGCAGAATGGAGACCCTAGAGGTGACAATGACGCCATGAATGGAAATTTGGCAGGTCTTATTTGTTTTCTGGTTACTCGGCACCAGGCATCCTTATAGACTGTGTGAACCTAGTCACACCTGCTTCACAGAGTAGAAACCAAAATGGGGCAAGTACCTTTGGCCCTGCTCACAGCATCATCTATTACCATGCCTCTGCCATTGGGATGCTTCTGCCTGGGATTTCAGGTCTTCAGGAAGTGAAGGAGTAAAGAAAGAACATTAATTTGAAGACAACACTCTTAATATAACAAGCACTGTTGAATGCACATTATTTTGTTTAGTGAAATTTTGTATCATGTCTAATTTTTTCTTTTCTATTACTATTCTGTATTCTCTTTAAAAAGTAATAAAATAATTTTTATAAAGTGAATTGATCAATCACATGCAAAAAAGAAAAGAAAAAAAATCCCATTAGTTGCAAGTACATTAGAGAAGTATACTGGCAGAGGAATGTGGTGCCTGGGCTCTGAGTTTACCGGGAGGCGCCCAGGTGTAGCAGCAGTGACATCATGTCTGGCACCAGGGCAGCATGATAAGCTGACTGTTCTCAGGTAGAATGAATTCCAAAGTGGGATCTGTTTCAGTCCATTCTTCCAAATACCTCCACATCTTTTTCTAAACTTGGTTCTGAGTCTTCCTTGGGATTTGGAGATAATAAATCCTAGTTGTATTTGATTTTGGCAGGGAAGATTTGTGACTTGACAGTCTGGCAGTGACAGTTATGGTGATGCAAGAAAGAAAAAAACATAGCTCCAGACAAGATAAATGGAGATTGGCATTGGCTTAAGTGTTGGGTGGCTAGTGGCCTTGGGCAAGTCAGTCCCTTTCACTGGAACTCAGCTTTCTTATTCTATCATAAAAGGACACTGGAATAGATGGCTCCTGTCACTACCACAGTATTATTGCCATCTTTTGTTTAGCACATTGTTATTGATGGCTTAAATGATGTCCTTAAAGTTCTTACCATCTCCAATGAATTAGTTCAATTTAACAAATTTATTGAACATTTTGTGCCAGGCATCAAGCTAAATGCCGGAAATATAACAATGAATAAATCAGTCATGGTTTCTGCCCTCTTGAGGCTTAGAAGTAAGACACTGCAATTGCCAATTACCTTGGAAAACAGAAAGTATTATGGTATAAAGAGGACAGAGTGTCCTCAGAAAGCATCAAATTGGGCCCTCTTGCAGGCTTGAAGAATCAAGGAAGTTTTCCCAGAAATGATGACACCTAAGCCTTTCTGGAGACAGCAGAAGAATGAGATAGACATGCTGCAGGATAAATTAGAGTGAGGAGACATGTTGCTCCAAACATAGCAGGAAACATTAGTGTCAAAGGCCTGCAGGGAAAAGCAAAAACAAAAAACAAAGGCCAGGAGGAACTTCTAGGGTTCATCATCCCTGGGCTGAGGAGGCCATGTTATGTCAGAGAGATAAGGGACCCAGCAGGCTGCACCAGGAAGACTGCACTTGGATTCATTCTAGAAATAAGGAAAATGTGTTAGAGATTCAGTATCCCTTCATTCATTCATTCATTCATTCATTCATTCATTCATTCATTCATTCATACTACAAAGGCAAAAAACACAAATATGTTTTAGATAGAATTATAGCAACAAAGGTTGAATGGAAACATCTTTTCAGGGTTAATCAGAAAAATTTAAACAAATGTCCCCTTTGCTTGAGACCATGCTTCCTTTAAGTTTCTGGACCAGTCCAGGCAGATCTGTTCCTTGGGGAGCAAACACACAGCCCTCAGCAGGTTGGTAAGCGTATTTTCTGTTGTCCCACAGTATGACTTGGTTCTGTAAAGCACGTTTGTAACCATGACCCAAAGGCATAAGAGCAGTAGGCTAACTCACTGAAATAAAGCACCTTCAGCATGTGCTCTTCTGGCCTCTCAAGGGTGATTTTTTTTTTAATCCCAGAGGGTGGACATTTCACAAGTATCCACCCACCCTCTACTCCTTGAAAAGGAAAGTGTTGCTACCAGAGAAGTAGAAGCAGTTTTAATAAGAAATAATTCTACATTTCCCACATAACGTGCTGGGTGGAAGGATGCAGAACTCTAAATGACTTTGAGGGGCTCAGTACCTTCATTGCATTCATCAGTCCCTTTGGTTTTCTAGACATTTACTGGACTTTGTCCTCTGACCAGAGCAGAATCTTTCCCTATCCTTTAGGAAATGTGACACTCAGAACCATATTTATGATCTGACTGTCACCTGGTGCCATAGCATAGCTGCATCCCCCGCCCCAAACACTGTCACTGTAGCAATGTAGTTGGCTTGCTCTGGCATTTTCGACATCAGATCATGCTGTGGACTCCCACTGTGCCGTCCGTCAACAAAGTCTCTAAGGCTTTCCCCCCATGTGCTGTGGTTAGGCCACTTCTCTCCTGTTTCATACACAATTTGACTTTTGAACCCAAGTGCAGGGCCCTCCATTTATCCCTATTAAGCTTCATCTTGTTAGATTCAGGCTATTGTTCCAGCCTGTCGAAATCATTTTAGATCTTGGCCTTGTCAGCTGTCTCCCTTTTTGCTCTATGTCATCTGCAAATTTGATCAGCATGCTTTCCATGTTTTCATCTAAGCCATCAATGGAAGGTTGGGTGGCACAGAGGCAAAGATGTAGCCCTCTAGGTCACTGGAGATGGCGCTCGAGGTTGCCGGTGATCAATCAATCCACGTTCCTGGAGCTCTGTCTTTCACCCCGTTCCAGTACACTGGACCACATTATCATCTAGCTATGCTCCTCCATCCAGTCTGTGGCAACAGCCGAGGGTACCTTTCCAATTGTTTCGCTGATATCTAGATGCGTGATGCTAGAGCACGTCTTTGTTTGATGCTATAAGGAATCTCCAGGTACAGAAATTCTAACAGCACTAATGCAAACATTGCTAGATACAGTTTATACAGAGGAGAGTTTTCACAAGAGGACAGTGACAGGTACAGTTTTCTCATTCCACTACAACACGAATTCCTCAAAGCCATGAGTACTTCTGCATTTTGCTCATGGCTGTTTCATCAGTGCCTAGAACAGTACTTAGTGATAGTAGACACTTGCTGTTTACAAAATTATTTAATTAATATAGCTTAGAATTAACTATAAGCTACTCAATTTAGAGATTATTTGTTACTTTCTCAATCAAGGTATGATAAGATAGAATATTGGTTTCATTTCTTGTTGGCAGGACTAGAGATTATCAAACTATACAACCACACTCCAAACTAAGTCCATTTTTTTAGTTTTATAAATGAAATTGTAACACAGTCATGTTCGCATGTTTAATATCATTGGGGGCTGTTCTCGTGTTATCCAGGAAGATTTGAATATTTGTGACAGAAACTGTCAACAACCAAGAAATTTACTATATGTCATTTTTTATTTTTTACAAAAAAAAAATGAACATTTATCCTTCAGCATGAAGTCCAGATTCTGGATATCTAAAGCTTTCAAATGGTCATGTCTTTATTTTCTTACTGATGAAAAGTAATGCTTTGAGAAATATTCCCAAACTTTAACAAAACTGATATTTTTCCTTTACCATTTTCCTTTGTTGGAGTCATTCAAAATGATGCCCTATCCTCTTGCGCAAGTCTTTTCAACCTTGAAAAGATACATTACACAACTTCATGGTATATACATTATGTATATTAATATATACCCAGACGGATAAGTATGTATGTATGCGTGAAAATACCTGCCTCAGGCAGAGCTCCCTCTTGGGCACTCTACCAGAGAACTCATGTTAGTTTTTAAGTTAGATAATATAGGTATTATTATCTTTTTTATGTTGAGGAAACTGAGGAATTTAACAGTTTACCCAGTGATTCAAAATAAATAGCGAGTTTGATGGAGGTGTGAGCTAAGGTTTTGTTTGTCATGTGGTTTGGTTTTGCTCAGTTCTTATTCAGAAATAACCCACTTTACAAATGAGGAAGAGGGACATGTTTGATTTTATAGAAGTCTTGATTTGGGGATTGAAATATAATCAAATTAATTATTTTAATCTTCTATTGATGTCTAAGTCAGCCAAAGGCAATTTTATTTCGAAAAGCCATTAACTAGCATGACTTTAAACAATAAAATAAATTCATAAACTATTCATTCCGTTCAAAATCTGCCATATCCTTGCAATTGTTTTGAACTATCTTAAGCATTAGGTCATTCAAACCCAGCCCTCAGTTGTACTGTGCTCCTCACCGGGGCAGTTCCCATCCCATCTGCCCAGGCACAGATGGCTTGGTCTGTGTACATGGGTTTTCTTTATACCCTGGATGTGATAACAACTACCATGAACCTGTGTGTCTGTCAGGAGCCTCATATGCAGCTCAGTTCTTCTTCACATCATCTTTGGGCAGCACGTCAGAAGCTGGCAGCATCTCATTCCAGTTTCTATTTATGCCCCTCCACTTAGAATCACTTTGCTAACTAACCCAGGCGGGTTCTTTCTTTCCACTAATAACTAGATTGGTGCTTTCCCTTAAGATCATATTTCATCAGTTGCTGGCACATCTCTCCTACTGCTAATGCCACAATGATCTGCCTTGGCAAGTTTCCAGATTTTCCTTCATCACCTTCGGGGATACATCCTGGCCGGGCTTTTCTGTCAACTCCTGGCCCTTCCATATGCCCCTTTCTTACACCAGTTCCAGCATCAATCCCCTGGCCAAATTTAATTTCTTAGTCATGATTATTCAAGCAAACCAAAATAGCATTTTCTTAGAAAGAGCTTCTTTTCTCATGGCCAAACATAACACACTTCTCACCATCAGAAAGCATCTTCCAGGGCTCAGCTATCTCTCTTGAGAGGACTTAGAGAAACAGTAAGACAGACGTAGAAAATGGGGGAAATGTCTTATGTGAGAGTTCATTCAGAATCTTCTGGGTATCATGTTCAATAAACACCACCAGGTAATTCACTGAGTATGGAAGGTGAAAAATAATAACCTTTCAAGAAGATAGGGCATCCAAGCATCCAAGGAATTTATTACTCCCTCAAGTCTGTTTGGTGCAAGGAAGTGTTTGCTTGGCAACCTGGGCAGAGCATTTTTAAGAGTTATTTCTCCCTCTCCCCTCAAAGGTGCTAAGAGAAGCAGACTAGGGACAGAGACATTGCACTTGGAAGGAGTCCCCGCCCTCTACCCAGCTGCTTTCATGCAGGAAGAAATGAGCTGGTCCAAGTCCACCTGCTCCTGCACAAGCACAAGAGAGCGCTGCTTCTGGGCACTGATGCCAGGAAGACCCTGCAGGACTTGAAGGCTTTGCAGGAAAAAACAGTGAGGGATTCTGAAAAAGAGAAATCCACAGTCTGAATCTTCCCTTGTCCAATATGGCAATGTCATTTGAAGGGAACTACAAAGATGATTACTGGAATAAGAATTCTTTTTGTCCCAACCAGAGAAGCACCAGAAGAGCACCTGCAGATCCTTAGTTAGAAAGCCTTCAGTGAACAAGAGTGAGGAGGAACGCTTTTGTATGTATACCCTCTTCTGTGCAGGGACTCCATGCCCTCTCCCATTAAGAGTCCCCAGAAAGGCTGCCAATGTCATCACTGTGAGCTGGATTCAGCCTGTTTGAGAAACAGAGGTGGATCTACCCCATACAGCACCCACCCCATCTCTGCACCAGAGCACAGCTCTGTCTTGCTTTACAAATGGATTTACACTAAATATAATGTTCTCTCCTCCCAAATATAGGTATATAATGCAATAATACAGACTCTTGATAAGTATCTATATTCCTTAGTTGTCTTTTTCCAAAGGGAAAGTACTAGATCAGTGCCAAGAAGAGGCCAAAAATGTACCTCTTCTGATGGGACTACTGCATAAGTATACTTGTACCTGCTTAAAAAGCTTACAATTGTACATTATCTCTTTGAGAACAGACTGCTATGTTAGACAAGAGTCTTCCCTCTTCTGGATCAGTCTCCCCCATAGAGCATGATGGAATGGCAAGACGATGCAGTTGAACAACCCAAATGGACAGCACACAATCACACGGTCCTCACTATTTCCTATTACTGAAAGGTGCAGCCACTGCCTGCAGTGACTGAAGATCGCAGAAATAGTTCCCTAGTCCTATGCTTTCCTGCCCAAGCCCTAGCTCAAGTCAAAGCAATCGCTGCATCTATGCCTTTGCCACAGTGCTATTTCTTCTGTTCTCCCTCCTCATCTCCCTAAGGCTTTGCCCAGGTAGATCAGTTCCCAATCTTGCCTTCCTGCTTTGATGTCCATCATCCTCTGTCTGGTCTGCAACTTCAAATCCTTATTGTGGAGAAAAAAAACACATGACTTTTCTTAAATGCATGTTAATCACAGTATTTCTTTAGCAAAATACTGTACCTCTAAGTCATCCCACAGGTAGAAAATAATGACCAAACATAACTTCAACCCTGTTCCTCTTGAGGAGATTATCTAAGGATCAAGCTAGCATATATATGGTTTGAAATTTTAAAAATAGTTGATACACTGAACTTTTAAATATCTCTATGAACCACTGGAAATGCTTCTAAAATAAACTGTACATTTTGAGATCCCATTCAGTTTGGGGAAGTAATACACAGAGGTCCCTTGTAGCCTTTGCTGAGTTTCCCTGATCGCACTTAACTTGTATCCAAACTACAGCCACAATATTGACAGTGACACAGTCAAGACACAGAAACACTTCTTCACCACAATGATCCCTGTTATTCCCACCCCACTGGTAGCCAAACCTGCCTTTCCTTTCCACTTCCCCCAACTCTCATCTCTGCCTTCTGGAAAACAGCTATCTGTTCTCAATTTCTCTAATTTCATTAGTTTTATGACTGTTATGTGAGTGAAATGATTGCCGAAGTCAAGCTTTTACATTTCCCCCCACTAAGTATAGTTCTTCAGAAAACCATGCAAGTTGTTACCTATATTAGTGATTTGTTCCTATGAAAGCTGAGCTATATCCCATGGCATGAATGCTCCACTATGTGCCTAATCATGCATCTGGTGAATGATATGTAGGCTGTTTCCAGATTTTTGCCATTACAAATGAAACCACTATGAGCATCCATGTACAGGCATCAACAGAACTTTTCATTTCTCCGGGATAATTGCCCAAGCATACAATTTCTATGCCAGATGGTAGTTGTGTGCTTTTATAAGAAACTGCCAAACTGCTTCCTTGAGTGTTCCCTTTCACATTGCCACCAGCAAGGTATGAGTTATTGTTTTCCATAGTTGCCATATTTGGTGCTGGCACATGGCAAAATTTTAGTATGTATGTAGGGCTACCTAATTATAGTCTTAGTTTGTGTTTCCCTCAGGGTTAATGCTATTGAACATCATTTTCTGTGGTTGTTACTTGTATAGAGTTTTCAATAAGATACTTGCTCAAGTCTTCTGACCATACTGCAGCTCAACATTTTTGGTTTACTCTCATTGAAGGTCTTATTTTTTATGTATTTAGTACAGGTTCTATAAGGTCTCACTACACAGATCAGATTCTTAGTGATCCTTCTGTTTTCAGCCTCCCAAGCACTGGGATTACAGGCACATGCCACCACACCCAGTATCAATCACCATCTCAGCTCATAAGCTGGGGATCAAATACCAGTCGATGTGCCTGTGTAAGCAAGCACTTTACTGAGCTATCTGGCCGGCCCCGCACAGCACTTTTAAACCTTTGGAAATTTTTCAACTTTTACTCTTTTGAATATGCTTTGTATGCCAAATCTAAAAACCCTTTGGCTAGCCCCAGATTCCAAATATTTTATCCTCTTTTTTTTTAAATGTTTCCGAACATTTCATAGTTTTGTGTTTTATATGTAGAAGGTCCAGGATGTATTTTAAATTAATTTTTATAAGAAGTAAGATTTAAGGCAAGGGTCCTTTTTCTTCCTCCTCTTCCTTTCTTATTTTCCTTCTTTCTTTCCCTTCTTCCCTCTCTTATCTCCCTCCCACCGTCCTTCCTTCCTTCCTTCCTTCCTTCCTTCCTTCCTTCCTTCCTTCTTTCCTTCCTTCCTTCCTTCCTTCCTGCAATCCTTCTTTTCTTATCTTCTTTCTATCCTCTGGACACCTATTTACTCTAGCATCCATTTGTTGAAAAGTTTCATCAGGCACTTGTGAATGGAATTTCCCCACTTAGTCTCCTCTTTTTGTGTAGCAACTGTCAAAGATTTGCTTCCTGGCCTTTACTCTGTGCCACCACCATTCTCACCCAGACCTCCAGAAAGATTCATTGCATTCTTCTGTGAAGGCCAAATAAGTCTTCCCTACTGCTCAGTGTCTCTTTAACATGAAAGTAAATACCAGAAGGACAGACTGAGAATAAAGAAAAATCCCTCAGGACTGAGGAGTAGAGCCACCGCTCTCATAATGTACCTCAGTTACTTTGCTTTCTCTACTAGCATCTGTGATTCCAAACCCTTGCCTCGGAAAATTTTTTTCCATGGGCACAAAGTTGTTCACCTAAAAATCTCAGAATTGCCTTGCACTTGATCTCCTAATTCACAGCACATTGGATTCTGTCCTGGTTCCTTGTTTACTACTTCATTTTGTAGCCAGCACACTGGAAGTGTTTGTCACCTGGTACTGTGACAAGTGCTTGTTGATGTACTAATGGAAGACTCCAGAAAACCCTGTGTCCTCCTTTGCCTTCTACATTCCCTAATATATCATCCAAATCACTGTTGCACTCAAGATGAACAACCCTAATTTAAAATCATCTAGACCTGTATGTGCCTGAGGCAGCATCTCCGTATAGAAATGTCAAGGGTCATTCTTTTCTGACAGATCCTGGAGGGAAAAGTGTAAGATGCCAGGTAGGTACAATACGACTGCACAGAAAACCCCAGCAACACTTGGTGAGGCTACAGGGTGTGATTCAGTTCTTTAGGCTAAAAAGTAACCAGGCTCTCCAAAGTGTACTCTGATTCAGTCTATGATTGGACTTCCTGCAGTGTCACTGAGACCTGGATGTGACTGGAGTGTAGGGCTGAGGATGCTCTTTATTGATAAGTCCATTTAAATAGTCCTGATGTTTCTGTCCCTGTCCATTTCTATTCAAATGTCACCATCATCAATGAATTTGATCATACTCTGCCTGAGGCACTTTAAGCAAATTGGACATATTCTTAATAATAAAAAGCTGACAAATGTAGTGCTTAAAAATAGTATGGTGCTGATTCCATGAATAAGAATATCTCTAAAATGGATGAGAGGAGACTTGATGATTTCTGTGAGCTTGGTGGGGGTGTGTGTGCACACACACACATGAATCCTCTTTCATGACCATAAACATAATATGTTCATTTGATTAAAGATGTTGTTTTTCCTTAGTATAAGTATGTGGAAGAACCAGAGGGAAAAGCCACATACTTGAAGTCCTCATTTTTAACTTCTCAGTCAGTGACTATCGGTCAACATTCATTATCCCTATGATGCCTCCTTGGTCACTGTTACAAGATGTTTTCCCCTCTTTATGTCCCTCATAAATTAGTTCCTGTAGCAATTATCTGGCATATATAAAACTTCTCTGGAGCCTTTTTGTACAATATCTGTGCAGCATCAGTAAAATCTCTTATTTTTTAATGTGCCACCCCAGGAGGGATTTCCATCTCTCTCTTCTTCCCTCAAATTATAAATTCTCCCAGTAGTGGCCTTTGTTAACTCTTTACAATTCAAAATACACATTTAAAGGATAAAGTTTTATCTACATGTACTATCTAGTTAAATGATTTATTTGCGTATTTAGTCTTTAAATTTATTATGCATTGTCAAATGACAAAGAGTTTTGTCTGAAAGCTACCTGGAAGTTTCATCCAAATAATAGTATATGATTGGTGTGAAAACCCTGCATGGTGACTCAGGCCATCTTTCAACCATTCTTTAAAGTGATATAATTTTTTAAGTGGTCCAGTAATTTTTATTGCCTTTGGCTGTACTTTTGGGCATGTTGTAAGGAAGCTTACACAGTCACAATACCTTTATTTTCAGTGCTCCCTCAATATAATCTTGTAAACGTATTATAAGCTACTGTCAGGACTCCAATTAAATTTGAAACAATGCAACATCATGCTGCCAATGCAGAGTACTTATCTGATGTGCAAGTTTGACAGTCACTGTCCATAGAAAGCTACATTCTCTTGTGTTCATGCAAAGTCATCACAACTCACTGCTGCTTGGCCATTGACAAGATTTAACCAATGAAAAGACCCAGCCTAGCTTCCAAGTTGCTAAAATTTGAAAATAACGTATGAGTTGCAGAATCAAGAAATCATACCCTAATATCCTGGCTCCTTAATGATGCTCCAGACATGGATGCAATAAAATGACATCACCAGTGAGTTCTACATGAGTACTCATCATAGCAAAATTATCTCTTATTTATTCAGGGATAGAGAACACCCAAGTTAAACACCTGAAAAACGGTACCATGTACCCATTCCTTCTACTCTAGGACCTGATTCTATTTATTTCTGCTGCTTCCCAAAACTTTCTTATGTTTTGAGAGAAATTATGTGAAAAGGATAGTGCGCTGGGACAAGCAGTAACTCTGGAAATTGGAGTTCAACAATATTTTAAACCATCCAGCTTTGCTCTTTGCTCTTGATTCTCAAAATAAGTCTGGCTAAAAGCCCACAACAACATCCATGCCACTCCCTCAATATTCGGTTGCTTTGAAATATCTTTTGAAAGATTAATCAGTCCACCATGCTTAATCTCAGTCTCAGGCAAAGTCTTTGGACATGAGCAAAATGCAGACAAACTTTGGGGTAAGTCATAACACAGATGATCCTGAGTCCAACAACCAATGCAGTCCTTCTTCCCACCAGAAACCTCCCAAGCCTGGTCTTACAGGCAGGATTTCTATCAGCCTTCAGGTCTTCTGAGCTCTGACCAGAATCTCCCAAACAGAACAGCCAAAGCAGTTCCAGCTCTTTGCAAGTAAGCAACATCTCCAAATCTTTCCTACCTCTTCCCATAAGCCATTCCCAAAATCTTCTAATCCACATGGTCAGGTTTAGTCACAGTAAGGACCCAACTCCTGGTACCAAATTCTGTCTTAATTACTCTTCCCTCATTGCTGGGATAAATACCAGACACCCAAAATGAAGGAAGGAAAGGTTTATTTAGCTCATAGTTACTGGAGGTTTCAGTCCATACTCAGCTGGCTCCAAGGCAGAGAAGCACATGGAAGAAAGCAACCTTTCATGGTGCTGGCAAAAAGCAAGAGTCAAGATCTTCATTTTAATTCTTTTGGATGAATGCTCATAAATGGGACTGATAAAACATACAGATCTGCTTTTAGCTTTTTGAGGAATCTCCATATTATTTTCCACAGAAGCTAATAGTGTTTAAAGAGTTCAATTTCTCTGCAATTTCACCAATACTTTTTTGTGCTTTGGTTTGCTTGATAACAATCATCCTAATGGGTGTAAGGTGATACCACATTGTACTTTTAATTTCCATTTCTCTTATAATTAATGATGCTGTACTTGTTGAGCACTCTTATATTTTCCTTTAGAGACATACCTATTCATTTATTTTGCCTTTTTTAAAATTAGATTATTATTAGTAGCAGTGGTACTGGCAGTAATATTTTACACAGCTAAGTTGTTGGTGCATTTTATGGATTTTAGATTTTAAGGTCTTACCATACATGGTTTGCTAATATTTACTCCAATTTGGTAGGTTGCAGTTTTATTCTGCTGAGTGTGTTCTCTGCTGTGCAGAGGATTTTGGTTTGTAGTCCTGTTTTGTTAGTATTTTTGTGTTAGCATTTTTGTAGTATTTAATATTTTAGTACTTTTTGCTAGCATTTTGCTTGTGTTTGCTTTTCATGTTTGTCCTCCACTGTAATATATAAGAAATAATATATATGACCAATGTCAAATTTTATGAAGTAGGTTAAAGGATGGTGAAGGAAATTGTACTATTTAAAATAAGTAAAACAGATAAGACCTCTCTAATGGAATGTTATTTGAGCAAAAGTCTACATGAATAAAAAGGCAAATCACTGAGACTGAAGGGAAGGAATATTCCAATAGAGTGAAAACAAATACAAAAACCCAGCAAAAAGACAAGAGTAGCAACAGGAGTATGAGGTAGAGAAGCCAGATATGAGATGATAAACAGATATTTAGGGATATATAATCACAAGAAAATGTGTAGGCAATAAGAGGGATTTTAGATCTCATTCCAAAGGAGATAAAGATACCAGCTATAGAATGATTTTAAATAAAATAGCGACATGAGCTAAATTAGATTTTTAAAATATTACTCTGGCTACCATACAGATAACAATACAAGGAACAAGAAGAAAGTTAAGAACTCACAATCCAGGTTACAGCTAATAATGTCTTAAATTAGTTTGGTAGCAGAGAAGATGGTTCATAGCAGTCAGATGCTAGATGTATTCTGACAGTAAAGCAGAGACAATTTTTCAGGAACACTTGATGTGAAAATTAAAGTAAAAATACAAATGTCTATGCAGAGATAAGAATAGTGATAATAGCAGTATAATCTTTATATAGAATTCAAAATCACAGCATTTGATAGAGTCAACTTGCAAGTTACTGTAGGTAGAGAACAAAAGAAGTAACCCTATTGCTCTCCAACATGCTGTAATTAAAATATGAGTCTGATAGGGCAACTAGAGTTACAGGTTTTTAATCCCAGCCTTCTGAGAGGCATAAGCAGGACAATTACATTTTGGAGCCCAGCCTGAGCAACTTGTCTCATTATTAAAAGAAAAATAACTTTGAAAATTAAAATAAAAACAATAAAAGAGCTGATGATGTACCTCAGTGCAAGAGGCCTGGATTTCATTCCCAGTCAATACCAAGTACCACAAAAAAAGGATTTGGTAAAGAAAATTATACTAAGAGGAACACTCTGCATATGAGAAAGGAAGGGCCCATGGTATCTGTGTATAAACTCCCATGTAAATTATTTCTTTGGGACTTGGGAGTGGCTACCTTGGGAGCTGCTGGAAACAAAGAAAGTAACAATTGGAAAGTGAATGGAAATAAGCAGGGATTCCAACTGTTTTCCCTGGTAACTGAAATTTGGAGAGTAGAACTCACTAAGTCTTACATAATTTTGAGATCTTATAGCATGGCTCCATAAACTTGGTGGTTTATCAATCTATATTTTTTTTACAGTTCTGGAAGCTTGATGTCACAGGTCATGTCCAAGTTTTGGTGAGGGCCTCACTTAGGCTGTAGGCTATCAGCTTCTTATTCCTTAGTGCACCAGGAAGAAAACTCCAAGGGATATCTGGTTCTCTGACTTCCTACATCATGACCTCATTCTCATGATATAGGCCTCGTTTCCAAATCCTTCTCATCGTCCAAGGGCTGCATTTCCACATCCTGTCATACTGGAAATCATATTTCAATATATGAACTGGGTGGAAGGACACAATAATTTATTTATGAAACAAGAGCTAAATCAAAAATAAGGGCCTTTCAAATAGCTTCAGAGGATTAAAGTGCCTGCAAGCAGGTGCAGGGGCCAGGGTTCAATCCCTGGGCCTGCCTTGCCGGCCCTGCCCCCAGGGCGCGCTGAGACAGCAATTGAGACTGGGCATGGTGGCACGTGCCTGTAATCCCAGCTGTTGTTAGGAGGCTGTAAACAGGCGGATCACTATAAGTCCAATCTAGCACTGAGACCCTGAACACCTTGTAGACACTTCCCTGAAATAAAAAATAAAATAAACCAAAAATAATTTCTGAGGATAATGAAAACCTCTATAGTTTGTACAGTGCATCATCCATAATGTTTAGCATACTGTGAAAATTTCTGGACATCTGAAGTAAGAAGATAATATGACCTCTAGTCAATAGAAAATATAATTAATAGTAACTTAGTAAAATAAAAGTGAAATGATCCAGATCCAGATCCTAGAATTAGCAGAAAAGACTTGAAAGCCACTGTTAAAAAGTTTTAAAGGCTTAAAGAAAAATATGATAAATAAATAGGTATTGCATAAGGAAAGTATGAAAGAAGGCTCTCTTAGAAATATTAGAGTTAAAAATAGAGTAGTTGGAACCAAAAGTGTATAAAAATTTTTACTAGCGAGGATTAAAAGTGATCCTCTTTTAATCCTCACAAGTAGATTACTTGGGAAGAGAGCAATGTAAATTACCTAATTTGAATAACCAAGGAAAATTATGAGCAGGACCCTCTGTTACCTAAAAGACAACATCAAGGTGCCTGTAAGTAAAATCATAGAGAGAAAATATATCATAAAAGAAAATTGCTAATTCCCACATCATATGGGATTCATCAGTTTCAAGATCTAGAAAGCTTATCCAGACAGGAATAACCATGTTTATTTTTTATTTTCTTTGTTTCAACTATTTGAATATGTTTGTGTTGGTATTCTCTGGTACTGTTAATTTTCCATTTCCTAATGACTGATGATGTTGAGCATCTTTTTATGTGCTTACTGACCATCTGTCCATCATCTTTGGTGAACACAAACTGTTGCTTGTATTTTGTTGAGTTGGTTATTGCTCTGAGGATTCTTTATATCTATTTTTTCAGACATAATTTTCATATACATTATCTCATTCTGGGACATGTCATTTAATTTCTTTGAGTGTGCATTTTAAAGAAGGGAAACCGTTTAATGAAGTGCCACTTATTGATATTTTCACCTAGAGACTGTGCTTTTCACATTCTGTTTAGCAACTCTTTGCCAAATGCAAGACCACACAAAGTCACTCCTGCTTGCTTTTTACATATTTGTTTTAGATTTAGTTTAGATCTTATATTTGCATTAGTGTACTTCAAAATTAAATACTGTCCCATCAAGTTTTGTCAGGGTGTGCAGCAGTTCTACTTACCTGATTCTGGTGGCAATATCAAATTGTAAAACTCATTTGCCAAGTTTGTCTGTTTAAGATAAATATACCTACCATATAACCAACCCACTAAGAATGTTACTTATTACAGAAAAATAAAAAATGTATACTTGTACAAAAATTATACAATAACACAAATTATACAATTGTATAATCTATAATAATTATAGAATTATACAATAACCAACTCAGCAAAGTACAAACAACAGTTTGTGTTCACCAAAAATGATGGACAGATGGTCAGTAAGCATATAAATTTATTTATTACAGAAAAATTAAAAATGTATACCTGTACAAAAATTATACAATAACTATTCTTCTCAGCTTCATTTGTAATATAATAATATAAATGATCATAAACAAACAGAGGAACAATCAAACTATGACACATCCATGTCATGGGACATTACTCCAGCGAGCCAATAAAAAGGAGTGAACCACTGGTGTAACTTCAGCATGGAAATATATTTGTACCGAGTGAAAAAGACAAGACAAAATATAAGGAACTAAACAGAAAGCAGAGAGACAGAGAAAGATTTCATTTACATAAAGTTCCACAATACATAAATGAATCTATGGTGATGCTCAGCAGGACAGAGTGCCTTGGGGGATGAGCGGGGTGGATAGAGGGCAGAAAGAAGGGCTTAAATTTGTCAAAATGCATCAAATTTTTTATTCTACTGAAGTATGTACCAATATTGTATGTAATTTCTACTAAAAACTGCTAATAAAATTGATAGAACAAAGGAAATCACTTTTTCTTACTAAAATATATGCCTGCATGTTAAAAATCTTAATAGGTCTGAAGGGGGAAGAAAAAGATTTCAGCTACTGTATACTTTATATGCAGATCGAGAGCTAATATGGACTTTTTTATCTGTTCCTCTGTTCATGAGGGGAGGGAGAGCTGGACCACTGATAGGGTAGAATGAAAATTAAGGCAAATCAAATATATTTAATATTTAGCTCTGCCCATCAGCTCTACCACAGGGTTTCATTTAACATATTTATGTAAGTTATGGAATTATGAATCAATACATTTCTATTGCCCCTCACCTTCCTTCCCTTCTCTGTTTATTCCAATGTATAACTGTGGTAAAATAATCAACAAGATCAACAGTAGAAGGGAACTTCTCTGTCCTATTGCTGCTGAATCTAAGTACATGACATGTGGCATGATATATGACGTAGCATGTGATGATGAATCCATGCACTGTGATATTTTAAATGTCTTCAAAGGAAGAGGCTATTATTAATCTGCATACTCTAAGAATAAGTACTTGGTGCTTGGTTTTTTGTGAATGAGTTTTCTGAAGTATAGCAATGAGAATTAATGTTTCTATTTTTTTTAAATCTAAGATTTGAAACATAGAATTAAGGAGATATGGTACAAGGGCAAGAAATTTAAAGACAAAACTATTATCTGTGAATTAGAAGCATTACAATGAAGATATAAAGTAATTTATTTATCATTTATTTTATTTATTTATTATTTATTTATTTTGGTGGAACCGAGGATTGAACTCAAGCCCTTGCACTTGCCAAGGAAATGCTTATTCCACCGAGCCATCTCCCCAGCCCCAAAGTATTTTATTTTTAAAGAGTATCATGGATTGGGGGGTTTTCAAGGGGAGCAATACAATGCAGGACTTATACTTTATAAGATTATTTAGTCATCCAAAGAATCATAAATAAAAATAAAGTACAAGAACTCTGTCCACAAGCTAATGACCAAAGAATCCAACTGAGGACCTGGATTGTAATATCCTGAATGTGTCCAGCTGAAAATCTAGAGCTCATAACAATGCCTCCCATAAGTTCACCTGGAGGTCTAGAGCTCACAGCAATGTCTCATGCAGGCCTGCTTCACAGATCTGCACTGGGAAGGCCCAAAGGTCAGCGATGGAAGCTAGAAAGTCTATGCCAGTGGGATGAAGGATCTGTGCTAGCAGACTGAGCGATCTAGAGCCAGGAAGTAATGCTCAAGGTAAGAGCCAGAACTCCCCCAAAAGTACCACAGCCATCCTCAGCAACAGTGAGGTCCAAGCTCCTCTAATGATGAGGATATCTAAGTTCCAACCAGGAAAGCCAACATGCCAAGCTTCTCTAGGAGACTGAGCTGTGTACCACCTTCCCCTCTGGAGCCAAGAAGTGATGCTCAAGGTAATGACCAGGGCTTCTCCAAAGTACACTGCAGTCATTCGCAGCAACAATGAGGTCCCAAGCTCCTCCTCCAATGAGAACTGCCAAGTTCAATAGGAAAACCAGCACTACAAGGTCTTCCAGCAGAGTAGCCCAGGAGAACCAGGAGAACCAGCAGCTTCCAACAGCTCCCCACCAGCTTATCCAAACAGCTTCCTTAACAACCTTCCAACAGCTTCTAGTGCTCTGTCTTTTATGCTGCTCTCAACACTCCTCAGGTGGGTCTCCCACGCCCACCACTATGCTAGTTCAGTTCAACTGGGTGTAACAAGTTGACTACCAGTTGGTAATCCACCACAATGAGTATTCCCTAATTACATTTGCCAAAAGTTCCTAGAAACAATAACAAACTCACCACTAGTAAACATTTCTAGTGTCTGAAGCGTGGTCTCTCCACATCCACGAGATCTGGAATATTTTATCAAAGCAGAAAGTCAAAAAGTCATTAAAATTGCTAAAGTCACATCAAAACTGCTCAGCAGCCAACTTAAAGAAGTTCCTGTTGGAGACAAGGGTCAAAGTAGATCATCATAAGAAAACCTACTGAAATGGATTGAAATACATAAAATATATCTTAATTATGAATTCAAAAAGATACAAAGCATGGTTATAGTTGCAGCCATTTGTCGATAAAACCTTCCAGTTTATCTTTCTTCATAGCTGAGTAATACTTCATTGTATAAAAAAATACACCACATTTTTTTTATCCATTCCTCAGTTGATAGGCATTTGGATTATTTCCAAGATTTAGCTGTGACAAATTGTGCTGCTAAAAACATGGTTGCACATATATTGCTGCGTTGTGATGTTTTCAGTTCTTCTAGAAAAAGACCAAGGAAGGGAAGGGTCAGGTCAATGGGGCCTTTAATCTTAGTTTTTTGAGAACTCTCCACACTGATTT
>NW_004524595.1:9851333-9861566 GCF_000260255.1 Octodon degus | reverse complement strand
TTTTTTTTCATTCCAGTTTTTCTTTCCTATTGAGCAGTTTCTTTCCCTTTCACAATGTCAGTCTTACCTCTTGGATCTTATTTATTCTTTCAGTTTCCTACACTAGGGAGTAAAGATGATGTTTACACGTGCAAGTCTGATTTATTTCTCTAGTCTGATTTATTTCACCAATCTACCTATAAAAGCCTCAAATTTATCTTGCTTTATATCTGATTAATACAGTTGCTGTAACAATCTACACTTCCACCAACAATGGAGAAGGGTTCCTTTTTACCCACAGCTCCAGTCCCCATAATTTGTTATTCACTGATTTCTTGAAGATTGAGCCATTCTTTCCAGGGTGAGATGGAATCTAAGTGTTGCTTTAATTTGCATTTCTTGAATAACCAATGATGTTGAACATTTTTTTTCAAATATTTATTTGCCATTTGTGTTTCTTCATCTACCAAGTGTGTATTCATCTTAGATGCCCACAGTATTGTGGCCATAGTGTAAGAATCTGAAATAAAATCTGAAAGGTACAATAGATACTGTGAAAGGTAAAGAAATTGCTCAATAGGAAAGAACAACTGGATGAGGGAAAGAAGATAAAGAAAAAAAAGAAAGGGAGAAAGTATATATATGGGAGGTATGATTATTACGCTACTAACTTCTATTAGTTTATTGAAAGGAACACTTAATGATTAATTTTAACCAATTTTACATGCTTATATCTGGTATTGAGAACAACTACTTTGAAGACAGGATACAATATATCAACTATTGTTGAATTCTTGTCATCTTGGGTTTTTTTGAACTTCTGCATCATTTCTAATGTTTTCTTTACATTTTATTCTCTTTAAAATAAAATTTAAGAATTAATAAAAACATAAAGATACAAAGAAAACCTCTCATTTGTCACAATAGAGATTTCTAGAGAATAATTCATTCTATTGAAAGCAGGGAAGAAGAAAATCTAAACATCTATGCTGCCATTCCTGTTGAACCACACCTCAACACTATTTTTGCACATTTTCAGAAAATACGGAGTCCAGACAATGAGCACAGTAGTTTATAACATCACAAACAAACATAACAAATTATAAGACTTCGAGATGGACGGATGTGGCATCGTGTATGAAGGAATTTTCAAAAAAACTGAACTTGGTTCTGCAACAGCAGGCAGAAACATGAAGATGACCTCAAGTATTCGGAGGCAGATTTATTTATGATGATGTCAATGGGCACTAATTGGGATCAGTCCCAGAATATCAGGCCCTCATCTCCAATGATCCAAGGCTCATATGGGATAATCAGCAGGAAGTACAGAGGCAGGATGGCTTGTCAGTTGGGGATTGGTTTATACAATCAGCATCATAGTGACCAGGTATGCATCAGAGTGATTAGCCATTTCTAATAGATCAACCACACCTGGAACAAGAATTATCACCTGGACTGATAAGAAACTGAAATTTACTGGCTGGGGGATATTTTCTGTTACATATCCCCCTTCTTTTAGTTTTCGCAGAAAGTCTTTGCTGGCATGTTCATCTGATCTTCTGTGACAAGGCCACACTAAAATTTAGGCCTCTGTAATATAGTCTGGCAAGGTAGTGAGGGAGTTAATCTGATCTAGGAGAGTGTCCAGTGCACCTTGGATAGTCATCAAGTCTTGGTCAAGTGTTTGATTGATTGTTTTACTCTTTTGTATGGAGTTTAAGGCAAAAACCACAGCTAGCAGGAAGCAGAGAAGCAAGGACTGGGATAAACATCCTGAAAAGACACAAAAATCAAGGGGACTAGGTATGGAGCAGTCCTGTGAACTGGGTCCTCAGGCTTCAGCACTGCATGGACTGGTCAATGTCAGGGTGACCAGAGCAGGGCTCTGAGTGCATCATGTCTTTGAAGTGACCCTCAGAGAAGCTGCCCAGGTGAATTCTCTAGTGGATCTAAGGCTGGATTTCTGAGACTTGTCAAGGTAGCTACTGTGTACCTGGGTTATATGTGTGTTCAGGAGTATATTCAGATAGATCTGGTCTTTTAACGGTTACAAACTGTTCCTGTAAGGTTATGTTTTGTGTGTAATCCATCTATATATATTTAAATATGGAGAATCCACTATAACGCATGAGGTCAGAGCCAGTGACTCAGACACTGAGAACTGAGCTGGCTTCAGAGCTATAAATGTCAGTGCTACGGCTTGAGCTTGTAGAACAAATGGTGGGGGATGAACAGGCTTTGGCATTTCAAGAATATTAGGTAATGATATCTGACTGGAGTTGATGGTTCAGTCCATTAGATACCCAGAGGGAGTTCAGGTCTCTGGACTGGATTATTTTGTATTATTGATGGTGAGTGTCCAAATAGAAATAGGAAGCCATTTGCTGTGCAGATTGTCCCTAAAGGAGAATTTTGGCAAAAATGGTTTTGTCCCAGGTGCCCACAGCCTATCTAGCCTGCGGATCTTATTCCAACAGAGTACTTCCATCTGTAAACAGGGTGTATTTCACTTCTGTCAGGGGATCCATTTTTAGAACAATTCGTCCCAGTATACCATGTGGCATGCGGGCAGTTAGGTCTCAATTTAAGATGAGCTTGTCAGCTTTCAAGATCAGAAGGACAGTGGCTGTTAGAGCACACTTTTGCTGTTAGGCAAAAGGGGGAGGTAGCCCTTAGTGACCAGGTCTATGTATTAGCACAGGTAGCCATTGGGCCCTCCCAGGGGCTGACAGTCTAAGTAAGAATCATTGTTTTGTGAACTCAAGGATCCAAATTTTAAAGAAGCCAGAAGCTCTAAGAAATTTATGGAATTTTCTTCTTATAACCAGTATCTTCCAGATATTGCAGCTGAGTTTTTGTGTCTTTCCAGCAGTTTGGAAGTGTTCTTAGTCAGAAGTACTATTTAAAGAGAGAATAAATACAAATGTCAAATAAATAAAAATGATCGACATTATTGGTCATTTAAGAAGTGTAAAGTAAAACAACACTGAAATTCCATGAACAAATCGCTGTCATCAAGAAGTCAACCAGTAACAAATTCTGGAGGGTCTGTGAGGAAAATGAATGCTTCTCCAATGTTGATGGGACTATAGACTGGTTCAACCACTATTGAAATCCTTGTAGAGCTTCCTGAAAAAACTAGGAGTAGAGGTTCCAGTCAACCCAACTATTTCCTTCCTGGGTATTTTTCCAGAAGAACTGAAAACATTATATCATAATAATATATGTGCACCTATGTTTATAGAAGCAATTTGACATAGCTAAATCTTGGAAACAACCCACATGTCCATCAACTGAGGGCTGGATAAAAAAAGATGTGGTATTTTTATAGAATGGAGTATTACTCAGCTACAAAAATGAAACTTGAGGCTTTTATAAGTATATTAGTGCAACTAGAGACCATACTCAAAAGTAAAGTAAATCAGACCCATATGTATAACCATCATATTGTCTCACTAGTTTAAGAAACTTAAAGAGTAAATAAAATCTGAAAGGTATAATTATAATATGAAAGGGAAAGAAACTTTTCATTGGGAAAGAACAACTGAGATGAGGGAAAGGAAAAAAGAAAGAAGGAAGGGAAAAAGAAATATTCATGTATATACACAGAATAGCTTAGATAATTATCCTGCTAATTTCTTCTGGTTTATTGAAGGGAGCAATTAATGCTAAAGTGCTTTTTTCTCTCTGCTCAGTTTTTCATAACTGTTTTTGACCAATTTCACATGCTTATATCTGGTAATCTGAAAAACTAATTTGAATACAACTATATGCAATATAACAACCATTGTTCAATTCTTATTATTTTGTTTAGTGAAATTCTGTACCATTTTTAATTTTTTTCTCTCTTTTTTTTAATAGAAATTAGGCAGATCAATTTATTTTTGGATATTTTACAAGTATAATTTTAGAAGGGCTATATGACAACTTTCAGCATCAACTGCCAACTCTACACACATTTAACAGAAAAAGTATCTACTCTTGGCCCTTGAATACAGGCAAAGTCTTCTACTGCATAATAAATGCTAGAGATGCAGTCAGATTTGAGGGCATAATAAAGGAGTAAGATGTTCCTCTCAACGACTATGTTATCCATAAATACAAACATACATTCATGGCTACTAGGATCACAAGTAATTTGCAGAGTAATACCTACTTCAAAAGCTAAAACCAGTAAGACAGTGTTCAAATGGGTGTTTTTATCCATAGAGTTAACAACCACAAACTCCTCTGATCCAACTTTATGAGGTGTGGGGAACTATGGACAAGGGACACAGGAAAGACTGGCAGTGCATGCTGAGTTGACCATGTTGGTGGTTACCCAGAACAGGAGGATGCTTTACAGAATTTACATCGTCCTACAGTGACTCACTGAAAAGGGCATCAAGGATGGCTGATTCATCAGTCCTGAACACCATTTAGTAAGTGCCGATGGTAGGCTTCAAGAACACGCCAGGAGGAGGGGAGGGAGGAAAATGACTGAGAACAAAGGACATTAAAAGTGGAGGAAATGTTTGAATGCTGGGGACATGCTTTGGTAACCTCTGGACCATGCCTGCCATGGGTGACCTGCTTCTGATCACCAAACACTGAGTTTGAAACACAGTGTAAGGAACCATTTTGGCTTGGATAAAATACCACTGTATTTGGATCAAATACATGTCTGATTTAGTAAAAAGCATCATTATTTAGAGGTATACTTTTGTTAAATCAAGTAAAAACAACAACTAATTCTATCTGTAGACACAGTTAACAAGTAGAGGCCTTTCTGGGCATGCCTTGCTCAATGGTTAAGATATATTTTTTAGGTCAGCAGCACAAGATTACTGAACAACTTGTAGACCACAAACATACTCCTTTGAATTCATCAAAACAGTCCTATTTCAACCTTGCCAAGGGGCTGCAGTTGTTTTACGTAGTTGTAGCACTCAAAAATGAAATGCTTCTCAAAACTCCACTACCCAAAGTTGGAATCACTGGACATGAGACAGCTATTTTAGACTCCGACAGCCAGTTTTCACAAAGTATTTATCTCCAACTTCAGTTTACTTTAACATTAACTATGGTAAGCAGGATGGAATTTCTCAAACCACAACTTTGAAATAACAGAAATGGACACTTAAGCTCATCTCATCAAAATCTTCAAGCACTGATCAAAGCGTTTGCAAAAATGTCTTCAATAAGTTGAGCTTTGATACAGAACAAAAAAATAGAAAAATTTTAAACCTCTATCCTAAGCACCAATAATGGAGGCTAAGTAATTATACCTCCAATCCTTCCTGACAAGGCTTTCCTAAAGGAGAAGCCTGAGTTTTGAAGCACTGTGACTACAGAAGGCAGGTTGGTTTAATGAGGAAATTTACTTTTGATAAAAAGACAGTCAATACCTTGCTCACGGCACTTACGTAGTGTCTCACAGATCCTCAACAAGTTTTGAGGTAGGTTAAATATTAGCATTGTATTCTACAAACTCAAACCTAAGCAGATGCCATGTCACCTGCCATGAGCCACATGAGACCTCTCATGGCCAGGAATAACATGGTCACTCTGCCCATCTTGTCTGACACTTGGATTTAATGGTGATAGCTTGCAAATGTTTATGTAAAAGCCAAAGACTTTATAAAAAAATTCCAACTTTGGGATATTTCATAGTTCTTAAACCAATGGCATATGTATACATGGTGGGGAACAACCTATTTGTTCTCATTGCAAATGCACGTGTCTATGTATCATTGGTCCTTAAAGTCACAAAGGAGCACAATACTGATTTTGTTGCTTTTCTGCTTCTCAGGTGGGCAGGGATTTGCCAGCCAAGAGTGCACGTGTTAGGTCCCAGGTACTAGCCAGTATGATCTGAAATTGGTTATACAAATGGGCCAAACCCACACAGGATGCCTGGACCCAAAAGGAGGTGAGGTCTTGTGCAAGTCAAGTGAAGAACAATACAATACTGTCTCTACCAACCCCATCATGCCACAACCTTAGCGCTCTGAAGAGCTCTGAATGTGTCCCAGGAATGCCTTAAGGTTCTCACTGATTAGATAAACCAAAAGTAAAATGAAATAGATGTTTATTTATTAACGTGGCATCTGTAGACAATAACATCTAGATACTTTTAATACAAGTTTTACCTATCCTATGAGTCTAATTGTCACAGACCTCTAAGCTCACTGTAAGTCCTTCAAATCATTCACCAGAATTCAGTTTATCCTGACAAAGATCCCTGGGCAGTCTTCTCAACTATTTGTTTCATTACAAAGTTCCATTTATTTAAACAATTGCCAAATGTAAGTAAAGAATACAGGAGTGAGTGATTAACAACTGAGAAATCAGAAAGAATAGACCATTACTGTATTACAAAGCAGTGTTCAGCACAGCAAGTTTAGAGTAAGAACAGAGACACTGGTGCTTTCAGATGCACTCAACAGCCAATACTGTGAGTCAAAGAAGCAAAGAAAAAAGGAAAAAGGGGGGGGGGGGCGGAGGGCAGGGAAAGAAGGCAGAGTATGAAAGCCTTTTATGCTATGTCCCCAAAGGTGATATGGAAGTAAAAAATACATACATTTAAAAATTGATATGAATTCCAATTTTTGTAAAAGTAAAAAGGAAATGTTCTGCATAGGACAAAGGTACACCTAAGCCACATCGTATCTGCACAAGGCCACTGAATTTCATAGATGTGAGGAACAAATGAAGCTTAATTCTACAGCAGGCTGAGCAAAGGTTTCCATCTGGTATTCTGTAAGCCCAAGACTGCAAACTGCTCTTATTACACAAAAATTTTAATGATCGTTTTGTGTAGGAACTTTTGTGCTTTGGGTTGGCACATTATATATTTTCTAATTTTTGAAATTAATGCAGATAAATTGTGCAAAACTATTGTATTTACAAAAATGGCACAGAAGTGAATCCAACGGTTGATGCGCATGCATACTTCATTCACAGCTTACATGGAGAGTGCTCTAATGCTACAGAACTAAGAATGTGGGCTTCAGTGGCAGCTGGTAAGCACCAAAGTCACAGAGTTACACCAGAAGGGCAAATATTGCCCAAGTAAAACGCTATTGCTACAGCTGGAATGGGTTTAAGGCCATTCAAGTTCATGCAAACCTCTGAGTTCCCATCTTTGTGCCTGATTATGTGACCTTTCTTCTAGCTTGTGGTCTTAAACTTGTTTTACAAAATCTAAAAGGAAATACAGAAGAAATCATACAATAGAGGTTATGTTAAATAGGAGTAACATACAAGGCTATCACTAAGGTGAAGGGAGCCAAAACAAACTTGTAGAACTTGCTTGTTACTCATTGGAACCAGCTCTACACTAAGGATAGGTGATATGTACACTTATGTTCAAGTAGATGATGTGTGTCACTCAGTGTGTCCTTCCCGTCAGTGCACTGGTGAGCTACTCAGAACCTCTACACGTGTCTATGCCCTACACTGGCAGTGCTTACTACCGCTGCCTCCAAAGCTGTCAGTTTCAAATGACTTATGAATGAAAGGAAGTAAAAAGTGGGTAAGTAATAGATTAAGGAGGAATAAAGGGAATTAGAAGATCCATGCACTTTAGCTCTTTTAATCAGCCAGCCAGCTTGCTCGTGACAAGGGATGGTTACCGTTGCGGAAGGTCCTGTGGAGTGGGAATGTGGTCACCAGTGACCTCTGTCTTATCTGGGGTCGCAGTGGGCAGTTGCTTGTTCTTCATCTTTGCCTTAGCCATGTTGTAATCCCCAGAGTCAAAGTATTTTTGCCCTTTCTGCAATCGTTTCCTTAAAAAATCGGAACCTCTGGGCTTCTGTCCCAGGTGAGGATACCTTGCTTTTAGCTTTGCTTCTTCGGCTTTTTCTGGGCTGGTCACTTTATCTTCCATTTCCTTCTGCTCCTCGGCGGACGCCGCCTCCGGGACCTCGGCGGACATCACGCTCCCTCTGCGGGCCAGGCGCCAGAGGAGTGGCGAAGAAGCTTTTTTCTCTCTTTAAAAAATAAAATAAAATATAGAAGTGTAGTCGGTGATAGTGTCAATTTGGCTGAATCAGCTCCGCAGGTGCACACCCTGAGAGGTGAGGGACCCACCCCACAGGGCAGGGATGTCCCTCCCTAGGGCACCATGGGGCCCACCCTAGAGTGACTCAGCACCAAAAGGGACATAAAGTGGTTGAGAAAGGAGTGGAGGGTCCACTTCCTCAGAGGAACTTCCATCTTCACAGTTGGCTTGGTTTTTGTCACCTGGCTTGTGGCACAGACTCTTTGGCCTCTGGTTTGGATCCTTCAACTTCTATCGCAGATGCCTCTTCAGCTTCTATCACAGATTCTTCAGCCTTCCATCGCAGACCCTTCTGCTGATTGATAGAGACTTGCATGGAACACTGCAGTGAGCTTCAGACCTTGGGACTGAATCCTTCAGTGTCGGCTGTGCAGATGCCCTCTGCATGCTTCCTCATCCAACTCTGCAGTTGATCATCATGAGCCAATCTTGTAATTTCTTATGCATTTGCACATCTTGTGTTATATCTATTCCTTGTATTATATCTGTTCCTCTAGTAAAACCTTAATACAACAAGCAAAACTAAAAGTGGTTCAATCTGTGGGAAGAGGGAACAAGTTTTTGAACCTCTAAGAGACTGAGTGCAGGACAGTTGCAAAGACAGGCTGGCTGACAGGAGCCAATCAAAGGCAGAAGAAGGTATATTTTTTAGATCCAGGTGGGTATATCAGCAGGCTATAGATGGCAAAAGACAGAGACAATTGAGACATGGCCAGCTCAGGATTTTAAATTGACTTCACAAGCAAAAGAGGCATATTTTAGCAGTTTGACAGTCTACAGACATTTTGTGATTTTGAAACCTCTGCATGTATGGTTGACTTTCTACCTGAGTCTCTCATGGCATGAGACAATGCTTGATGTAGGTAGGGATTGCTTTGAAGATGGAGCTTGCAGGGACAGAATTGTGGGGCTGGAAGGCACAGAGACATAGGCTGTTTCAGCTTGGCTGAATCTGTTTTCAGAACCTCCCTGAAAATAGTGTGAGATTTTCCCAACCCTTGTGGCCACTGGGTGATGAGTTGGGAAAAGCAGAATGGAAGGCGATGGCTGCGTTGTTGATGGCACAGAGATCTTGCCCAGGTGATTGACAGTCTATCAGGCTGCTGGTGGATGGATGCCTGTTTATGTTTCCTGTGACATCTGATGGCAATGGAGGTCACAGTGAGGTGGCACAGTTGATAGCCAGGCTCAGAGAAGAACCTTTAGTGTACGCCTCTGGAAGGAGACTTTCAGAGCCTCACGATTCAGTTATCTCTTTCAAGCTGATGCAGTCATCATCTTCCTCTCAGGAAACAGTCAAAGTTGAAAGTGCAGGGCTAAATGAGAGGGAGGCTGACTGGCTTGGCACAAGGAGATGCCCTCCGAGGCTGTAAGTCTGTGTCTGGTGGAAGAGGCAAGAGTCCCATTGGCCCTGGTAACGGTAACTTTTTGACCAGGAGAACTTTTAAAGGCAGAGAGTTCTGTTTCATTGTCTTCTAAGAACACAGATCTGCTCGTGACTTATGCAATGACCTTAGGCTCTTGGGGGCTCAATTTCATAGAGTGTGGTCTGTCCTGTTCAGGCTTAACAGAGCACAACTCACTTGTCAGAGATGACAGTCCAATTTTTTTTCCCAGTCAAAATGTGGGACTCAGAAGAAAATGACAGTCATTTAGGGTAGATATTAGATGATGCCATCTGACCAGGATAGGAATGTAAGCAGAAGGTTCTCAAGGGAGGACTTCTGTGGCCAAATGCAGGCAATGACTGGCTGGAACCTGCACAGTTGGCTGGAAGTAGATGAGTCAGGAATGGGAAGTGAAGAGATAGGTGTTGGTGGCAACTGCAGCAGATGATAAGGTTGACAGGGAGGAGTTCTCGTGAAGAATGGGCCTATTTTTACTTTTTTTTCCCCCTTGGAGACACAGGGAGTGGTTTGGTTTCATCTTGAATTCCACAAAATCCCTCATTTCTGCAGCCAGGGACTGTGGGTTTTGACTAATTAGTTCCCATCTCTGACTTCTTACATCTGTGTTCTGTACCCTTGAATGAATGCACAACAGAAAAAGGGTGGGTGCCCCTCAGAAAGAAACCATTCAGGGGCCAGTGAGATGGCTCAGTGGTATAAGTGCTTCCCTGGCAAGCACAAGGGCCTGAGTTCAATCCCTGGTTCAGAAAAGAGAGAGAGAGAGAAAGAGAGAGAGAGAGAAAGAGAGAGAGGGAGAGGGAG
>NW_004524595.1:9830070-9851233 GCF_000260255.1 Octodon degus | reverse complement strand
GAGAGGGAGAGAGAGAGAGAGAGAGAGAGAGAGAGAGAGAGAGAGAGAGAGAGACCATTAGAATGCCTGCCTGGTCATGCCCTTCTGGGACTTTAAGCACAACTTAGCTAAGGAGGGTATGAGACCTCCATTATGCCATGTGTTGATTGCCAAGGAACTGCAGGTGTGAGCCCACTCAGTCACCATGAGCGGGGTTTCCCAGTCTTGATGCACACATGAAGCAGTGTATTACTTATGCTGTCCATTCCACTCACACATACTCTTATTCATCGGGCACCCTTCAGGGAGGTCTTAACTAACAAGAGTGGATCAAGCTGTCCTTCTACCCAAACTGAGCAGAGCTAGCGGACTGACTAAACTAGGGTATCCCTGGGAGTCTTACTGGAATAGACAGGCAGGCAGACAGGCAAGCAGACAGACAGACAGTATCCTCCTCCCTTTGGGATGTAATATGAGCCATTTGAGTGGGAAGCCAGAAATCCTCCTCCAGGCATTCAAGGTGACTCAAGAAATCTTGAGGACATTCTCTCCCATCAAGACCTGAAGAGGTCCTTGCTTTGTCCACAAGGGCCATGACTGATCAAAGAGGTCAGCAAGGTCAGTCTTCCTGGCCAATGTGCCAGATGCAAAGACAAGCAGAAACACTGAAACCATACCCAGGATTTGGAGGCAGATTTTTTTACTTTGACATCTATGGACACCGGTTGGGACCATCTGGAGAATATCAGGCCCTGATCTCTGGTGGTCCAGGGCTTATATGCGATAAGCAAGCAGGAAGTATATGGCTTGTCAATTGGGGATTGGTTTATGCAACGTGCATCATAGTGACGAGCTATGCACCACAGTGATAAGCCATTTCTGAAAGAAAGAAACAACCAGAATAGGAGCAGGAAATATTACCTGGGCAACTAAGAAATTGAAGTATGCTAGCTTGGGGGTGTGAGTGGCCATTTTCTGTTACAGATACAGTGAATCCTCTATACCTAGTTACCACTAACACAGGAAATAGTTGAGGAAGTTAAATTATACCACGTGCATTCCAACAGTGAAACTTTTTAAAATGTATTTAGTATAGGGTCTATAGGGTCTCACTACACAGATCGGACTCGTAATGATCTTTATGTTTTCAGCCTCCCACGTGCTAGGAGTACAGGTGCACACCACCACAACCAGTCTCATTCTTCAGTTGGAACAGTTTGCTGAGCTATCGGGCTGGCCCTGACTTCAGGAAACTTTGCAAGTCAAATAACCCAGATTCTTTCCCCAGTGAAATAATAGAAATTTTTTTAAAAAAAAGAAAAGAAAAGAGAGAAAGAAAGAGGGAGGGACAGGGGGAGAGAGGACATGAAAGGAATGAAGATGAGCTGTGTTTATGTTCCATATCCAAATGATAAATGTAATTGTTATGGACTTGAAACATACGTTAATAAGAATAGTTTAAAAGTAAAATAAGGAAGAGATAAGGAGGAAATAATAACATATTTTCAGGAGACATATCAAGGAATTACAAGGATGGGATGTAATATAGATACTAATTCAAACAAATAGCTAAAAAGTACAAGACAATTAGGAAAGTATAAATACTGCTGATATTTGATAACATTCACATCTTGAATGTTCTTGTGTATAATTATAGTAACATCATTATGCTTTTAAAATGTCCTTATCCTTCAGAATTCCTGAGAAAGTTATGGATTAAATGATATAATAGTGTATCTAGACTTTGCTGCCAAATTAAAACTAAGTAATATTGGATGAAACATGATTATGATTGATAATTGTTGAAATTAGGTGATAGGGACAAGGCATTCATTATGCCACTTTGTCTTTTATTTTATACATTTAATTTAAAAAATTAATTACAATGAAAGATTAGAATAAGCCAGAATACAATTTTTAAAGTGAAAGAATTAGGAAAGTGACATTTTACTTTCAAAAAGAATTCGCCATTACCTACTTAAAAAACTGTTTCTTCTGTGCTTTAAAATAGCTGCTTATAAATCATTCAATATTAAACACAGGGCAGGGTAAGGAGACAAACAAATGTAAATGATGAGAGTCTACATGAACTGGAAATTGAACATAAATGAAGTAAACTGCCTCTGAAATGATCATTCTACTTTATGGTAAAGTGGGGTTGGATTAACAAACACCACCTCAGGATCAGAACTATTTTGCAAGGCAAAGTACATTAGCAAACAAATATATGAAAGATGTTTACCCTTTAGGAAAAGACACGCACAGGTAATTGTAACCAAGCTCTAGCCTGTTTGTAAACAGTGATGCTAGATTTTCACTGCCGTTCAGATTGTGGTCTAAATATTTGGCATCTTTAATGTCTTTCAAGGATATTAAATGTTGCAGGCATGTGAGAAAGGTCATATATCATTCCTGATTCGTCGTCGACATCACTGGCAAATGTGCCTTTGTGCACAGCTATCTTTAATAAACTGCGAGCTTTCCTGTTTGCTGTATGGCTTTCCCACTTTGAATAATTTATTGTCCTCTACATTATTGGCACCACTTCTGAAAGATGTGAGTGGAAAAGAGATTCTAATATATCACATTAAAAAATAAGGAAGAGAAAACTCTAAATCAGTATGTTATTTTAAACAGCTTCTACTCGTTAGGAAGAAAACTTCCAAACCCAAAGTAA
The DNA here is from genome assembly GCF_000260255.1 of Octodon degus. Lineage (NCBI taxonomy): Eukaryota > Metazoa > Chordata > Mammalia > Rodentia > Octodontidae > Octodon > Octodon degus. The sequence continues at coordinate 9,848,577 of NW_004524595.1, read as the reverse complement.
AACTACTTCCAAATATTGTCAGTAAAGCAGAAGAGAGCCCTGGAAATTGGCATGCTTAAGGGTCACCCCTCTGGTGCTTCTTTGCACTTATCATGACCTTAGTGAGCTGAGCCAACTTGTCTCTTACAGTTAGTCTATATTTTAAATTCATTTTATAAAAGAAGAAAAGGCAATCTTCACACGATCTGGCAGAGTATATGCTGTAGCAGTTAATGCTGTGGACAGATTTTCCTAAGCGCTGAGTGCTGGGCACTCATGTTGACAGGCCCCTCATGATATGAGGCCTTCCAGGTAGGGATGGTCCCTGCAACAGAGAAGGACTGAAGGAGCGCCACTGACAGGGCGGCTTCAGCTCTCCCTGACTTAAGAGTTACGGTCACTGAAATGAGAGCTAAGTAAGTGGAGAGCTGATGCATGCCCAGCTCATGGGTGGCCACTTGGCAGAGAATGTAAGAGGTCACTGGTTTCCAAGCCTCATTTGGGTATTGCATGCCTTTATGAACCCATTCCAGTGCTGAAAATGTTCAACATAAAAATGTGGACATTAAACTAATATTGCCTAACCGATTGAGGATTTGTGAACCCCACACATTTCATTAATAGTTTAAGAGAGTTTGGGAATAATGGGAAATCTTGGGATGCCACCCAAAGTTTCTATCTTCTCTAAGATCCTATTTTAGGGAAGAATATTTTTTTCTTCCACAATTTTATTTTATTTTTTCCCATAATTTTATTAAGAAACAAATAGCAATGAGACAGTTTCAAATCAAATTGGTAGGACAGTTTCAATAATTAACACATTGCATACATTCTTCCTAGTGGTTAATTGCTGTACAAGATGTGGACATGATAGCCTATTTACAAACACTATTAGAACAAATCCCTCTATTCATTAAGAGAATGTAACTATATGTCTATCCAAACCATTTTGAATACCCAGACACAAAATAGACATTCATCTGTATCCCATTTTTTTTTAGTTCCGTTATTTGAACATTATAGGTGTGTTAACTCAGAAAAATATTATAAAAGAGTCCAGTAGTCCATAATAGTATTGGGTCTTCCACTTCACTGGCAATGTCAGAAATTGTTGACCTGAGTCCCCTACAGCTCAACATAGCAGCATGGCTTTACTTCTTATACTTCATTTTTATACTTTTCTGCTTGATGGTTAAGACCAGGATAAAGCAAGACCTATGCAACAAGAGTTGTAGCTTTTTGGTCTGATAAGGTCAGTGAAATCCCCTCAGCATTTATCCTGAGATCCTGTACCTCAGATTGTAGATCCTTTGTAAGTGTTAGACATGTGGATAAGTCACGGCCATTGCTTGGCCAATGTGCTCTCTGTGAAAGCCTGAGAGAATGTTTTCTCTACATGTGACTCTCCTTAGGCACACTCTACATCATCGATTACTTTCCTCTTTGGCCTCATAATCTACTTGATCAGAAAATTTTGGACACTACTGAGTTATGGGATGTTACAGTACAAGTTCTCATATGTCTTGAGACTTAATTGGAAGTCTTAATTGGACCTTGGAAGGCTAAGGCCAAAATGTTAGCTTTAACAACTGGGACTTGCTCTTACTGAGAAGTTTTTGCATGTCAAAAGAAATTACCAACAAAGTGAAAAGACAACCCACAAATTTGGAAAAAATCATGACAAATAAGTACTCAGGCAAAGGTCTGCTCTCTAGAATTTATAAAGAACTAAAAAACACTACGGCCTCAAAATTTAAAGACCCAATCCAGAAATGGGCATCTGAGATGAACACACACTTCTCAGAGGATCAAATTAAAGAAGTGAATAAATATATGAAAAAATGCTCTACATCACTAGCCATCCATGAAATGCAAATTATAACATTGAGACATCATCTCACCCCAGAAAGGATGGCTATTATAAAGAAATCAACCAACAACAAATGTTGGAGAGACTGTGGGGAAAAAGGAACCCTTCTCCACTGTTGGTGGGAATGTAGACTGGTGCAACCACCATGGAAATCAGTGTGGAGACTCCTTAGAAAACTTGGACTGGAAATCCCATTTAAACCAGGTATTCCTCCACTGGGAATTTTCCAGAAGGATCTGAAAACATCACATCATAGTGATATAAGTGTGCCTATGTTTATAGAAGCACAATTTGTGATAGCCAAATCTTGGAAACAACCAAGATGCCCATCACCTGAGGAATGATTGAAAAAGATGTGGTATTTTTATACAATGAAGTATTACTCAGCTATAAAGAATGATGAACTCGAAGCCTTTATATTGAAGTGGATGCCACTTGAAGTTATACTCATAAGTGAAATAAACCAGACAGACATGTGTAAATATCATATAGTTTCCCTAGTATAAGAACTCAAAAGAAGAAATACAAATAGAAAGGTATAATACAATTAAAAGGAAAGCAAGAACTTCAGGACAAGACAATGAAGAGAGAGCAAGAAGAGCTAGGAAACATGCCATACAGTTATATGTAGAAGATGGGCAAGCAATGATCCTGAGAATCTTCAGACAACTTTTGAATCTAGCAGTTAATTGGAAAGATTCTCACCCTGACTAACTATATATACTGATACCTGTGAACTAAGCAACTGCACTGAAGATGGTAATCTGTAATAGCAGTTTCATCCTTAGAGTGCCTGTGATTCTGATCTTCTAAATATGGGCTGCTTGTCATGACATGCCAGTTGCTGCTATACTGTCTCTTGGGTAGATGACTGTTCAGAAAGAAGGGGGTGTTGAATGAAGGCAGGAGACAGGAAAAGGAATGTTGTGGAATTGTCCTGCTTCAAGGTTGTATATGGTTAGACTTTTGGACTTACATGTAAACGTAAGACTTATATAATTACTTATGCCTATTTTTAAAATATATTCTAATTTTTAAATGTTTTTTCATGATATTTTGTAGGGACTTAAAGTTCAACATATCAATACTTGATGAAAAATACCTGTTCCATGTTATGCCTAATATGTTTGATATTCAGACAGATAGTGAGGTTAAGCTTAACAGCCTAGGATGTACGGTAATAACAATAAACTTCTCTTCTGGAGGGTTAACAACCTAAGTTTGCAGACCAAAATTAGAAAAATAGGGAAGATTTTTTAATAAAATAAAACATTGAATTATTCCATCCTGCCCTATCTATTTGTGACCGCACAACATGGCCCTGATTTTTGGAAAACAGAAAAGATTGTGTATGATTTTGTCTTTGTTTTTATGGAAACCAATGTTGTATGCAAACCCCCCTGCAAACATCAAGTATTCACTTTCATCCTTAGCTCAAATGCACCAATAAAACTTTCCTAGCATTTTCACTCAAATCCTGCCCATGACCCTCCATTTGATTTCTCCAAGTTCTGTTTCTTTTTTAACTATGGAGGCTTCTCTGGCTCATCTACCCTCATCCATATGCCTACAAGACAAAGTCTGGTGCTCAGTTCCACACATATTATGGCATGTGATACTCTGTATCACAGGGGTGTGTGTGTGTGTGTGTGTGTGTGTGTGTGTGTGTGTGTCTATTTCATCTCTAAGAATAGATTACAAAATAATGGATCAGAGCTAATAGGCCTTTCTCTTTCTCCCTAGAGCACACAACAGATACTCAATAGATATCTATTCATAAAACCCATTGCTTGATTTATTTCTCTTTATGATGTTTTTACCATGTTTTCAAGATGCAATTTGAATATATGAAGGAAAGTGCTTTGCAAGGGAGCAAAAGAATAAGGAGCAGGCCCTGTCCGATATGTAAGACCCTTGCAAGTTTGGGGTATTGCATTTTATATCAATAGTGATTTACAAGAATTACAAGATGAGATTTAAAAAATTGCAAATACTAATGGTAAAGAATAAGTAAACACATTTTCAAAATATCTAGGACTTTATTTTCATCCCTTTTGCTAAAGATGAACAGATTTTTAGTACAAAAATTATTTTTTAAGATATATCTTAACCTCGCTTGGCTAAGGGAAGCATTTGAAAACAGACTGTGTTAAATTCAAGGCGGTCTCCCTTAAATGGATCATTGTCACATGAGAAGGTAGCATTTCCTTTTCTTTGTTGTGAATGTTCACAGTTGCTGTCTTATTAAACAAGGGGTCAGTGCCACTGGAGAATATAGAGTCAATTGTGAATTCTCAGCTTCAGTATCTAATTAGAGGTAGTGTATGGAATGCCTTCCTTAATTACTTTGGAGTCATGGGGGTATTTCATTAGTCTCAGTTTTTATCTTGTAACTTCATTCATAAAATATGTTCCTTATCAATTAGCTCCACTGGGAACTGATCGCAGGCCCTGTGCAGCCTGCTCTCTGTGTGATCTCTCAGCCCTGAAGGAGAAGGTCAGAATCCCTCTACATAATAACACTTTCAGCTCTATTACCACATGAAGAACACCATGAAGGGAGAAGAGAAAAAGCAAGATATTATGTTGCTTACAAGGCTGTCCCTAAATTTTGCTGGAGATATTAGATAAAAATCGATAGCTTCAAAGGTGTTAAAGAACAAATCATTCATACATACATTGAGCACAGGTTCAGACCATGTTTCCAGGGGTCAGAAGAATGTACACTTTCTGGAAATGTATTAGAAAAAAGAAATTAAATGCCCTCTCTGAATATGAAACTAACCAAAACAGAAGTACAATGTTCGTGCTACAAAAAAGCACGGCTTCAGAGTAGAAGAATGCTAAGTCCAGTGTATCCTCGTGGATGATGAACACTGAGGCAAAGAGGCTAAGGCACAGAAATGCAAAGCATTGGCCAGCCATCCAATTTTCAGGGTCATCTTCCTGAGATTTGGCATATCAGGCCTCCACTGCAGGTAGTTACAGAGATGTTTTCAAATATTTCAGTCCTAGAGCTAGATTCCCATTATTCTAATTCTCTGCCCACAAAGAAGAAACATGATTGCAATTCACTGCTAAGCTCACTGGTCCTGGAAACTGTGTGCTCCTAATGGCCTTTGGGATGTATTGATTATATCCATGAGTGACAAGGCTCTTATTAAGAGAAAGGGTTCTGTTCCAAACTTAACCCTTTTGTCCTAGCTTTGCTTATTTAAAGACCATTTCCATTGGATAATCTGGGAACCGAGGAAGGACCAGTTGCACAGTCTGTGGTCCTTATCAGTACACTAACAGCAAATCCAAATAGTGGGCTCTTCCTTCCTTCCTTGCTACAAACTTACTTAAGAATTCTTTTGTGGTTGTCCCATGTAGGAAGTATCCTTCTGAGAAATGAATATCCACTCAAAGGAGCTCTATTAAAAAGGATTCAAATTCTCATGGTGTTTAATAAAGGAATGCTCAAACATCAGAAATTATCATTCATTCATTAACTATTGCTGCATATCAAACACAAAACCAAAGCTCAGTGGCTTAAAACACCATTTATTATATTGACTAGTCTGTATGAATGGTGGATTTTGGTTGGTCTAAGCTGGAATCATCCAGGCAGCTCTCCTTCAAGCTACAGGTAGTGCTGAGTATTTCTTGCTAGAGTCTGTCAGTTGGTTGTGCTAATTCTGCTGCAAATGTCTTTCTTACTGCTTTAACCAGAAGACTGCCTGAGCTCGAGGCTCTTCTTATTGCTCTAACAAAGGCACAAAATGGTGCATGGAAATATTCAAGGCCAAATAAAGCTTAAAGGTAGTCCTTTTTGGTGACTATAATGAAATGCTTGAGGTAGGTTAACTTGAAAGGAAAGATATTTACTTAGTTTTTCTGTAGGTTGAAGTATATGGTGCTACCCAGAGCAAATCTCAGCCGTGTTGAAGTTTTCAAAGCAGTTTATATCCCAAAGGCAGAAACTTATGTGAGAGAATATGATCCCAACACCAAATAAAATTCCAACAAATGAGAAAAGAATGAGTAATGCTCTGTGACTTAGCTCTGTCTCATAAGGGTTCCACCACTTCAACAGCACCACACTACAGACCAAATTTCTAGCACATGAACCTCTTAGGGACGCATTGCACCCTTGTCATAGAAAAGCTGAACTGAAGCCGGGCACATGCTTAGCACCACCCCATCCAACCTGCCAAGCCAATTTCATTGGCTAAACCCCATGTCAAGTGGAAAGGATACACATTCTGCTCATTTAGCAGGAGAAAATACAGCTTTGTGTCAAAGAACTGAATACAGAGAGAGGGACAGAAGCTGACCCAATGATACGTTCTACCACTGGAGCCCATGGAGAAGTCTGCAAGTTCTAGAAGGCTCAGAAACCACAGTGGCAATTCTCAAACTTTTCTTTTCTTTTCTTTTCTTTTCTTTTAACTTTTTAATCTTAATTTTTATTTTTTGGGGCACCAGGGATCAAACTCGGTGCCTCGCATTTGCCAGGTAGGAACTTATGCCACTGAGCTATATCCCCAGCTTTTTCTTTCTTTCTTTCTTTCTTTCTTTCTTTCTTTCTTTCTTTCTTTCTTTCTTTCTTTTCTTTCTCTTTCTTTCTTTTTTTTCCGTATGTAGTACAGGGTCTAATGTGTCACAGATCAGACTCATAGTGATTCTCCTGTTTTCACCTCCCAAGAGTTTGGATTATAGACACATGCCACCATGCCCAATCTCAATCAAAGTCTCAGTGTGCCCCAGGAGGTGGGGCTGGCACAGCATGCCTGGAATCGAACCCTGGCCCCTGTGTCTGTCTAAGCAGACACTTTAATTAGCTGAGCTATCTGGCTGGTCCTCAAGTTTTTTTGATACAGGGTCTCATTATACAGTTCAGACTCATAATGATCCTCCTGTCTCAGCCTCCCTAGTGCTGAGATTATAGGCTTGCACCACCATACCCAGTTCCAGCATGGCATGTGGTACCAAGAATCAAACTTGGAACCTTGTTTTTGCCAGGCAGGTGCTTATGCTGCGGAGCTATCTCCCCAGCCCTCAAACCTTAATTTTTGTGCTGTGTTATCAATTCACTCACATATATCCTAGTGTATTTTGTGTCTCTAAGTTAAAAATTTCAAAGGGAGAAATCCAACTGGATCATCCCGACTTGTGCATTCATTTCTTAGAGGTCAGTGGAGCACCATGGTTCAATCAGGGGCAAACCCTCTTAAAGGAGGGCAGGAACTGAGACTTCAGTGATAGCATGTATCCCTAGGGTGGTTTTATTTTGAAAGTTATCGTTTTCTGTAGGTAATTCTCTTCATTTCTATTCATTTGCTTTCTCTGAGTGGCAACCCTGGCAAAGAGCACAGTATATTTTCTGGGATTTCCATATTCAAAGAATTTGATATAGATTACAGGTCACCCTAAACCACAACTACTGACTACCCAGCCATGGACAAAAGGAAAAAGAAAAGATTTAGCTTTTGTCTTAACAAGCTTACAACAATCTTCTTGAAAGGAATTAAATCTTTGGTTACTCACTGATTCCTGAGCTCAGCTTGCTGTTTACTTCACTGATTGGTGCCACTAGTGCTCAAGAAGACAAAGAATTAAACTATGGAAGTCTCAGCTCAGGTTCTTCCATCTCCCAGAAATACAAGTGGAAGTGAATTGGTCAAAGGGTGATGGCTCCCTATTTTCTCACATCATTACTTTAAAAAAGGAAATTTCTCCATCTTCAACTTGCACAATGTGCAAATTATTTATGGAAACCTAAATGTGAAACAGAAATGAGGTTAAAGTCCAAATAAATAACAAAAAAAATATTTCCTAATAGACTGTTGCTACGGTTGTTCAAATGCAAAAAAAAAAAAAAAAAACTGCTCATAAAATACAGGGAACATTTGAAGGTGTTGATGGAGGTGGAAATTATGTATCAAATAAGTTGGCAGAATACTTTTCAATCTATTGTCATTATCTCTGAGGAAATGATACCATTTCAGTTGACAATTTTCAGAAGGAGCAATGAGATGCAGGTCCTATTTACGGCCTGGTTTCCCTTATGGGAAGACACTGGGGAGAGAGCAGAGAAACCCTAAGTGGGAGCCTCCCTCTGCCTGAGCCAATTATGGAAAACACAGACATAACCCAGTGTCTAAGTACCGTGTACATGATATATTGTTATTTTGTTCAAGAGCCCCAAGGCAAAAGAAAAATCAAAATAATTTTTACAATAGCACCTGTTTGAAAATAAGCAATTTATTCCATTCTTATAAAATATTTATGGATTTCAAATGGATGTCCTTGAATAAGGCCATTTCATTTCCATTCTCCACTGAGAATAGGTTAGTTAGAGAAAACTCTAGATCTATTTCCTCTTAATTTAATATAGATCCAAAGCTTTTGTGCAAAAGCAGTCACCCAATAACTTTATTTACTAAACTTTATTCTTAATGATTCTGCCTTAGTAGTTGTACAAGCAACAGCCCATGGATCATTTCACCTATTGAATAGAAGGAAATCACTTCTATGCAATAAAATAATTTGATTTCCATCGAGAAAATGTATTTCAAAAACCCAAGAGATTGAAGGAAACTATTACTTTTTATTACCCATATCATAATGTTCATCTTAATTACTGTTAAAACAGGTTCACAGACGTAGTCTAATTGAATGTATAACTTTTTAATTGAAAAAAGGAAGAGTATGAGATTTGAGTTCTAACAATAGAGTAGGACTTACGTAAGATCCTGCCTTTTCCACAAGCTATTCTAGGATAATAGGGTCTCTTAGATATGTCCTTATTGTCAGATATCAACAATGTATAAATCAAGTATTTTGGAATTTTGAGAAATTCATCACTGTTTTATCACATAATGAAGAAAGACGGAGAGCTAGATCAAAGTGACAAGACCCTGATTCATAGGGCAAACCAATTGAGACTACTGTTAACCCTGATTTTGATAGTTTGATCCATCTCCAGGTAAGTAATAATGTTTTAAATATAGTGAATAGTCCCATAATGGCCCAGTCTTCATGAACTCCTGTGATATTGTTCTCTAAAATCTATTTTTCTGGGTCTTCCTTAGGGAGTTTTTGAGCTTTTAGGACACTTGCCCCCAAAAGAACAACACCTTAAGCCCACTGAAATTGTATTTTGTGGCAAGAAAATATACCAGGACCTAAACAAAATTCCTCTCCTCTTGATCCAGAAGAGAAATGGAGATGCCTAGAAGTCTGCACGTGTTGGTTTTATTTATTTATTTATTTTTTATTTAGTACAGGGTCTACAGGGTCTCACTATGTAGAGAGGACTCATAGTGATCATCTTGTTTTCAGCTTCCCAAGAACTGGGATTACAGACACATGCCACCATTGCCAGTCTCTTCTGCAGTCTCAGAGTGCCCTGGGGGCAGGGCTGGCACAATAGGCCTGGAATCGAACATCTGACCCCTGCATCACCCTAAGCAGGTGCTTTAATTTGCTGAGCTATCTGGCCGGCCCCATGACTTGGTTTTAAAGAAATGGGAATCACTGAAGGCCACTGGGTCTTTTGCTTTGCCCTTATAATTTGAATCTAGAAACCTCTATTTATACTCTCAGGCAGCAAGTAATGACCCATCTCTTTAGGTAGCCTAAACTTTTAGCCATTCTAGTACAGATTGAAGAAAGAACCTTCTAGTAGTACTGCATTATTACCATATCTTCCACTGAAGGTAATTAAACTATAGTATCACATCTGTTTTCTTTTTCCATATGAAATTATTTAATGTTTCCCTGATGCACTACAATAACACATGTCTCCCTGGTACACTACAATAAAACATGCAATGGCCAAGCTTATTGAAAGAATACCTGAAGCTCTCAGGAACAGAGATAATTAATTGCAATAGAGTGCTTATGTTTTGCATTCTTGTTAACATGTAACTTTTTTCAGACACTCTACTTTACCAAAACATCAATTAGTCTGATTCATCAATCCCTTCTTTATATTCTGTATCATGTATTTAACATGTTTCTATTTATACAGTAGAGCACAAGCACTCCAACTTCTACTGAAAACTACCTCTGAATACATGGATAGTAATCATATGCTTAGACAGCAAAGGAAGCCTTTCATGACTATTTTTAATATAACTCTAACCACTTCAGACGTCTCTTTGGAAACCAGCTGCAGAATCAATGTGTTCTAAATGGTATCATTTGGTCTGCAGTGTATTGTCTTTCATCAGTTTCTTAGAGGCCAGGTTCTTTGCTTACACCAAGGCAAGAGAGTAATACGACTTTACTAAGGTTGTGGGTTATAATTCAAGTATGATTGTATTACCATAAAAGAACATAAGTTGCTTTTTCTGAATGCAAACATGGTCCCTAAACCAAGGATGTAAATTAGTATCACAAAGAAAGCCGCCAGAAGGACAGAAGCTTGGAAGTGTTCTCTTCCCAGAGCAGCAGGAGACTGTTCAGGTCCTGCTGTTTTGAAAACCTTTCTCCCCCCATGCAGGCAGCCCCACTAAGAGAAATCCATTTGAATATTTTGGCAATCACAGAGGCCCCCACATAAATTATGGATACAGAAATGCAGAAGACAGTCTAACAAATGGAACACGGTGAAATCTGTTTTTCCACTGCCATATGGTGTCGACAGAATGCTACTTTGTTTCTCTGAGAAACAGCTCATCATTAAAAAATAAATAGCATCTTTTCTGTGGGGAGAAAACCCACAGTCATTATTTTAAAAAGCAGCAAACAGGAAACTGTCCTTCATTCTATAATCTTCCCCCCTTTACATTATTATTATTATTGTTGTTGTTGTTGTTGTTGTTGCCAAGCACATAGATATTTTCTTCTAGGAAAACTCATGGTGGCTTGTACCTTGCTGATGCACAGGAAGTCTACAGTATGTTTTCTTAATTGTGGAACCCAGTCTCGGCATACACCCCCCCATGAAAGATTGGAGCTCTTCATTGTAGATCATTCCTTTAGAAAAGTTGTCTTTTCAACTTGCCCTATGGATTTTACTCAGTAACATCTAGTGCTGATAGATATAATGCACATAAGCCTTCCTGGTTTATGGAAGTTTAACAATTTGTGAGTTGAATTAGTATGTCTTTATTATTTATGAAAGAAAATTGTTACTGGAATTCTTTCTATAATTACTTGATTGTTTACCCTCTGTCAAACCCAGAAAATTCTTTATCACATCCTACAGTTAAATACAAAGTCTGTCCCTACTGGTCTTTCTCTGAGGTTATCCTCCTGAACCACCCCCGCAACAACATAAAAAAATATCTTTCTTACCGGTCTTCCCAGAGTCAATGACACCCTACAGATCAGACTACTGACAGCTTGCTGCAGTACTTTCTGGATACAAATGCAGTATTTCCAAATCAACATAATTGTTAAAAGTATCTTTACAAACACTATTTTATTTGATGTTCAAATAGCAATAAGATATGATATTTCAGTAGCTTCCCTGGCTCTTTATGCCAGGCTGGTCACAGGACCAGCCCTACTCCCTGGGGAGATTTTCTACAGCTCAGGCAGCGACAGACAGGTAGAGCCTCATCATTACCACTCATCATTTCCTCAGTGATAGTCTTCCTACTGGCTGGATAGGCCTTGATATTGGTAATGCATCACCTGCCTGTTTCCTCTCATTCCAGGTAAAAATTCTAAGATCCAACAGGGAAGTGAATGGTTCCTAAAAGCCAGTTATCACACAGCAAAAGAAAAACACACATCTATAAAGGTCAGACCATATTTCAAAAGCAATTTTTAGAAAAGATTCTGAGGCTAAAATTATCTGCTGCTGTTTTCTGAATGAACTCTGTGAAATAGAATTTAGGGTCAGAAAAGAATCTTTGTGTTAATAAACCAGTCTCACTGTCAGTGTGTTGGCATAATGTTATCCTGGAGCAAGCAATAACTTTATAACTTACTATTTGGTTGGAGTAGACGACTAAGGAAATTTTACTGACATCAGGTAAATGAGAAGAACCCAAAATCTGAACCAGTACCCCTCTCCCCTATTGGATCAGAAGTCAAGAACAAGAACAGAGGAAGATTCTTTATCCACAAGCTCTCTGTCCACAATGAACTTCTGCAGTATCAGTTGCTTCACCAATTGAATGAGTCCTCACTGCATGTGACTGAAATCATTTCCATCGCTCCTAAAGACAGCTTATTGAAAAATATAAGCTCTCTCGAGGTGTAAATATTACTTTATCTCTGTCATCCAACTCTTCCAGCTTTGTCTGTTAGCATTCCTGCAATTTTTATTTGGGATGAGGATTCTATAAGTTAAGAAGCTGGAAAACATTTCCTATCTGTGAACTTCAAAGGCATATGCTTTGTTCCTCGATATTGGAAACACTGCCTTCAATAAATTACACACAACTGACAGATAACTCCACAGGGTCATCAATAGCTTGTCAATAGTTTGGTGACAGCTCTGTGGCATCAAGTACCACACACTACAGAACTCCATCCATCATGGAGCGAGCACCCAAAAGCAGGGATTCAAAACTTGATAGGTGAAAGGTAGTCAGTGTCTTGTAACACTTGCAATAGTTTTAAAGCTGCTCATTCTCAATGAAATGGTCAACAGTCTGCACCCCTCATAGGTTGAGATAACTTACTTGATATGGAGCAGAGTGGAAACTCTTGCGGATGCTGAGGAAACACTGATAGGCACTGAAGAAACAATCTGTATTGGGATTTTATTGGTTGAAAGTTGCTCATCAATCATCGCATCCTTCATTGTATGTCTTTACCCTTGAATCCAAGACCTAGGGAAAAACCTTGAGCAAAGAGATATGGGTGAGACAGTCAAGAAAGAACCTAGGCTGTATATTTAGGACTGTATTTTGTAAAAAAAAAAACAATTACAATTAATTACAAAATTAATGAAAGTGTATACAGAATTTAATATAGTTTCTCATTAGATGTAAGCACATTTCAAGTATATAATACCTGCATCTATGTGCCCAGTGGCTACTGTCTGAGCAAGCAGAGGTATACTGTTTTTTTTTCTTTTTCTTTTCTTTTCTTTTTCTACCAGGAATCAAACTCAGGACCTTGCACTTGTTCCTCGATGTTGGAAACACTGACCTCAATAAATTCCACACAACTGACAGATAACTCCACAGGGTCATCAATAGGCACAATACTTGCCAGGCAGGTACTGTGCCTCTGAGCTGTATCCCTAGACCTACACTAGTTCTATCACCACTTAATTTGCTACTTATGACACCAGTATAGTGAGTTAAGCACATCTTTGTGATCCTTTATTCAAAGACTCCTTTGGGGGTATGTGCTTTCTGAGGCAAACATCATATAGCTTACAATTTCTCTGTCTTCTTCCCCACTTTGTGGTGGAGCCTCAGGAGTCCAAGCTCCTAGCATCTTGCTTAGTAAAGAGGAGGCTGTTGTGAAGATATTCTAGAAGAATGAAGCCTAAAGTATTGACTATTGCTAAGTGCCCCTTCAATGGCTTAATTATGATAATAGTCACATTCTCTAGATTGTGTCCATAAATACAGTTATTAGAATCAACTGATGAATCACCTTCTCGCTTATTATGTTAGGGAGGGTTTCTACTTTTCTCTTTGGGTTTCTAACAATAATATAAATTATCTAGGCCTGTAGTGAGTCTCTCTAATTGTGTGGTCATAATTTCCTCAATGTTCAGAGCTAGTTCAAAACATTTACCTTTCCTAATCATTTGGACTTTGGGAAAGAGCCAGAAGTAGCTCAGTCCTGTATCTGGTGAGTAGTGTAGGTCTGAGCGCACCATAATTATTTTATGTTCTGCTTTTCCATTTGACAGCACTTAGCAGCAGCAGCAGGGTACTATTTATCACACCTCATAAAGACGATCAGGAAAGAGGACGCCAGAACTGCTCCAGACGTGCCTAGGATGAAGGGGCAAGTGTGTTTAAGCAGGAAAGAGAATTTTGAGGGGAATTAATGTCTATGCCTTTATTGGAATGATTTTTAATCTCATTATTCACCATTTGTTTTGATTGTACCTTATATGTTTAAGATTCCAGTTCAGTTGTGCTACATAGTTATTGTTGGATTAATTATTGCATCACATTAACACTTATGCTCTTAGAACATAAACTTGAAAGTCAGGGATATAGCTCAGTCGTATAAGCACCTGCCTGGCAAATGCAAGGTCCCCAAATTCAATCCCCAGTATGGGGGAAAAAAACAAAAAAACTTGAGAAAACAATAGTTCTTGTGAATATTAATTTTTTGGCCTTAATGCCATCCCTTATAGCTTTCAGGACAATGGCTAGCACATAGTAAGAAATTATGAAACAGTACCCATTTTTACTACCACTCTCCTGACATTCTGACAAATGCTTTAATCTTTTTTAAATCATTTATTTACTCATATATTTGGTACATGGTCTCATTACACAACTCAGACTCATAGTAATCCTCTTGTCTCAGCCTCCCCAGCACTGGGATTACAGGCATATACTACTATGCCTAGTTTCAATGGCTGTCACACTGTGTCCTTTCAGGGCTGGCATAGCTCATGGTGCAGGGGATCAAACCTGGATCCTTGAATTTACCAAGCAGGCAATTAGACCACTGAGCTATTTCCCTAGCCCCTGATAATACTTTATATCTTTCATCTTATATTGATTCTTAACGCAGCTCTCAAAGATATGTATGGCCATCTGCCACATTTAACCAATGGAAATCTGAGACTTGAAGAGGTTAAATAATTTCCCACACAAGAAAAGAGATAAACCTAGGATTTGAATCAGGTTCTCTCCTGTGAGAGTCAGAACAAATAACTGGATCAAAGCATTGACTTCCTGGGTTTATTATATAGAGATTTTGTGGGAGAATGCAAGTTATGCAATTAACACATTTTCAGTGATTGTATTACAATTATGCTCACTAAATAATGTTTTTCAGTTTACTGTAGTTAGAGGTGAGAGAAAAGTTATGATGTTTTTAGAATGGAAGTCATATCTGATGTTTTAATATTACAGAGTATTTAGAGTCATTTAATATAATCCTTTAAGGCTACTGTGCTGTTCTTTCTTCCAAATGTCTTTGTACATCATCATCTTGATAATAATAATAATAATTAATAATAATATTAAACTACTATATGCAAGCAATCCAGCAGAAAGTGTTACAGAAAAGGAGAACATTAATATAATTCATTTGGAACAATAAGCTGTTATTTGTGGAGGCATTTGAAGTGAAATGGAAGAGGGTAAAGGCACTAAGGAACTGTCCCCCGACTCAGTGCTGAAGTAAGCATTTTGAACTTTCAGAACTACACCAGCCAAGGCAGTGCGGACTCCCTGCCGAGCTGGCATGGAATAACATCAAAAGAAATGCATGGCGGACCACATCTTGCAGCATGTTGCTCCAGCCTGAAGCAACCTGTTAATATTAGCATAAAGCAGCATAAGTCATTTTGGAAAGCACAGTGGGAGAGACGGAATTTTTTTTTTATATTGCTTCTTTTAAGATGTGTGTTAAACTACAACTCTGGGTACTTAAGCTGACTATTTTTGCACAAAACAATATCTCATCTATGAAAAGACAAACTCTTTAGGGACCAAGTTCAAGTCCAAGAAGCCTTAATTTTATCCACTGAGGAAAAATAAAAAGACAGTAATAAAAAGACCATTTGGAAATTTGGATCAAAGAAAACAGACTATTCTGATAAGGTTAAGTGACCTTTTTTACAATATGTAACATTTTCTTATATCAAGAGGAGTGAATAAATCTAATTTATGAATTTTTTCAAGCAATATAGAAGGACATTGACAAAAAGCATGAATTTCAAAATGCTTTTAATAGTGGTTATTTAGAAGCAGAGAAGAGTCAACATATGTTGATACTCTTGGGCTCTTTTTAAAAATACTTTTGGTGAGAATAGTACATCAAAGGACTGGCTATGTTGTTTTTTAAAAAATTTCCTTCTGTAGAAGAATCCCAAATTTCAATTTTCCAAATTCTCATGGGAAAAGAGGTCTGAAATTAACTCATGTAGAAACTAAATCAAAGCCCTCAGGTACTCTAAGGCCAAATGTAGGTTTATAATATAATGCTATACACTAAACATGTCAAAATTTGATGTAATTTTGAACTGTGTTACAAAATGAAAGTTTTCAGATCATGGGAGATGATAGTTGGCATATGATTTGAGTTGAGAAGTCATGATCTAGGATCAAAGCAATTTATAGACAGATATTAGGAAATATTAGTATGGTGGGGGCATTAATGACTCAGGAAGAAGTTATGCAAGTAAGCTTACTAAGGCAGGCAAGGAAATGTGAGCCTGGGAAGAAATACCTAGGAATAGAAGATGCTATGCTGATGCAATAACTGTAATTCTATACTGTTTTATTATATTCTCAGGTAATGTGAACTATGCCCTGGAATTTGCATCTACTTCCTTGGCCATTGCATGACCCAGTGAAGTCTGACTCGCTTTGGACATGAATTTTTTTTTTCATCTTTTATTGCTTATAAATGGTCTCCTTAGGTCTTCCATGAGCTTCCCAAAACCAGAAACTAGAACTCTGTATTTTCCACTTTAAACAGGGCTAATTTCAGGAGGCAGCTGGTGACTCTTTGTCCATTTTCCCCATCATATCCCTGTTTTTTTTTAATCTTTGTTTGTTTTAGATTTTTGTTTTGGTTTTTGTTTCTTACATCAGGTTAAACACTTCTCACCATCTGGAAGAGACTTTCTACCCTAACGTTCCTGTTGTTCCTCTTCACCTAGATGGGCAATCAAGATGAGTTATCATTAGCAACTTCCACAAATGCCTTAGGTGGAGAAGTTGAGGTTTTTATATCAAGGGTGCATAGAACTGAACAGAGATTACATGCTCCAGTATCTACCTTTCAAAATCCACCAGAGGAAATGAAAAGGCTTTGAGGTAGAAAAAGCTACAACTTAATTGGCAACACCTGCAGAGAGGAGGCGATACATATGTGGAGAGGACGAGAGATATCTCCATCTTCTTCTGTCCTCTTCCCGCATGCACAGCTTCCTACTGAGCAGGGTGCCTCAGCAGTTTAAGTCAGACCTGCTCAGGAAAAGGGGAAGTATCAATGAAAAAAAAAGATATTCTAATAGGAGCAGCGCTTTTAGAAATGCACTTGAAATTCTTAATAAAAACTATTTCATCCCTTTCCTTTCTTCCCATCACAATCTAAGTTATTGAGGGTAGAAATTCAAATGAACATATCTTACCAAAATATTTATTCAAATAGGAATGTTTGTAATTTTCCGATGCTTGCTGGCAGAGTGGAAGCAGAAAGATAAACGACTTTCTCACCCTATGCAGGAGTTATTGTTATCTTCCAGTCTGTGATGTTCCCTCATTATCCAAGGGGTACACAAATCTAGGCAGTGCATAATTTGGGAACCAAAAGTAAAATAGTAAAACATTTCTCAAGATGCTCTCACCATTTCACTGCTCAAAATAAAGAATTTAAATGCAGGACAAGAAGTACACCTCATATTGGCTTTTCTCCGGCATTAAAATTCCACACACAAAACTGGAGGCATCGCAGAGAAGCAATGCTACCAATGCTTTGAGAACAGCAGGCTGGAGTCCCAGCCTGTGACTCTCCTGGGCCTCTGGGGTAATGCGAGTGCTGCCAAAGTTCAGTTTCCATATTTCAAGCTGCTGCCTGGAGAAGGGAGGCAACCATAACTTTTCTCAGACCCGCCCAGCAACAGTTAGGAAATGAATGCTTCCCAGTGTGCTTACCAACGAATGGACAATGTAATCACCTGAGCTGTTTATTTCCATTTTAATCAGTCAACCAATCAAATCTGAAATGAGAGCTTGCTTAATTATACTCCTAGTCCTGTGCTTAGCTCTACTGGGAAGACCCAGGAGTGCAGAGTGCGGTTTTGCCCTCTAGGAAACTGGACTCTGACATACCTGAAGCCCTTAGAGAACAAAACAGGATACAATGCAATTATGGGAGAAAATGTGAAGGAGAATGAGCATAAGTGTTGCAAGGACTCCAAGGCCTGGTTCCAGCAAAGGGGAAGGGGTGTTCAAGCAAATCTTTCTCTGTTTCATCACCTGTTTCATCTCTGCCTCACTGCACTGGCTAAGGGAGCAACAAGAATGTGCTCCAACACAGCCTTGGAGGGAGGATGCTCGGCTCATCTGTTCTGTTCCATGGGCTCACTTCACACTGACCCTGTGACTGGGCTGAGTCCCTGTTATGACTTGTGTCTAGATGTCCCCCTCAAAGCCCCATGAACCCTGGAGGGGAGGCTTTTCATGGGACATTAAATTTAGACCACGCAATGCTAGGATTAAGGGTGAGTGACCAGCTCACTGATTAGTTCAGCACCACCCAAAGCCCAATAGCCTAGATAGAGTATAAAAGGGGAAGAGAAAAAGCTGCTAAGCCCCCTGTTGCTTGGCTGCCTTCTGCCCACCATGGACTGTTTCCCGTCTGCAATGCCCCTCTGCCTGCCACCCTGCCTTGGAGCCAGCTGATTATGGACTGAAACCTCTGCAGACTGAGCTAAATAAACCTCTCACTTTGAGTGTAAAGTATTTTTTTTCTCAACAAGGACAGAAATGTAACTATGACAGCCCCCTTTCACCCCAGGAGACTCTCCTACAACCTCTTCGTTGCCAACT
>NW_004524595.1:9826692-9827190 GCF_000260255.1 Octodon degus | reverse complement strand
CCACTCCCCCTCTAGGGTCCTCGTTGACGAACCCGCGGGTCAGCACAGTGGAGCATCAAACATGAATAGATGGTTTTGTGGCTTTGTGTCAGGGTCAGCAGAATTTTATAATAATGAGTATTTGAAGTGTCATTGAACCTGTCACAAACTATCATAAGAGATATGTGAAGCTATCCTAGAGAGGCAGCACTAAGCTAACTGGAAATATTAAGAATCAACTAATTATTTCTGATAATAATAATTCCTTATAGAATTTACTCTCAAAGAATTAATTCCATACTGAGAACCTCAAAGCAAAATAGCATTTTCTAAAGACTGAACTGTAAACACTAGCCTCTGTCTTTTAAAATATTTGAGTCTATTCATGTTTATTTACATATTACCTTTAATCAAGCTGCTGCCTTATAGAAGAAGATCCTTTGAACATTTCAAATATAAATCTTCATATTTTATAATACCAGTTAATTATTTTAAGTAGTATTTCAATATAACTAGCAA
>NW_004524595.1:9824342-9826154 GCF_000260255.1 Octodon degus | reverse complement strand
CAAAAAAAAAAAAGAAAGAAAGAAATGGGTGAGATATTTAAATTAGCAATTGAGTAAAAGAAAAGCATTAGCAAAGTAGTTGGTTTAGCAAGCAAGTTGATCAAAGCCATAAGTCCATCTATGTTTTCAAATCTTCCCTTATCAAAGGAACTTCCTACCTTAATGTCAAGACTGGAAGCATGGAGTCTTGTCTTTCCTGTTGATTACCTTTCAAAGGGATAGTTCCCAGGCCTGGAGAAAGTTATAAAACTAGCAAGAGCCTGAGAAAAGATTTACATCTCAAAGAGTCTAAGAAAAAGAAATCCATAATTGTAGGCTTTTAAGAGCAGATGTTCTAAGAAAAGGAAAGTAGTTGGTGTTGGTGGTGGTGAGGACTGAAATTGTATCAACCTGAAAGGAATGTTAAAGCTCTCTTGGTCAATATATAGTGCCTTAGTACACTTGGAATGCTATATTAAAATACCATAGACTGGGTAACTTATAAACAATAAAAACTTCTTTTTTTTTTAAATTCTGACCAAAGCATTGAAGGGAGGACCTACTTTCTGGTCCATAGCTGGCGCCTTGTAGCTGTTTCTTAGTGTAGTGGAGGGGGAAAGGCAGCTTTCTGGAGCCTCTTTGATAACCCCATTCTCAGGGCTGTACCATCATGAACTCATCAGTTCCAGTGGACCCACCTCTTAACACCATCATGTCTGTAATGGGTTTCACCATGTACACTTGGGGTCAAATCATAGTGCAGTAAGGTTAAGGAGCAGATCATGAACAATTGCTAAGGTCTAGTGCTTCGTGTATGTCTCGCTTAACAGGAACACTTGCTTTGCTCATCTGCAGATGAGGATACTGAGGTTCAGAGGATCCCTGCAGCTCAGGCTACTAGTTCACCTGCATCTGGTTGTACGTTTAGTAGGATGCCAGCAGCCTTCCTTTCAAGTCCACGATCCTAACCACCCTACTCTGCTTCCTTGCTGCTGCTTTGGTGTATAGTCCACTCTTGTACCCCACAGTCTGATCTTGTAGATCCTACGGCAGGAGAACTCTGAAGTGAGCCATAAGGACCAGAAAACATGTGTGGTTCCTTGTCCTTAAGAAGAAAACCTATGACTTGTTTCTAAGTGACAAAATACTGCAAAGGATAGACTACTGTCATTGTATTGCATCTTACAAGGTTTAGTCCCAGCAACTGAGACTGAAATCTTCTTCCAAGGCTGAACAAAGTAAGCTACCACATTATACGCCCTCTGAGAGACCCCATGGTGAGGAACTCCAAGTGGCCTCTTGGCCTGAGACGAATGGGTCAGACCTACAGTGACAGCCATCAAGGAAGGGAGGACCTTGTTCCTATAACTCTCACCAGCCACATAAGCCTAGAAGAGAACTTCATGTTCCAGGCAGACACTTTTTTGGCTCCTAAGCAGAGAACTCAGCAAAGCTGTGCCCGGAATCTTGACTTGCAGAAACAGTAAGAAATGTGTGGTGTGAGCTGCAGAGTCTGTCATTCCTGGCCATGTCTGTTATGTTGGTCAATACCTGGCTCACATTTGCTTTAACAACCTCCTAAAAGCTCCTTCTGTCTGTCTCCAGTTTTTCTCATCTTCACATTTGCCTGATGTAGTTATCTTTTGAAAATGTAACCTTGATACACTACTCTTTAGTGTGATCAGCAGCAATATCACCTAAAAATCTGTAAGATAAAGTCCATATTCCTCAACAGATTGTAGGAAGCCCTTTCCAGTTTTGAAAAATTCCAATTACATCACTCACTGTTTCAGAGAATTTGAGGAAGTCAACATTTATATCCGAGTCTCAGTG
>NW_004524595.1:9812356-9824242 GCF_000260255.1 Octodon degus | reverse complement strand
GCTCCTTGAATGCCTTCAGGGCACTTTTGCATGGCTGGAGTGTTGTGGGGATCGAACTACAGCAAACTGAGGCTGCCAGCATTGTGGAAGCTGCCACTTAAAGAACTGAGCTAGGGCTGGGCCCCCAACTGAGCCCTTTTGATGTTTCCACTTTTTCTATAACTGTTGATGGGATGCATTTGTTCTCTTCTTTACCAGACTCTGGGATTCCAGAGGGCCACAGGGGGCTCTTAGCAGTTATAGGTGTTTACAAGGTAAGGATGTTTAATCACCCTCCATAAGGGTTCTAAGAGCAATTTCCAAACAGTATGAAAGAAGAGACCATGAGAGGAGCCCCATGTCCAAGAAAGGTCATGGGCTTACTGTGGTACACGCAGAAGACCTGAATGGATAATTCAGGCTGATTCCTGCAGAAAAAAAAAATACATGTTTAAAGAACATCTTTGCTCACTCTTAAACTATTTCTTTCCCTCCTCACACTTCCTGATCTCACCCACCAGCACTGGCCTCCATTGCATCCTCATTATTACAAAGCCCAAGAAAATTCTTGGAATAGAGAGCTTTTACAAAGGGGAAGAAAAAGCGATCATTATTTCAACCTGACACTTTTTGCTGCCTTTTTTTCCCCCAAACTAATACGTCAAACTAATTCAATTTATCGTGTCCATTTTTCTGCAAAAGATCTGAAGTAAATGAATGTGTTCTGTGTAATCTGAAAGGCAATGCAAATAGATAGTCAAACTTAGACCACTGCAGGACTGTAATATAGCCAGAGAGAGAAAATTTTAATTCAAAAGTTAACCATTCATATGTCACTTGTTATCTTCACCTGTCAACGTTTCTGACAGCCTATTTTAATATTTGGGTTTTTTTTTTCACACTTTATCTTGTAAAAGAAATTTTATCCTTTTCTCACTGTATTTCTCAATGTGGATAAAAAGAGGTCAGACCAGATTTTTAAATTTTAGACATGGAGGCTGATAGCAATGATTTCTAGTGACAATGAAATTCCCTGTCCTCACAGGAAAGGACTGATTTCTCTCTAACCTTTGCACAAAGAACCTGCCAGAACCAAGTTTAAATCCATTCTAGTTGATCAATGACATCTTCAGATGATTAACCATGCTTCTGAAAGCCAGCCAATCAATGGCATCCCCGTAGTTCTGAAAATCAGCCAATGAGTGACAACGATTTTTAAGTAACCATGCTTTCACTGCTAAAGGTCAACCAATATCTATACACTTCTGCTTCTAATATTCTAACAGTCCTTGAATTCCACAGTTCCCAAACCCTTGCACAAGATGAGTTCTGATATGCTTGGAGATCTCTCCACAGTACAGTTCTCCTTTCCCTAACATACAGTAAGATTACATTCTGTGTCAGGTGCAGGTTGGTGGCCTCTTTTGTTGAAACTACTTGGATATCCCCCCTACATATATTTACATACATACCCTGTTCTCATTTCTTTGTGTCCCTCACTTATCTCAAAAGGCATGGATAGTTAAATATTATAAAAGATGACCAATAGCCCAAACACAAAATCCAGAAGGTTGGCCCACACTGAAGTAAGAAATAGGAAAAAAAATGGTTACATTTATTTTCTTCAAATGAAATATATCTGTCAGTCATGAATATTTCTGTCCTCCTTTTCTAATGGCACCTAGTATCTAAGCTTCAAGTACATGACAAGGAAGGAAGTTTTGGAGTAGCACAAAGTTGATAGTTACCTGGCACACAAAGGCAGACCCTCCAATCTTAGCTTCTGTCACTGAATGTTCAAGCAACAGATGCTTGCAAGAGGCTCCTGATTTTTATTCAGTCTGTTCAAAACAAAAGCCAAAGAACAAAAGTGGATTATTTACCTTACACATAGATGCAGTGTTGAAAAACCATGAAACCTTATTTTGAATAGACAGTATTTTCTTAACACCAAAAGGCTTCAGTAAACTGTCCAAAAGATACCATGTACCATTTTGATTATAATACATAATTCATGTTTGCTAAAAGATTTCATCTAAGAATATTATATATGTAATTGGAGACTCTATTTTCTTTTTTATTTCAATTTCTTTCAAATGCCATTTATTGATTGTCTCTACCTTAGCTCACGTTTGTAGTATAAAACACACAAATATGCTGAATATGCTGAAGGTTTCATTTCTTAATAAGACTTGAGTACAGTGTGCTAGCCATATCTCCATAGGATATATTGTGAAGTCCAGGGGAGCTGATTACCTATTTCACATTCTCTAACAGTGTTTAGCCATGATAAATGACATGAATTTCTAAATTCTTTGGATGAACCAAGCTAGTAGCACATAGCCATGCCCATCCCATGGGTTTCGATTACAATGTTAGTTCCCCAAATATGCAGTATTCTTCCCCCTTTATCTCTACATGCACAAGTCCTTCATAGCCTGTTCAACTCCATGTCCAATCTGAAGGGATGTGCTATCTTTTTTTTTTTTTTTTTTTTTTTTGTACAGGGAATCAAACTTGAGACCTTGCACTTGCTAGACAGGCACTTGTTTCACTGGGATATATCCCCTGCCCAATATTTCTTTTCCTATAGTTAGTACAGGGTCTACAGGGTCTCACTATACAGATCAGACTCATAGTGTTTCCAGCCTTCCAAGCACTGGAATTACAGGTGCCCACCACCCTGCCCAGTCTCAATTACAGTTTCAGCAGGCCCTGGGGGAGGGGCCTGCACCTCATGTGGGGCTAGAGATAGCATGTGCTATTGTTAATAAAGTCCCTTCTTCATCCTCAGAAATCACCTCCCCTCTCCAGTTAATGTTTTCAGTTCAATACTCATTCAAAAATACTAATTTGTATCATATTGAGAAAGATGCCAGCTGCCTGGTAATTGTCACCTTTTGCCATTATTTACATAGCTATCTTATTTTTTCTCATTGGTTTTCAACTTCTTTGCATACACATGCGGGTCTTTCTCATCATATGGGACTTGATATTTGCCCAGGGGATGAGTGAAGTCTCTCTGGCCTCCTGGGAAAGCTCACATAAGTGGGCCAAGTGTAGAACCCGAAACTCAGTTATCAAACAAATACTGATTCAATCTTGTCTATTCTGTTCAACAAATTTCCCTTGAAAGATTTTTTTAATGTTCTTTCCTTCTGCTGTGGATGAATCACGAGCCTGCTATGAAATAGAAGTTGCCATAGTATACTCAGAGAGTGTTTGAGATGTTTTAAAACCGCCAGCTATTGGTAATTGTCAATCATTTTAAAAAGTCTATCAATTTTGCTCCTATGCTACAAGAATTCTGTGTGCTTAAATATCCCTAAGGACACCCTGTACTCCTAGAATTATCACATTTATGGATTTCTTAAGGCACAGAAGTACCTCATACAGGCTTGTTAAGATAACTAACAGTTACCAGCACTACACAAGGAAGGGCAATGACAGTGCACCATTTGTCCTTCCCATTTGCAGCCCAGAGAAGTAGAAACCAGTTCTTAGTCAATGCCAGCAGCTGCAATGGGCATGTGAAGAACTGGAATGTTGTGAACCGGTACACTCACCCAGGATGATAGGAAGTGGAGTTTGTGCTAGAGGGTGAGGAAACAAATTCCAGCAAAACAGGACCTGGGTCCTTGGGCTGTGTGTGTGTGTCTTGGTTTGCTCGTCTGTAGGAGGGGTTTCCTTCCATTCAGTTCCCTCCCATGGCCTGAGTGCCTGCAGAACTAGGACCCTCAGGAGTGGATCCTCGCTCGGTTCCAGCTGGCAGTGTCTCCACCCTCTCTCCTTTGCAAAGGAGTCCCCTGAGTCTGTGGATCCCATTCCCTCCCTTCTCCACCTGTCTTCCTCTGAGTGCTCATCTGCTTGCAGCGCTTCCTTTCTCACCAGGATGTAAATGACTCCCGAATCTATTTCTCCACTTTGCATGTCTATCTCTGTACATCACAGGGTACTTACTGTGTGCTGCTGGCAGGCAATCATTACTCAGTAAATACTTGCTGCCTGATTGTAGGATAAGATGGAAGTGATCTTCTTTCAGATAAATGTAGAAAGGGCTTTTCTGGGTCAAGATGTCCTGCCCTTCCTAACTTCAAAACTAGAGAGAAAAGGATGAAATTACTACAGGTAAACTCCTTGGAGAAAAGAGACTGTAAATTTTTCGGCAACGTCTCCTGTTTTACTTGTTCAGCACTGCCTTTTTATTTGAGGATGTTGCTCTCTCCCAGGATGCCACTTTCAAAAGGGTCAGATTACCATAAGACACTGTCCTGGGCTCATTTTATGGGCATTTGATCCAAACCCTCTTTCCTGGGATTACGTTTTCCTTTTATCTTTTTTTGGTAGCAGGGATTGAATCCAGAGCTTTGTTCTTATTAAGCAGGTACTGACAGCTGAGCCACATCTCCAGCCCAGAATTTTTAAACCTGAAACCCACAAAGTGTTATCTCTGTTAGTGTCTGAAACTGGAAAACATAAAAGCCCAGATACATCTGTCCTCATTGAGTAACTAATTCACCACTGTGTGTTAGGCCTGCAAGCAGGGAGGAACCAGAGAGCATGAGGTTCAACTTGCCGATAGAGGAAGACAAATGGTAAATAAAGGAGCAAGTAAATATGTAGGATGTCAGACTAGCTACACCAGAAACCTACTATCCAAAGAAATCATTACCAATGACATCCAACTTCACCATATTCTAATTCTAAAATGAAAGACAGGAAAACAATGAAAAATGTGTTTGTTGCAGTATGTGCCTATTTCCCATTCTCCTATGACTTTTGAACAGAAGAACAGCAATGCTAAAGACACAGCAATAGCCAGTACTTAGGGAAGGGGACTCACAGCTGTAAGAGCCACACCCAGCAAGTCCATGTCACAGTTAATCCAGACACCTGCCCTTTGAGATAAGCATTTATCTGATTTTATGGATGAAGAAATTGGTGATTCAAAGAGCTAGAGAATTTGGCCAAGGTCAAGGAGCAGCAGCAGAACCAACACCAAAACCAGTCGCCTCCCGCAGAGCCTTTGCTTTTCTATTCACCACGTGATCCTGCCCCTGCACAGCTTGCAGATGCCAGCAGGTTGATAAATAGAGTGCATCTTTCCTTGAGGAGCTCAACAGCCAACTTGGGGAGAAGAATTCACAAGGGAGCAAGTCTGACACAGTTGCGATCCTTGCACAGGAACAGTTAAGTTCTGACATAGGAAAGGAGGTGTAGACTGAATTCCCAGTTCCACTAACCTTCCCGTATACTCCAGGGCCAACCACCACTATGTGCCAATAGGACAGCTCTGGTCTATGTGCCCATCATCTTTGGCATGAGCAAAGCTGGATACAGGCAAAGGCTCTTGTAAAATGTGCAAATGAAGGAGCCTATTTCTGCCCTAAGAGCTTGAGCCACATATTTGTTGATAAAAAATAAAAAACAAGTGATGAGGTAGCATGACTTCCATGAAACACATCCAAACATAAATCTGCTCATGGTTTATCCAAATGTACTAAAAAATAGCATTTAGGAATTTTCCTTGGACCTCCTCCAGGCAACTATGTACTAGGACTGTGAGCTCAGAAAGATGGGTCATTCCAAGTAGTAAATCAGTATCAAGTGGAGAATTGTTTTCGAACATTGCATCAAATGCAACTTTATCTTCCAGAATACTTGTACAAGGGTGTTACTGAATTGTGTGACTTTTTGTTTTTCTTCTTTTTAAATGTAATACAGTTCTATTAAATCAGCTGTCCCTGAATTAAGAAGAGGAAAATAGGGATATGCAATCTCCTCATTCAATCATTCATTTTCTCTGACTTTTCAACCCTCCATCTCTGCTTTCCTGGCAAAGTATATATTAGGAAATCTGTCTCCCAGACTCCCTGGCCTGGACATGAGCAGAAGCCTGCAGAGACAGATGTGGGTGGGAAGGGGGGCAAGATGTAGGAGAACAGTGGGTTAGAAAGTCGTCTTTAGAGTTCTCTTAGAAGCTAAAGTGCTTGGAAATTGAAAATCAAAACCCAACCAGGTTTTGCTTCCCTAAGGGCAGCTTTTCTCATCTAGAGAAATATTAAGTTCATTTCTATACTGCTGTCCTGGACTCAATGTTGATATCATTTTAGGGAGCAGAAGCAAACCTAGGACAGTGTGCTTTCTGCCCAAGACCCTTCTGGCCCCTCTCCCCAGGCAGGACTCTCCCTGTCTTACCCCTGCCACACACACACACACACACACACACACACACACACACACACAAAGGCACTGACTCACAGACCTTCCTTGTGTGGAAGAGCATTCCTCACAGTCTTCCTGGACAGTCATGTCTGGCAGTTGCCCCTGTAAAGCATAAAGTTCTTATCACTGGAAGTCTTATCCCCTTCATCTAGAATTTTTCAGTATTTGCAACTGTAGGAGGGGATAGAATTTGATGTCAGATAGATCTGGTTCAAACTCTGGCACTTATGTAAGGAGATGCAGCACTGGGGGATTACTGAACCCCCTACAGTTCCATTACCTGCCATAGAAGGAGAGTTTAGCACATCTGCCTCACCAACTTACTGAGATCAGTGAGACAAATCAATATAGTGAGCCCTTTTGGGTCCTTGTGTCGGTCCAGGAAGCTTATATTTGTAATCCCATGGATAAATTATTGTAATACCATCAAGATAATTCCAATCTACCACTTCCAGTGCAATCCATGGCAATAATAAATATACTAAGGCATATTTATAGTTAATGGGAGCCAAGGGGTCCTAAGTCTAGCCATGGTCATGGCTACCCAGATCAAAGGCCTCGACCCAGGGTTGAACCCAGGTTTTATTCAGTCATGAAGGAGGAGTGGATTAAGGATGAATGATGGAGAATTTCAGAAAGTGGGTGAATACTATGAGCTGGGCTAGCTATAAGGCCTCCATTTACTCTGTCATATGAAGAGAAGCATATGCAGGAAAAGTAATTTACATTATACTATTGAGATAGTATATAATGTTTTGGGGTCTGGTGCTTCAGCTCTGATGTGTAACCTTTCAAGCCCTAGGAAGTCATAGTCTCTATCTTGAGGTTCAATCCCAGCCAACAGTGTGAAGCACTGGCTCTTGGTCCTGTCTCAGCCCAGCTCATATGAAAGAGCAGCAGGCGTGGGCTATCAGGAAAACACCCATGCCATCTTCAAAGACCAACCACCAGCACCTTGGGTAGGCCAATATGCATTGCCTAATACCAATTGGAGGGATAAGGAAAGGTCCTAGCCAGCTCTGTACCTATCAATACACAGAAATAGGGTCAGGCACAGCCAAAGTGGAGACAACTGCTCCTCTTTCAAGAAGAGTCGCTCAGGTGGTCCTCCACACATCAAGGCAGGAATGGTGGCACTGACCTGTGGCTCCAGCACTCCAGGATCCTGAGGGAGGTGGAATGCACATCCAAGCCTCATCTGTGCAAGTCAGCAAGTTAGGGAAACACTGTCTCAAAATCATAAAAATATTAAAATGAAAAAGACAAGAGATACAAATCAGTGCAAAAGCACTGGCTTCAATCCTTAGTTAAAAAAAAAAGTAAGTAAATAAATAACCCCCCCCAAAAAAAAAAATCTCAAAACTTACATTTGTTGAAGGACTATTTTGTGTGAGGTCATATTGTTACCTAATTTCAGACATACCTTCCTGAATCTTTCTATCAGACTAAAAGGTAGAAGCTAGTATGAACTCCATTTATGGATATGGAAATTAGGAGTAAAGAACTGTAGAGCTAGGTGTATAGCTTGCCTCTGGCATTTAGCTTAAGGCAATTGATAATAATAATAATAAATGTGCTTTAGTATGCACTATGTATCACAAAAGGGCTAAATATATTTTGTTTTATTCATGTATTCCCCATGTTTTAAACTGAAGAAACTGTGTCTTAGAAAAACAAGGTAATTTCTGGGGCCAGACAGTCATTGAGGAAAAGAGCAGCATTATGACCCCAGGCCTTTGTGAGCAGAAGCCTTTGAGTGTAACTATTCCTGACGCCCCACAGATGTGGTTTCACCGCAGAGTAGCCCCTTACTACATTTTGTTAAATCAAGTTGACACTACGGGGAGTTTTCCATTTGAGCACATTACATTTCTCGTGGAAAACGCAGGTTTCAGTTCCTATGCATCATGGATTCGATTTTCTTTTTCAATTCCTCGCAAAGAGAAATGTAAAAGAGAGGATGAAAGAGAGGCTACGTGGCACTCAGCCTCGGCTGCTTACCCCAGAAATGAAGCCAGCTCCCCCTGTCCTTCATGAAGTAACCACTGCCCACACAGTCACCGTAGGTACTTTGCCCAGACTTCAGGGCCACATCGATGGAAGGCAATGAAAGATATCTCTCTAGCAAGCGCGTTGCCAAAACAGCAATCCACACAGTAGGAGGGCATTGATGAAACATGGTCCACCTACTTGACACAACATCACACAGCCAAGAAAATTATCCTTCTGAAGAGCACAGAGAAGCAGGGAAGAATGCTTAGACTACTGGTGTATGGTGTTATCCTCAAAGAAACATAAACCAATGTGATATAATTATCTCTATATAAAGTCTGGATATATGTGAAATTTCACATCCAAAGCTAATATAAAAGAAATTAAGCATTTTCTTTGAGGTGCTATAATTTTGGGTGGTTTGTTTTCCCCCAGATTTGATAAATATTCTATTACTTTAACTATAAAATATTGGAATTAAATATCAAAAGGAAAGTGAGGGAAGAACAGGCAATGACCATCCCCATTTATTTTTCTTTGTCACTATTTTCCTGCCTCACAGACACAAGAGATACTGGAATGGTGAGTGCAGTGGTCAGTTTGGGATAGAGGAGTGAATATTATTACAATTCTAAAAGAAAGATGCCTTGCAAAATATGGAAGACACCTGGATCAGGGATGATTTCCTTTGAACTTGGACTTGTTCACTGAGTCCACTCTGAGTTACCTCCAGGAACACTGCACTGTGCACTGTTGTGCAGGTCCTGCCCTGTGTCCTCAATGCTTCTGTACTGTACTAAAGTTCCTGTTGTCCTTCCCAGACCCTTTTTGTAATGCCCCATTAGTCCCTGCCAGCCCCAGACCGCTGAGCCAGGAAGGCTTGTTTCTCTGCTCCTCCCAAGCTGACAACCTGATTTCTCTACAAAATTAAAGGCTTAACTCTGGTCTCAGAGATCAGGATTTGGCAAAAGTACCTGGGAAATGGCATAATTATACGATTCTGTTCAACAGCCAGGATGTCACTCCTTCTGCCTTTATGGGCTGCATACCACCAATCCTCACTAGCGTGAGACAAGGCCTCTGGGATATCCACTCTGTGTGGAGCCCCAGAGCAGGCATCAGTGAGAGAGACAGCTTTCTGTCTGAAGTCCTCATATTTTCCTGAAAACAACAGGCCCGTGCTCCCTGGGCTGTTGTGGTAAAGCCATTTCTATGTGGAAGACACAGCCCCAGCATTCACAAGTCTTATGAAGCAAGGCACATAGAAAAGGTACACTTAGGATTCACTCTCATATACATATACACCTGCAACAATTCCAGGAAGTTAGGCCCAGTCTTAATGAAATGTATCAAGAGTCTCTCTCCCTCTAACCTGGGATCCAATTTTCCGCCTGACCTCTCTGTTTAATAAAGGAAGAGGCTGCCTATCTCACAGCACTTTCTTTTTATTCCAGCTAAGCCCTTGCTCCTACCTTGGCTGTAGGTCATGATCTTAGCTGCTCCCTGCAGATTGAAAAGGTTGACTCTAGATCAGTATGTGACCAGTCTACTGCTTGCCATCTGTCGGAAACACTTCACTGTGCCTTAGTTTCCATATCATTTATCACTGACATCGCCTCATGTGTGAAAGTGCAAAGAGATTTAAGGAGCTGAATGAATGTCAAACGGTCTCCTTCGGCGCAATGCTGCCTGACACACTGACTCACTTCTTAACTCACCCTGTCCCCGAAACTGAACCCTCCTCCCATGCTCCTCTGCCTGCCATGGAACAGCACAGCTCTAAGCTACTGGAGAGCTCTTCCACAATATGGGTCCTACGAGGCTGGATGAAATGTGCACCACATATGGAAGACCATATATTAAACTAGCAAGACCTCTGCCTATATCTTCAAGATAAAACTTCTGTAACATTTATATAATACTAGACTTGCCACATTATTTTCAAACCTTTTGACAATTATAAGTGAAGATACATCCCATTTCATTTATTTGTATCTAAACCACAGAAAAGACACAATAGGTCATTAATTCTACTTGTCCACATAGTATAGATTTGGAGTTCTGTCTGTTTCATCAAAGATGTGTCCTTTCTTTCATACATCTCTAGTTTCCAGAGTGAATATATTCTCTGTTTGTTTCTACTCCAGGTCTAATTGTAGACTAACCAGGTTAACTTGCTCAGTTAATTCCAAGTTTCTAGAAAATGCAAAACTTTGATGCTTCTTCTCTAGAGTTAAAATTAGAGGCAAAATTCCATGATTTTAAAAAAGTGAGATTCCTCATGGAATGGGAGAGTGAGGAAATGCAAGTGCTTCTGAAGTCATAGTACAATGTCATGAAGAGACATATTTGAAGCCCTCGAAGAAGTAGTTGTACTGTGTTCTTTATCTTATAGTGGGCATTGTTTAGACCAAATACAAAGAAGAAAACTGGGTTTGGATGCCAAGACCTTGTGGGAAAAGCCTGACTATCCCGAGGGCAATAGTCAGGCAGAGGAAAGATCCAGAAAGGGGAGCAGGTCACTGCCACAAGTCAGATTTTCTTCATTGCCTATTGCTCATGCTCTGTAGCTGCTATCAAGAGCCAAGTTAGAAAAGGGGACTGATGAGTGGATTGATAAACATACTGTCAAAGAAATATTCTACTGGACAAAGTAAAAAAAGGAAGACTTTACTTAATACTCTGGCAGTAGAGGGGAAAATTCTAACTCATCCCTACTGAAAAGAAATGGGTGACTGCACTGGCAGAACCTGCTGGTACCAGCCCAGGCGCAGCATGGGTGAGACCCACTTCCACCCCCTTGGGGCTCCCCCCAACACTCAGCAGCATGTCCTCCCACCCTGCCCACCCAGTGAGAATTTCTGCCTCGTTCTGGGGACCCCCGGATCCAGTCCTAGCCCAGGCCCGGTGAGTGTGTGGGAGAACTGCCTCTCCCCCCCTACTCCACCTTGTCCCCTTCAGACTCAGCTCAGGCCTGGCATACAGGCCGGAGGTGAAAACCTACAGCTGCAATCCCTGCAGAGAGAGTAGGAGACAGAACCACCCAGCTAGTCCAGGAGCAGAACATTTTGCCAGAGGGGCACAACAGGTTCACCCACAAGGGAAGCAGCAGGAAGAAGCTGAGCACAGCAGACAGACCCAAGCCAGGCACAGCTGGATAAATACAAACTTTGTAGATCTGCACCTGAAATTCAATAGGTGCTAAGGTTATAACTGCACCAAAGCTCTACAAAAAAGGTCAGAAGACAGTGCAGAAATAGGCATCTGAGATGAACAAACACTTCTCAGAGGATGAAATTAAATAAGTGAATAAATATATGAAAAAATGCTCCACATCACTAGCCATCCGTGAAATGCAAATGAAAACAACACTGAAATATCATCTCACCCCAGAAAGGATGGCTATTATAAAGAAATCAACCAACAACAAATGTTGGAGAGACTGTGTGGAAAAAGGAACCTTTCTCCACTGCTGGTGGGAATGTAGACTGGTGCAACCATTGTGGAAATCAGTATGGAGACTCCTTAGAAAACTTGGACTGGAAATCCCAATTAAACCAGGTATTCCTCTACTGGGAATTTTCCCAGAGGATCTGAAAACATCATATCATAGTTATATATGTGTGCCTATGTTTATAGCAGCACAATTTGTGATAGCCAAATCTTGGAAACAACCAAGATGCCCATCAC
>NW_004524595.1:9798257-9806791 GCF_000260255.1 Octodon degus | reverse complement strand
AATATAAATACAGTTATCAGCATAGTGCTAAACATGAAGTGAAAGTCAAAAAAGTATTAGTTACACGTTGATGGGCAGCGTCTGTTTGTGTTTACAGACACTGATTCATTGTACATAAAGGGAGGAAGGACGAAGGTTACAGAGTGTGTGGCACAGCAGATTGTCTGGGGACAGGAAGCTCTGAGGTGAGCGAGGACAGATGCTGGGTCTTAGACACACATGTGGATTTCCAAGCAAGAAGAGGACGTGTGAGAAGACACAGATGCCTGAAATAGCTAGATGTAATGCTGGCACAACAAAGGAAGAAAAGAATAAATATCCATCTGACTTTTACTATGTGCCAGGCACTACTCAGAAGGTTTACACATGAATTTACTGAATGAATCCTGACCCACGAGTTAGGCACTAGTGTCTTCCCGCTGTGTAGACGAAGACAATCAAACAAGAGGAGGTATCTGTCACAAGGTCATATACCTATGAAATGGATGCTGAGATTTGAACCCAGGTAAGGGGAGCGCTCCCCTCTGTGGCATACACACCATCCAAAAGCCTGCTCCAACTAAATGACACAAACATAGAAGCAAGAGCACCAAGTAAAACAACTAATTGGGTAGAAGGAATCATTATCGTTGACCTGGGTTAACTGCTTTAACACAAATGAGAAAAATTAAAGCTCAGAACGGTCGAGTGACCTTCCTTTCACACTATGGCTAGCAAGAGACAGCTCTGAGGCTAGAATTCAACTAATGCTCAGCAACATAAATTAACTGGTACTGGATCAATGAATACATATATACATATATAGTACACATGTGTGTACATGTTTGTGTGCACAGAAATGTATGCCAAGAATAGTCCTCTGGCTGGGGAGATACCTCAGTGGCATAAACATCTTCCTGGTGTAAGCACAGCATCTGAGTTCAACCTCCAGTACCAGTCCTTTAACAGAGCAAGTGATTTGCTGAGCTTTCCATACCTCATACTACAAATTTAGCACTTAAAATCATCAGATGCAGTCTTTAGTCAGATATGATACTGAGAGTACAGACTCTCTTTCCACTTTGGAACATACACAAGTAGCAGTAAATGCATCATTCCTTGCCAGTACCTTGCAGTCTTACTGAAAAAAAAATCAAAGTGAGTGAAGTAGAGGCTACTCAGGCATGTTGAAAGGATTCAGTGTGGAATCCAGACAAGGAACTCAAGTGGCTTATGGTGATCAGAAATGTATTTTTTTTTAATTTTCCAAAATGTACCTCTAAATATACTTCACTTTTATACATAATTTGTCACTTCATCATTTAATAAATTTTTAAATCAGGCTACTAATAAAATGTGCTATTTCTTGGCATCAGAGATATCAAGTATGACTTCAGCCCTGGTGAAACTTACATCGTGTCAGGAAGAACAAAAAGCATATAATACATATAACAAAATTGTATGTCATGTTCTATAAGGTTTAAATCCCAAGGGCAAGGGAAAGGAGATGAGAAGAGGAGGAATCTGGTGGGAGGGCCAGGGAAGGGGAGTCAAAATGTTCCTTGAGGGAAAATTTAGATGTAAGAGAAGTATTTAGACCTCTCAGATAAAAACCTTCCAGGTGGATATACCAGGTAAGAGAAAGGACCTGGGACAGGAGGGTGCCCGGCATGTTTAAGAAATAACAGGAGGATGGCCAGATAGCTCAGTGGACTAAAGTGCCTGCTTAAGAAGGCGCAGGAACTAGGTTTGATCCCCAGCATACTGTGCCGGCCCCGCCCCTGGGGGCCGCTGAAAGGGCAATTGAGAGTGGGCGTGGTGGCGTGCATCTGTAATCCTAGCACTTGGGAGGCTGAAAACAGGAGGATCACTATGAGACCAATCTGTGTAGTGAGACCTTGTAGACCCTCTACAACATACATTAAAAATAAATTAGAAAAAAAGGAATACCAAGGAAGGTAATGGGTATATGCAACATGACCAGGGTGAGATATAGCAGCAAGAGAGGTAACAGGTAGGTCAGCTAGAACTCTACATCATACTGACATGGAAAACTGCAGTCAGAGCTGGTGCAGAAACTGTCTCTTGCTGACCACTGTTTTAAGGTTTTCCAAAGAAGAACTGCACACATATGCTGAAGTAATCCAGATGAGAGGAACCGGTGGTTCTGTGTCTCAGACTGTGTGTGCAGTGGTCAATGCAAGTGGAGGTCATTATTTCATTCGCAGTCACAGAGGGAAACTTCTTATATTTTACTGTTTAGAATGTTTTCTGTATATGACTTAAAAGCTAACCATCCATTCTTAAATGCCACTTTTTTCCTGCATTTTTTTAATCATGAATGTATGTTAAAATGTATAGAGCCTTTTTGCTTTAATTTCTTATATGTGATGATTTGCATTGACTAATTTTAGATTTTTAAAATAACCTTGCTAGTTTTGGTTGAACCATTGGAGAAGACACCTTTTTTGAATGCTTTGGATACTTTTTACTATGTTTCATTCTTTAAAAATCATTCATAACCATATAAAAATGTTTCTTTACTTTAGAGAAATTTTGTGCTTGCCTGAAAGGTGTATTGCTAAGTCTTTGATTTGGGGCTATTAATACATTTCCTGAACCTGAGATATCTTCACATTATTGAGACAAAAATCTGCTTCACCATAATTCATTATAACAAACATTTAAATACAATGCACTTATATAACTAACTTTCAGAAACTTTACTTAAATTTAACTACTGATTTGTCTTAAGATATCTCAAGTCATTTAATGATTTTCTCTTTCCAAATTGTGTCAAGTATACTGGCAAGCATAAAAGTGCCTTAGCCCTCCTGCTAAGTGACCAATGCCTATGTTTTATAAAACAAAAAGCCCTTTTAAACTTACACTCATATTATTTACATGTGTGCCTGTGCTCACTTTTTTCTCTTGTCCACACTTAGGTCTTCCCCTCCCCTCCCTGAAGCATGTACCAGAATAAATCATTTGGTATTATTCAGTAAATGCTGAGCAACCTTTGTGTGGCTAAAAAATACTTGTACAAAACCCTCACACAGAAATGAAGATTTAGCTGAGCATGAAAGTTGACGTTAAAGTTTCCCTGAGGATTTTTGAATGCACAATTCTGTTGTTTCCTGGAAACTCCCCTCCGTTCTATGTCTCCAGTCAGGCAAACTACAATTTGGCAGGAGCTCTATTACCTCTGCTAGCTCCAATGGTCTTTTTATTTTTTCTTTAATGTTTTAGAACTTCACTCATATATATCACTTTGTGGACCAAGGACTCAGAGTTTCTGAACAACCTCATCTACTGTGTATTCCCATATCATTTTCTGTGCCATGATGTTTATCTTTTCCTTCAGAAATGAATTCTAGACAGATGATGGAATTTTCAGTTGCACTAAGTATACGTGGATGCTTTAGTCTTTTTAATCTATCATATTCTTTAATTTCAATTTTTGTCAATTTGAACTCAATTTGGCAGAATTATCCCAAGATGTGGAATGAAAGGACACTGAGATATATGATAAGGAACTGGCTCTTCTGCTTATGAAGGTGAGGAGTCTGAAAGCCTCAGCAGCCTTGCAGGTGGAGGTCCTACTTGGAAGATAGCACAGCAGACATCTAAGGACAACCTACACAACAATTTTTCTCTTGCTTAGAGAAGTCAATCTTTTTGGTCTTGAGGGCCTCAAATAATTGGAAGAGAACCACCTATATTTGGACAGCAGCCAAACCACCTATATTTTGGTGTAGCCAAAGTTCATCAAGAGAAACATTAAAATCTCATCCAAAAATATGCTTCAAGTTAATATAAACAATTTAACATTACACTAAGATTTTAATTTGACTCTTACATTTTTCTTCAGTTTACTTTCGTAGTAATACCATGTTCAACTAAATGGACGCTCTCCAATTACTTATTTTGACATCCTAAACATACCTATTTTAATCAATTAAAGTAATATAAAATTCATTTCATAAGTATGGATTGGTTTGGAATCATTAGCTAAAGTAGGCTTCTCTCTTAATTTTAAAGCTCTTTATGGGGCTTACAGTTGTATTTGCAGCCTGAGGGTAAGGGACCCTTTTCTCAGAGCAGCCTCCACTGTGGAAAGCTGAGATCTCCCTTGTCAGGTGAGTGGTTAGGTTTTTAGTGGTCCTGTGTGCTCTGCTTCACAGGATTCAGAAAGTACTACAAACCCAGCTGAGGGCCGGGGGCATTGCTCATTTCCTTGCCATTTTTTTTCCTTCATCTTCTTACCTCCTAGTCTTACAGTTTCCTCTAAAGCTATGGATCCAATAGATGTTCTGTGAAAGATTTCATTCAGTCTCTTTTTACTGGCTGTAGATGAGACGTTGAGCCTGTCTCCCACCTCCACTCTAATATGAAACACAGCTCTCAGTTTCTCACCCGAGTGGAACTCCCCTCTCCTACCTCCTGCTTTCTCATCCACTTGGAAGTCAGTGACCTCTGGCTGTAGAAGGGCCACTGCAACAGAGCGACCATCTGGGTAAGGACAACTGGAAAATATAGGTACACATTTTGACTTTGAAGACTTGGGAGATACACTGAGGAAACTTGGACTTAAGCAATAAGACTTAGAGAAAGAGAGGCACATGGAAGTGAGCAGAGTTTTCTGGAAGCCTTGCTCACCCTTGAAGATCTGCCTTTCCTTGGCAAAGGAGGTGAGGCTGAGACACTTGGAAAAGCCTCACTGGTGCAAGATAGGAAACCAGAATGATGTGAATATGTCAGAGGCTGAAGGTTTTGAAAATGGAATTTGGCAGCTGCTGAGGCAGTGAGGACTTGAGGATATAAGACCCATGAGAAAAAAGAGGTACACAGGAGGATGCCTATCACACAGGTGTTTAGACCAAAACTTGTTGTCTACTTCTTGTTGTCTGCTATCTTGTTGCAAGATAACAGCATCCTCATCCAGCGAGACAGCTTAGTGGATTGAGTGCCTGCTTTGGCAAGCACAGGGACCAGGGCTCGATTCCAGGTCTCTCATGCTACACTGGTCCCACCCTCAGGGCACACTGAGCCAGCAAATGAGTCCAAGTATGGTGGTGCATGCCTGTAATCCCAACGCTGGGGAGGCTGAAAACAAGAGGACCACTACAAATCTGGGCTGCATAGTGAGACTATGTACCAAATACATAAAAAAGATGATGTCAGCCTGAAACTCTAGAATTATTGACACAGAATATTCTGTGTTCAGTCAAAAATCTTACATGCATACTAAGGAACAGAATCAAGGGTAAATAGCTTTTCTGCTGGTGGACATCACAGAGGAAGTATTGTCAGTCTCTCTTCCGACTGTCAT
Organism: Octodon degus; assembly: GCF_000260255.1. Lineage (NCBI taxonomy): Eukaryota > Metazoa > Chordata > Mammalia > Rodentia > Octodontidae > Octodon > Octodon degus. The sequence goes on along the minus strand of NW_004524595.1, from coordinate 9,801,480 downwards.
CATATCTAAGTCAGAGTCTCCCAAGGAACCCGAAGCTCTGCATCAGAGGACTGAGCTTTGCCACAACTGATGAGAGTCTGAGGAGCCATTTTGAGCAATGAGGAACATTCACAGACTGTGTGATAATGAGAGACCCCAACACCAAATGTTCCGGGGGCTTTGGGCTTGTCACTTATGCCGCTCTGGAGAAGGTGGGTGCAGCCATGAATGCAAGGCCACACAAAGTGGATGGAAGAGTTGTGGAACCAAAGAGAGCTATCATGAGAGAAGATTCTCAAAGACAAGGTGCCCACTTAACGGTGAAGAAGATCTTTGTTGGTGGCATTAAAAAAGATACTGAAAAACATCACCTATAAGATTATTTTGAACAATTTATAAAAATTGAAATGATTGAAATTATGACAGGAGAAGGCAGTGGAAAGAAGAGGGGCTTTGCTTTTGTAACCTTTGATGATCATGATTCTGTGGATAAGATTGTCATTCAAAAATACAACACTGTGAACAGCCACAACTGTGAAATGAGGAAAGCCCTGTCAAAGCAGGAGATGGCTAGTGCTTCATCTAGCCAAAGAGGTTGAAGTGGTTCTGGAAATTTTGGTGGTGGTCGTGGAGACTGTTTTGGTGGCAATGACAGTTCCGGTTGTGGAGGAAACTTCAGTGATTGAGGTGGTTTTGTTAGCCATGGTACGGGTGGACATGGTGGCAGTGGAGATGGCTACAATGGATTTGGTAATGATGGAAGCAGTTATGGAGGTGGTGGGAGCTATGATGAATTTAGCAATTACAATAATCAGCCTTCAAATTTTAGACCCATGAAGGGAGGAAACTTTGGAGGCAGCAGCTCTCGTCCTGTGGTGGTGGAGGTCAATATTTTACCAAACCACGAAATCAAGGTGGCTATGGTGGCTCTGGCAGCAGCAGTAGCTATGACAGTGGCAGAAGGTTTTAGACACTTCCAGGAAACAAAGCTTAGCAGGAGGGAGCGAGAGAAGTGACAGAGAACTACAGGTTACAACAGATTTGTGAACTCAGCCAAGCACAGGGCCTAGGGCCTAGCTGCTATGAAAAAGACATGTCTTACACAATACTCATGCATATGGGCAAAAAACTCGACTATATTTGTGACTAATTGTATACCAGGTTATTTTAGTTTCTGTTCTGTGGAAAGTGTAAAGCATTCCAACAAAGGGTTTTAATGTAGACCTCTTTTTATACCCATGCTGTTGATTGCTAAATGTAATAGTCTAATTATGAAACTGAATAAATGTGTCTTTAAAAAAAAAAAAAGAATCAGGGGCCAGGGAGATGGCTCAGTAGAATAAGCGCTTGCCTGCCAAGCACAAGGACCTGAGTTCAATCCCTGGTTCCTCAAAAAAAAAAAAAAGACTCAAAGGTAAATAAATAAATAAATAGATAATATAACAGATTCCTAGGTAAATTCATTAAAGTAACTAAATGTGAAGTTTAAAATTACTATTATTGAGAGCTGGCTAGATAGCTCAGCAGACTAAAGCACCTATGTAGGCAAATACAGGTACTGGGGTTTGATCCCCAGCATGCTGTGTCAGCTCCATCCCCAGAGCGCACTGAGACAGCAATTGAGACTGGGCGTGGTGGCACGTGCCTGTAATCACAGAACTTGGGATGCTGAAAACAGGAGGATCACTAGAATCCCATCTGTGTAGTGAGGCCCTGTAGACCTTGTACTAAATATATTTAAAATAAATAAAATAACTATTATTCATCAGATCAATAATATAAAGTATGGGGCTGGGGAGATGGCTCAGTGGAATAAGTGCTTCTCTGGCAAGTGCAAGGGCCTGAGTTCGATCCCCGGTTCTGCAAATAATAATAATAATAACAATAATAATAATAATAATATAAAGTATAATTTCTTGTTACATAGGTCTTGCTTTATCTGGATCTTAATGATCCAGCATAAAAGTATAATAATGAGGTATAAAAAGTAAATCCATATTAATTTGCTGAGCTGTAAAGAGCTCCAGTCAACAACTTCTGACACTGCCAGTCCTACAGATAACTCAGTGCTATTATGGACTACTGGACTATATTGGATTATTTTGCTGAATTCACGGACCTACAATACTTAAATGGCAATAGAATATCCATCTAAAACTAAAAAAAAAGGAGGATACAAATGAAGGACCATTTCATATCTGTATATACAAAATAGGATAGATATACAGCTACTTTCTCTTAATTCAATGAGAAGTAAGATTTGTACTAATAGTGTTTGGACAGGATATCATGTCTGCATCTTGTACTATGAATAACTGCTACAAAGACAACAATATGCAATGTATTAATTATTGAAACTGTCTTATTAATTGGTTTTGAAACTGTCTCATTGCTATTTGTTTCTCAATAAAATTAATAAAATAATGAGAAAAATACTGTAAGGTATAGAAAATACATGACTCTCAAGTCTGAAATTAGGTATTCAAATATAACTTTTACAATTGCTAATGAAAATCTAAAAGATAGCCTCAATCACAGGCAAGATGTGGTAAAAGACAGGATGTTCAACTGGAGGAAGGTTTGGTAGAAATTACCCAAATTGAACTCTGGAGAACAAATAAAATGAAATACACAGAAGAGAACATAACAATTATGTGTAATCTGCTACAGGAGATCTAGCTATAACTGGAATACGATAAAGGAAGAGACAATAAGTGCCATGAAAACATTCTAAGCTTATGAATTTTTTACAACATTAAAGGGCATAAAGTACTTTATTCATGGAGCACTAACAAAAGCCAAGCACATTGAGTAAAAAGAACCAAAATGGAATGATTCACAGTAAACTTTTAGAAACCAACAAAGAAATAAAACAGTGAAAGAATAGAGCCAATAAGACATCTTTACCTTCAAAGGAAACATTAACAGGAAAAATCGATTCTTCAAAGAAAGAAATGAAAACCAAAGACAATTGAACAATATTGTAAAAATGCTCAAGGAAAAATGTGGTACTATAATTTCTTAGAACTCTACACCCCACAAAAATAGTTATTCTTCTAAAGAGAAGATAAAAATAAAACATGGCTAAACAAACAAAAACTCTAAGGAGTCTGTTATCGCTAAAGGTGCACTAAAATGAACACTAAAGGAGGTTTTCAGGCAAAAATAAAATGACCCAAATAAAAACATAGAAATGTGAGAAAGAACCAGAAGTGATTGAAAGGAAAATATGTAGGTTAATATA
>NW_004524595.1:9791184-9798138 GCF_000260255.1 Octodon degus | reverse complement strand
TAAAAAATAGGAAACAATAAATGGAATTTAGGGCTGGTCTGATAGCTCAGCTGATTAAAGTGCCTGCTTAGGTAGACAGCAGACAGAATTTGATCTGGAGCGTGCCAGCTCTGCCCCCAGGGCACGCAGAGATAACCATTGAGACTGGGAGTGGTGGTGCTTGCCTGTAAGCCCAGCTCTTGAGAGGCTGAACACAACTGGATCACTAGGAGTCTGATCTATGTAATGAGATCCTGTAGACCCTGTACTAAAATACAAAAGATAAATATATAAATAAAATAAATGGAATTTAAAGTGTTCTATGAACCATGTTTGGAAAGTAGTAAAACTGATCATTAATAATGATTTTGTATTCATTTTCTATTCATGCTACAATAGAGTACGAAGAACTTACTGACTTAAAACAATACACCTTTAATATCTTACAGTTCTGGAGTTCAGAAGACCAAAATCATTCAGCAGAGTTGTCTTTCTTCCAGTGGCTCTAGCAGAAAATCTGTTGTCACGGCTTTTCTAGATCTAGAAGGTGCCTACGTTCCTCGGAGGTGGTCTCCACCTCGTGTTCTTACCTCTGACTCTGACTCTGTCACTCCTCTTTTATGCAGACATTTATGATTCAATTGGACCCAGTGGGTAACCTAGGACAATCTTCTATCTCAAATTCCTGAACTTAATCAATCACATGCCATTTGCCATGTAAGGGAACATATTTGTGAGGTTAGAAAACAAGATGTAGAAAATCTAGCACATTATTCTACCTGTTAAAATGGCCTTCATGGGTCCCCAAAATCTGTGATTAGTCACATAAAAAATAATCATTTCAACATCCTCAAAAGTTTTATTGTGACATTATCACATTTCCCTTTTCACTGGTGTTGACTTACTTCACATCTTCTATTCCTTGGCCTATGTTTATTAAAATGAACTTCTACCTTCAGCAAGGTGAGTACAAGGAATCCTGCGAAAGGTCATGCCAATGTTAGTTATACAACTACCCATTGCTCTCCTAACTTGGAACTATCTGGGGCCTTGAAAATGAAAAAAATCACATGGAGAAGCTTGAGAAATACAAATCAAATCTGAGTATGGAGAAACCAAACATCTAAAAGAGAAATAAGTGTCAGCTTCAAAGAAGACTATAGAACAATATTAAGGTTGTTTTTTTTAAAATTGAAATAACTTTTATTATAGCAATTGTTTTCTTTTTCTATAAAGATTTATTTTTTAAATTTTATTTAATTTAATTTTGAAGGATAAAATCAAAAGCAAAAACAAATATCAGAAACAAAGACAGAAACAGGGTAGCATACAATACATATGTTACAGATTTTCAAAACAAGAATAGCTAATGATTTATTTAAATTATTTACTCTGAATTTAGTAAGGAAAGAGTACTACTATATTATAGGAAGGTTATATTTTTCCTATAATTTTATTGATGAATAAAGAGCAGTGAGACAGTTGCAAATCAAATCAGTAGGACAGTTTCAATAATTAACACACTGCATACATTCTTCCTAGTGGTTAATTGCTGTACAAGATGCGGACTTGATTTCCTATTTACAAACACCATTAGAACAAATCATTCTATTCATTAAGAGAATGTAACTATATATCTATTCTAACCACCTTGATTACACAGATACAATCATCTGTATACCCTTTTTTGTTAAGCTCTGTTATTTGAATATTATAGGTGTGTAAACTCAGCAAAATATTCTAAAAAAATCCAGTAACCCATAATAGTATTGGGTCTTCTGCTTGACTGACAATGTCAGAAATTGTTGACCTGAGTCCCCCACAGCTCAACATAACAGCATGGCTTTACTTCTTATATTTCATTTTTATACTTTTCTGCCGGATGGCCAAGACCAAGGTAAAGCAGGACCTATGCAACAAGAGTTGTAGCTTTTGGGTCTGTTAAGTTCAGTGAAATCCCCTCAGGATTTATCCCAAGATCCTGCACCTCAGATTGTAAAACCTTTTTCAGTGTCAGCCCCTAGCTAACCTCATCAAACAGAGGAAAGAAAAACTTCAAATACAAGCAATAAGGAATGAAAAGGGTGTAATTACCACAGACTCAGTGGAAATTCAGAAGATTATCTATAGCTACTTTGAGAATCTTTACTCTCACAGAATAGAAGACACAGAAGAAATGGACAGATTCCTAGAAAGGTACAAATTACTACAACTGAATCGACAAGATATAACCACTCTCAATAGCCCAATAATAGCCAATGAAAAACGAGATGTAATTAAAAACCTACCGACAAAGAAAAGTCCAGGTTGGGATGGATTCACAGTTGAATTCTACAAGGCATTTACAGAAGATGTAGTCGCTACACTCCTCAAACTCTTCCATGAAATTGAAAAGGAAGCAATCCTCCCAAAATCATTCCTGGAAGCAAGTATTATACTGATACCAAAACCAGGGAAGGATGCAACTAAGAAAGGGAACTACAGGCTGATCTCCTTCATGAGCATAGATGCCAAAATCCTCAATAAAATACTAGCAAAGACAATACAGCAAATCATCAAGAAGATCATACAACATGACCAGGCAGGATTCATCCCAGGGATGCAAGGATGGTTCAATATTCGAAAATCTATCAGTGTAATACACTATATCAATAGAGCAAAAACTAAAAACCACATGATCATCTCCATTGGTGCAGAAAAGGCTTTTGACAAAGTCCAACACTCATTCATGTTCAAAGTCCTACAGAAAATTGGTTTTGTTTTGTTTTGACTGGTGCAGGGTGTGGTTTATTTAGAAAGAACAAAGAAAAGCCCTCACTAGATGAAGCCTTCCTAGCAAAGAGGAAGCCCAGGCAGCAGCTGACCCTAGAAGCAATGGGGTCACACAGAAGATCAACAAGGGGCTTGCCCAGCTTCTTGTTATCTGTAGAGCTTATCATTCCTTTGTTCTTTGTGCTTCAATTTTTCTGAGGTTTCTCTTTTACCCAGGGATTTGTCCTTTGCACACTAGTTTCTTAAGGTCTATGTTCAGCTTATCCGGGTCCTGGCCTTCAGTTTTCTCAGTTTATTTATTTCATCCAGGCCCTACCTCAGCCCCTGGCCCTAAACCATCTCCTGGTTTCAGTTGGAGCACATTCTTGGGAAAATCCAAAGAACAGATGGTAAATCAATTTCTGGGTCCTTGAGTACATGACAGTGTCTACCTTCTGGGTTGAACGGTATTTTTTCTTCTGAAAATTTTGAAATAATTGCTTTTTAAAGAATTTATTTATTTATTTATTTATTTATTTATTTATTGAGGTAGTGTGTCTCTATTGCAGTTCAGGCTGGCCTTACACTCACTAAACAGCCCAAGTTGAACTCTGAGTGCTAGGATTACAGCGGTGCTCCTCTCAGGAAGTTTTCAAAGATTTTGTTTTTCTTTTGTTTATTTGTTTCTTTTCTTTTTCTTTTTGTGTGTGTGTTACAAATTTTGTAGTGAAGTTGAGCCTGATGGTGTAGTGATACAGGGACCTCCACATGATACAGGGGAAAAATGAAACTCCAGAGCTGAAAGTTACCTGGAAGGAGTTTGTGTTCTCTAAAACTGAAGAATGAACTTTATGAACAAATGGAGGTTATGAGCAGAATATATTTATCAGGGGGGAAAAAAGCTCCTGACCAAGACGGGGATAGAAGTGGGCCCAAGCAGGTGATCCCAGGGAAGCTGTCTCTGCTATAGAGTAAAACATTAAGTTTTGGTAGACAGTGTTTATTGGCCTTTTCGTAATGGCGACTGAATAATGAGTCACCATTTATTGCAGCGTTAGTGGGCCTTTCTGAACAGAGAGCTAGAAAATAGATGAAGCCCATGAGGCCCAATATCTCCTTTCATTTTCTTGAATAAACACCAAATGCTCTAGAATGTGTTTGCCTTTATTTCTCTCAGAACCTGATAGAAACACCTCATGTTTTTAAAAACCTAAATTTTAAACCAAATTTGTTGGTGTGGTATACAAGATGCCTTTGTATTGGCACTGACTTTTTCTCCTATTTCTCCCCCAACAATCAGTCATACACCTCTTTTACACAGAACTGTGGAAAATTTTCTGAGTATACCATGATCTTTTTTTTAATCTTATTTTGTTTTTTAGAATTCTGAGACAGGGTCTCTCTTTGTAGTGCAGGATGGACTTGAACTCACTATGTAGCCAAGGATGGCCTTAGACGTCTAGTGACCCTACTGCCTCAGCTTCCCAAGAACTGAGGTTATAGGTCTTTGCCACCACACCTGGATACCATCAATCTTTTATTAATTGATTGTTTTCACGTGAAGTTGATTTAGGTTGGAGTTTATTTTCCTCTTCTTCCAAAAATTTCCTAGCTGTCAACTTTGTGCATCCATCTTTTTTTAATTTTTCCTTAGGCCTTTGAGGAAAGTTTGTCACATAAATATGTATATTTGTACACAGTAGTAATTTAAACAAGTTCTAAATATTTGTGAAATTTCATAATTGTTTATAACTGTAATTACTGTCCTAAAACAAGAAAATTACTGAATGTTGTTTTGGGCATCTTCCCAGTTATTTCTTACTTATCAATGTATTTTTGTACCCACCATTTGGTTCTAAAAAGTACTATTTAAATAATATATGCTAAACACATGAAAGAAATGAAAAATCTTAGCATATGTAGTATTTTTATAAACCTAGAAAGACATAAGAAGGAAAATGATATGAAAATATATGAACATGATAATGCTATAATTGTCAATATAGTTAGAATAAGGACCATGTGCTGAAAGATGTAGAGACAGACCTATGAAACTATCCATGATGGATACAAATGTTCAATTTTGCTCTACTTTAAATTATTAGAAATCTGAGCAAATTATACATAGCAACATTTATACATAGCACCCATTGTAATGGGTGGCACAAGACTCTTATCCACAAGAAAAGGCAAACATTAAGGTTAGCCTACCACTGTCAGAGCTTACTGGAAGCTGGAACCAGCTTCTAGGCCAAGAAAAGAAAGTGGAATCCCAATACTGATCAACAGACTGAGGCTGAGCAGAAGACAAAGAAGCCAGAGCTCCAGAGAACCCAGAAAACCAGCATTTGAGGTAGAAATCGGTACTAGAGAATGAAATGCTGTACAGAGATAGTTCCAGAGATCTACAGAATGGTTTCCTTAAAATTTGAGTTAATAAAATTGTGAGAAAAAAACTGCCTGACAGTTTAGAAAGATTTTCAGGAAATAGGTTATTACATTTCAACATTTTCAGTGACCTGGGAACATTCAGTGTTCCCACCAGTCCAGTGGTAGCTGCCTCAGAGGAGTCCTACTGAACACTGACTGTGAGAATGGCACTATCTGTGTGGACCTTGATGAACAGCTCAAGATCCTCAACCTTTGCTTTCTGGGGAAGTCCCTGGAGGCCTGAGGCACTTGGGGGTGATGAACTTCAGCACATAACCTGGCAGATGAGAGGAGCCCTCCTTCCTTCCATGGCCCTTGACCCTGACAGAATCCTGGGTCTGGAGCAGGGCTAGGCTGATCATTCTGGAGTTTCCATTTTTCCTTGATGGGTGTGCATCTTCTTCCCTGTTGCTTATAAGAATCAGATAGAATCTTGCAAAGACAGCCCCCTTAATATGCTCTATCCCCAGCTTGCTTCTGTGTTATGCACTTTCAGTAAAAAGCTATTTGTGAAAAAAAAAACCAATGGGCTAAATTAGCTCTACTTATGGCACTGCCTTAGTGAAAATTAAAAGAAAGCCTAGAAAGGTTTCAATGATTTAAGATAATTCAACAATAACAAAAATAAATTCAACATTCTCTGAATGAAAATACAGAAAAACCAAACACACAAAATGTAAAATTCATAACATCTGGAATATGACACAAGTGAGAGGCAAGAAAAGAAACAAAAGTATGTGACCAATAATCACAAGAAAACTGATCAATAGAAAAGAACACAGTGATACAAATAGGATTGAATTCACAGATGGGTACATAACATCTATCATAAGTATCTTCTGTATATCCAAGAAGGTAAAGAAAACTATGATAAAGAGATAAACAGAACTGTGAAATATTGTTAGAGAAATTAATGATCTCAAAAATGAGAGGATAGACCATGTTCATGGATATAGAGACTTATTATTCACCAGATGTCAATTGTTCACGAAGAAGTCCACTTTTGTTGTTTTTTTTTGTTGTTGGGCAGATTTTTGTGTCTGTCAAAATGGACGCGTGAATTTTAACATTAGAAATGGGAAGAAGCTAAAATAAACAAAATAATTTTTAAAAAGAACAAAGTTGGGGAATTTAAACTACTTAACTTCAAATTTTTCTACAGTGTTACAGTAATTAAGAGAATGTAGTAATGGTGGGAAGAAATATATAAAAAGTTCCCAATTGTGGTAGAATGCATCATACTAGCCACTGTAAGTCAAATATATCATAACTGCAATGCACTTAATACTCCAAATATATCCAAAATAAATTTGGAAAATCTTATGTAGATATATTACATTGGGGACCATCTAAGGGTATGTGCACTGTGTGCTTCTGAGAATGTATACAGACAGAAAGAGAGAAAAAGAAAAGGAGAGAAAGGGGGAGACACAGTAATGCATTTCTTAACAATAAGTATGTGTTTTCAGAAATGGAACAATTTTGGGGGCCAGTCAAATAGCTCAGCTGATTAAAGCACCTGCCAAGCAGGCGCAGGGGTTGGGGGTTTAATCCTTGGGCCTGCTGTGCCAGCCACCCCTCTGGGGGCACTGAGATAGCAACTGAGGCTGGGCATGATGGTACGTGCCTGTAATCCCTGCTCTTGGGAGGCTGTAAACAGGAAAATCACTACAAGTCTGATCTAGTAGTGAGACCCTGAATACCCTATAGACCCTTCCCTAAAAATACAGAGAAAAAAAGAAATGAAACAATTTTGTCATGTGCATACATTCTAGGCTATATAAGACATACAGA
>NW_004524595.1:9790502-9791084 GCF_000260255.1 Octodon degus | reverse complement strand
TGACCTACATTTTGGATTATAATGAACAAAACAATAGGATTATATCAAGAAAAAAATAATGCAGTCAAAGGACTTCATAAGCATGAGCAACATGAGGCTTTGGGCTATGTAGTAAAACATACCGGTTACAGTAAACTTTCTCAGGAAAGATACATTCCAAAATAATGATCAAAATGTAGTATAGGGCCGACCAAATAGCTCAGCAGATTAAAGCACCTGCTTAGGCAGACGCAGGAGTTGGAGGTTCAATCTCTGGCCTGCTGTGCTGGCCCCACCCCCAGGGGAGGGCTCAGATGATGATTGAGACTAGACGTGGTGGTGCACACCTGTAATCCCAGTGCTCGGAAGACTGAACACAGGAGAGTCACTACAAGTCCATTCTGTGTAGTAAGACCCTATAGATTCCATAGACCCTGCACTAAATGCAAAACAAATAAATAAATAAAATGTAGCATAATAAGTACATAACAGGTAGTCATTTATTATAACAGTATCATTTATTATTATGAATAATTATATGGGCTGAATTGATAGCTCAGTGGCACAAGTGCCTACCTGACAAGCACAAGGGCCTGGGTTTGA
>NW_004524595.1:9769180-9789429 GCF_000260255.1 Octodon degus | reverse complement strand
AAAGAAAGAAAGAAAGAAAGAAAGAAAGAAAGAAAGAAAGAAAGAAAGAAAGATACATGTTTGCAATAATAATGATTACATCTATTGCAAGGAGTTGGTACATGTATACAACACATTTTAATTCTTTTTGTATCCTCTCCCTTCCCTTCCCCAACTTTCTGTGTGTTGGTCCTCTCCATTTGCAAAGGCGCTGTCTCATTTCTTTGTTATTCTTTTTCTTATCTTTTTTTCTTTTCTTTCTTTCTCTCTCTCTCTCTCTCTCTCTCTCTCTCTCTCTCTCTCTCTCTTTTGTATTTAAGGTAAGGGCTTACAAGGTGTTCAGGGTCTCACTACTAGATCAGACTCATAGTGATCCACTTGTTTATAGCTTCCCAAGGGCTGGGATTACAGGCGCACACCACCACACCCGGAGATAAGGTGTGGCACAGCAGGCCCAGGGATCAAACCCCCAGCTCTGCACCTGCTTGCAGGCGTTTTAATCCTCTGAGCTATTTGGCCAGCCCATGTGATTCTTTTTCTTAATCCCTTTTCTGAACACTCCTTTTCCACATATTCCATCATTTATTCTCCTCCACAGTTGAAAAAGCTCTTCCTATTTCTCATTATTTACCTTTTATTTTGCTCTTTACATTTATATTTTGAGCTTCCCATATAAGAGAAATCACATGATACTGAAAACTTGGGTATCTGATTTATTTCACTTGATGTTACAGTCTCAAGGTGTGCATCCATTTACCTACAAATGACCTGTTTATCCTTTAGGACAAAGTGGTACACAACCATGTATAAGTTTCACATTCTCTTACCCATCATCTGTTAGTGGGCATGTAGGGTGCCTCTAAGACTGAGTTACTAGGAATTGGACTGCTATAAAATGGGCTTGTATATATCACTGTAAGATGATGTGTTTTACTCTTTGGGAAAAATACTTAGATGGAGAATATCTGGGTCAAATGAAATACTAACTCCTGTTGTATATACAGTCCAGAAGTGAGCAAAATGTTATGTGGTTCTGCCTACACAATCACACACAAGCACTGGAATACACCAGCGGACTAGCACATGTATGACCAATAAGTTTTGAACAAACTTGACACAATAATTCAGCAGGAAAAATGTAGTCTTTCTAACTAATGATCATGGTACAAAGTGACCTTTATTTTACATTATACGTAAAACAGCCTGAAATGGATTATAAACCTAAATGTAAGAGCCAAATCTGTAACAATCTAAAAGAACCCAAGTGAGAAAATCTTTATGATTTTGTGAGCAAAAATTCCTTGGCATAGTAAAATCACAAATTGTAAAAAAGTAAACTTCATCAAAATGAAATACAGTGCATTTATTCTTCAAAAGACAATTTTAAGAAAACTTTTAAAAATCATAGATTTTAAAATATTTTTAAATCTTCATATCTTACAAGGCACATACAAAGAAACCTTTCAAGTTAAAAGATCCAATAATTCAATATTGAAAAATGGGCAGAATATTTGAACGCTATCAAAGACATGAATTGTAAGCACATGAAAAGATGCTTAATGGCATTGGTCATCAGGGAAATATAAATTTAAACTGCAATAACGTATTTCTGCATTACCACTAAAATAGCTACAATTGAAAGACTAACAATAGCAGGTGCTTGGGACAATTCCAAGAAACACAGGTCCCATATGTTATTGATGGTAATGCAAGCATCGCAGTCATTTGAAAGTGGCTTAGCATTTCTCAGATACTCAGACATATTTTGACAATATTAGTAGACTTATTGTTTAGTATTTAAATACACACATACATATGACCACACATGATTTCTTCTGAAATACTTACATTAATTTGTTCTTTAATGACATAAATTGGAAACAACCTATATGTCCACCTGCTGGTGAGTGAGGAAAATGTGATATATTAATATAATTGAAACTCTGAGAAGATAGCTCAGGGGTCTAAACACCTGCCTGGAAAGTGCAATGACCCAAGTTCGACCCCCGGTACCACACACTGCATGGCCCTGGAAACTTAGGCACGGTGGCGCAAGCCTGGAGTGGCTGAGACAGGAGGATTACTATGAATCTGAACTGCATAGTGAGACCCTGTACCAAATAAATAAAAAGACTTTTAAAAATTAGCACATTATTAAAAAGTCAAGAGATTATTGTTCAAAGGTATTATTTAAAGTTAAGAAGTTAGTTATCAAAGGAGCCAAAATTAGATCTTGTTAAAAACATCTAAGGGATGGGACTACGGCTAAAATAGGAGTTAAAAACATGTAGGGGATGGGACTATGGTTATAGAGGGATAGGGTGGCAAACTGCAGTTTTCATTTTAAGTCTTTCTGTACTATTCAATTTCTTTTTTACCTTGTGCATGTATTATATTGAAATAATTTTTAATAAGTACAAACAAAAATAAAAAATTAGTACAATTGAATACTACTCAGGAATAAAAACAGACAAGTTGTTCCTGCTTTGAGTGACTCACAAAATATAACACTAAGCAAAATACAAGATACAGGAGACAATTTACTGTTGGAGTCAATGCTTATGAAATTCCAGAAAAGCTAAAACTATAGGGCAGAATTACTATGTATTCCTTTGTTTCTGTGGGTGCTTTTAGACTGCCAAAAATTACAAGAAAAAAATTCAAGATGATGAAAATAGTCTATGTTCTGATTGTGGCAGAGATTACAAAATCGTATGTAAATTATAAAAACTAAGTAATTGTATATTTTGAAACAATGAAGTTTATCATATTTAAATCATACCTTAGAAAAAATGGAAAGAAAGTTGTAGAAATTGATAAGACTGGGACCAACTCTAGTGTTAAAATCCAAACAGATAAGCTTGAATTTATTCTGAAGAAAAATATCAATAAAATATTAGTACATTCTGTGTCATAAATAAATGACAATCCTCAGGTTTAGAAAGAACTTGGATTTTCTTCTACACCAGCAAATGTTTTCTTTTCCTAGTTGTGGAAAAAATTCTAGGGAATTTCTTAGTAAAATGAGTTAAAATTATATATACATATGTATTTTTTTTTTTTTTTGCATTTCTACTTGTGTAGTGCAATTCTGATTTCCTAATGTGAAGAAGTGGAAGCAGGCGAAGGTCATCTCCCAAAGTTAAAACAAGTTGATTGATTCTTTTACAGGTGATATAAATTAGCTGAATTTTATATCTGATATTCAAATCTAACAAGAGCAGAAGGAGAATACATGTGCAGGTGTAATCTGTATCCTCTGTCTGAAAGTCTGAAACAAAACACAAGTTGGAAGCTTCAGCACTATATGTTCACCCTTTACAGACTCTATCTGCTTTAATGTAAGAGGGTTCCGACCGTGGTGGGTCAGGCACAAGCACGACTGGAAGGTGCACTGTTCCTTGAGAGAAGTTGCTAAGCCATGAAGGGCAAGTCATGTCAGAATCCCTGCCCTGTTTCTTAGCACACCAAGGAGTTCACGAGGAAGAAACCAGTACGTGCATATCAAATCAATCCAGGGTAGTGCACCATGTCATTAAATATTCAACATTCTGAGGTACTCCTTGTTTTACATATAGGATTTGATTCCCTTTGGGAATGAAGTGGTGTGAAATCCTTGCTCTACAGAACCATGGGGACTGGCAGACTCTGGCTAATTCTTGTTGACACAGACACACTGAGCCAATGACATGCAGACCAGCAACTGTCAAGAAATTACATTACATTAAACAGTGAACCTTTCTTAGGTTCAATCCTAGTAAATGACTGGGAGAAATTATTTAATACATGTATAATAGACGCAGACTTAAAATCCTTAACACAGGATAATGCAACCATGACTAATGAGTAGGGACAAAGGAATTACAAGAGATGATAATAAAATTATACCCCACCTCACTGGTAATCCAAAACATGCAAATTGAAATATAAAGTGTATTTTTGATCTATAAAACTGATCTAGAAGGAAAGTTGAGGGTGAAAATGTCCAGTACTGCCAATGGTGGGGAAAGGTTGGCAATGGTGAATTTGGCACCAACATTTTGGAAAACATTTCAGCAGGATTTAGCAAAAGGTTAAAGCACATTTGCTTGGATCTATCAATTATGTTCTAACAATTAGTTCTACATAAATATTGACTCCTGTGTACAAAGATATTTATTGCAGTAATGTTTGAAAAGGAAAATACTGGAAACCATTTTAATAGCCATTGACAGACAAGTGGGAATATAATTCATACGCTGCCCACACCACAGAATGCTGTACTGCTTTGAAAAAAATAAATTAGCAGAGCTGCATGTATTGCTATGAAATGAATACACACACACACACACACACACACACACACACTAAGTAGAAAGACCAAAGCATGATCCCATTTTCTAAATTTTAATTCTGTATTATCGTGCTGACCGTTTTTCAGTGATTATCTTGTATTTGTGTAGTACAAATTCAAAAGCAAAACTTACATGACAGAATTTTTACAAGTGATTCCATTACATTATAACAATACTTTTAATATTATCTTTCCTATGTTCATTGCATGGTTTCAATGAACAAGTGATTGTTTTAGGTATTAACATTACAAATATTAGTTTATATCAATTATAAATCTAACAAATATTGTAGTGTATTATGACTATACCATAGTAGAAATCTAATGTGAGCAGAGAAAAATGAATGTTTAATTTGTGCTGAGAAAGAGAGAGGAGGGATCAGAGAAAGGGCAAAGAAGATGCAAGAGGTAAGCAGAAGTTTTCAAGCTAGGTACTCAGACAAGGGTGCTTCATGCTGAGAGAGCTGGAATTTAACATTCAATAATCAAGCATTTTTTTATTCCATTTGAGTAGAGGTTCTTTGCAGAACTATCTTCTGTAAGTTCAGAAAAATGCCATCAGAATTCATTTCAGACTGACAAAAAAATCTGACCTCACAGGCGGACGGCACACAAATACTGTAAATGCTCAAGTTGCTCTCTGCAAATCCTCAGGGGCCAGGATGCTTTCTCTTGCCTCAGGGAAGAGGAAATGTCTCAGTTTGTGTTTTGGCTACATGTGTTGGCAAAACTTTCTACAGTCCTTTCAAAATTTATTAGCCACTTTGAAGCCTCAGATCAGTACCACTTAATAGTACGGCCACCAAGCATGGAATGTCTCTAATTCATAATTCACACTGGCCACACAGTTTCAAAAGAATAGCAAAGGAACTTTACAAAGTATTTTTGGATTCCACTGCTTACAGATGGAAAGAACAGACATGAAATGAGTGTCTAACCTAAAGTTACGCACAATCTGAATTGAGCCAGCACTGTGTTCTCTCTGAGGACCAGAGTGACAAGTTTTCCTGCTTGCGAATACAGGTACCATGTCTCACGTGTGTAACAGCACAAATGAGGGAAATGATTTGTCCCTGAATAAGTCAACAGAATGTCATACGACCTTTTATTAGTGACTGCACAAGCCTACATTTATTTTACAATGATTCTAAAATCATTCCCTTATTCAAAGGTAGACATACATCTTTATGTTAAGAGTTTTGCAGTTTTATGTGTAAGCAGTGACATGAAGAAGAATGGAAAGATTTCTCTTTATCTTGACAAATGGAAGAAGTACTAATTGACCCCATCATGCTCCGCAAGTACCTCTGCACTGATGGCTTAACTCTATTTCAAATCATACTTGCTTTTACCACATCTTTCCTGTCAACAGGATCTGTTCCATTGTCCAGCTAAGCTCATGCTGCTTAGCTCTGTGCTTTCCTTGATGGACAATAAAAATTTGTAGCAAGAATTAGTGGAAGATTGCACGTCAGCAAATTAAACAAGGTAGGCTTTTAAGCTCGAAGTGGGTAAAGCAGGCTTTGAGAAGCTCAAATAGGCTTGTTGACTTTTGAAGAAAATTGTATTACTCTGTAATAAAATAAACATAGTGTTCATCTGAAATATCAGACTCGGTGTTCATCAAAGGGACACATGGAAACTTGAGCGCAATATAGACACATCCATGCAAGCATCTGAAGAAAAGAGAAAAAGGTAAGAAACCTACAAAGGTAGTGAAGAGGGAGGACGTGGAATGATTCTGTGCAAATATTGGACATGTGTTAAGTTTTTATATTTCATGGTTTAAAATAGGAAAAACCCTAGTTTAATGTATATTTTTTTAAGGTATAGTTCCTCTCTTCAGTTGTCATCAAGTTTCCTTCATTTTCAGGGAGTTTTCTAAGTAATGTGCGAAAAGCTTACACAGAAGGACAGAGGCCATGCATGCACATGGATCAAGCTTTACCGGGCCAGAAACTGGGACCATCTGACAGTCTTCGAGCAGCTGCCCTAGAAAAAGGCTGAGGAAATCGAATTCTGGCTCTGTGCGTGTGTCTCCCTTGCCAGATGGGGTCTCTGCCTGGAGAATGAAGGTGGGGGGCAGGCCAGCGACAGGACTGGCATTGTGAATGATGCGCCCGTAGGTCAGTGAGTCACAATCTGCTCGAGAACAGGTTGCCAGAAAGATGACACTGCCGTTTGACATCCCAATAATTTCCCTGGTAACATATGCAATCAGTTCACAGACCCAGCCCAGCACAGTTGGCTGGAGTTGGGGAAATGGGCGGGGCCTGGCTGGCCCTCCCCAAAAGACAGGTGGAGAAGCAGAGGATTAAGCTGTTCCCTCAGCCAGCAAAGAGAGAGATGTGTCAGAAGCTGCTCCAGCCCTCCTGACAATGCTTTAAATATGGTACTGCTGTCCTCGTCTGACTCTGTCAGCCGGATAATTCCTGCTGCGTATTCAGGAGTTAAATATTTTATGTCTGTTTCTATCCCACCAGATGGGAAACCCCTTGAAGGCAGAAAACTTGTTTCTTTCTGTCTCCCTTCAAGGAAAATTTCTGTGCTATAGATACTGTTTAACTGAATGTACATAAATATATTTATAAGTTATAAAGTTCTGTTTAAATGTTTTAGTTATGTAGGAAGAAATTGAAGCAAAAGGAGAAAAAATGCAGGTTTTTAAATTAAAAAAAAAACAAACCAGGATTTCAGGACATTAAAGCCACACCCTAGAAGCAAAGTCTTATACTCCATAAGAATTCTTAATGCTATCTTGGTTCTCCAAGGAGCCCTCTTTTATCTTCCTTTTTGAATAAAAATTGAATGTGCATTAGTACACTTGAGTCCTCTTTGGAATGCATCAAGGATCCAAGCACAGTCATCAGGCAATCATAAAATGTGAAATGGAAAAAAAGCTAGGAGTGCCACGTTATTATCATAGCTAAATCCTGAGGCGTGGGGTGGTTCACAGCACAAATCACTAGCACAGGATTAAAGGTATTGCACCCAGCTTTGTCTGTGAATGTAGTTCAGGTCCCCAAGGACCAGAAATGCAGAAACGGGCCAGGGCACTCAGGCAGGATGAAGCACTCAGGCACTTGGTTAAAACATAAGGACAAAAGAAGAGAACGGTAAAAGAACAGAGGTTGGAATGCACCACTAGTGAAACTAAGTACGTGTAGAAGTCTAATGCATATTCCTAGTGTGGGGCTTTGTTGGCATGGACTTAAAACCTGGGAAATCAAGAGTAAAGAGGTTCCAGATGGACCAAGGAAATAAGAGAGAGAAACAACTTTCAATTAAGAATAAATTGTAAAACTACTGGAGGGCTTAAGGAGGGACCACTTGAGACATATAGGAAAGGAGAAGAAGAGAGGATTTGCGATCCATAGAAAGCTGAGTGAAGTGGTTGGGACTTGAAAGTAGCTGAAGTCAACAGTTTCACTGGCTGAGAAAGAAAGCTCGAGGACTCAGAAAAGTTAGAATTCAGTAGGTCCTTACTGAAGACTTAAAGCAAAGCTTGTGCAATAATTTAAAATAACTCCAATAATAGCTAGCCATTTTCTGAATGTTGCCCATATACCAGTCACTGTACTAAGTACTTTCATTGAATCCATCTTATTTAACCATCACTGCAGCTGTAAAAAGTGGATAATCCTCTTTTTTGTTTTATAGCTAAAGAAGCCAAGGCTTAGAAAGGTTCAATAACTCCCATGGTCACCCATCTATGAACCAGTATTCAGCTTTTTACTAGATGTTAAGAATTTGAGGGGCTTGAGAAATTTAAAACATTTTCTTTCTTTCTTTCTTTCTTTGATTTTTTTGTTTGTTTGTTTGTTTGTTTGTTTGTTTGGAGGAACCAGGGATTGAACTCAGGTCCTTGTGCTTGCCAGGGAAGAGCTTATTCTACCGAGATATCTCTCCGGCCCCTTCAAACATTTTCAATCATTAATTTCAAGCTTTCCTAACAGAGCCCCTCTAACACAGTCCAGATTCAACTGGTTTTATACTTCCACTATTTCTTCGTAATGTAAGCCACGAGAGTCTTTCTCCTGGGTTACTGCAGTAGTCTTCCAGCTTCCTCCCTTACTTTCATATTGTCTATTCTTATCTTGACAGCCACAGTGATTCTTTTAAAATGAAAGTCAGATTACTCTAGTCTTTGTCTGAAACCCAGCCAGAGTCTTGATTTATCATTTGCAGCAAAAGCGGAAGCTCTTATAATGGTCTACAAGACCCTAGGTGATCGCACCCTCTCCCTATCTCCAACCTTACTCCATTTTGCCTCCCCCAGCCCACCACAGTCACCTCCCTACTGTCCACAGGCAAAGTATGGACTACTGCTTTCTCTGCTCCCAGACACTTCCCCCAGACAGCCACACGAATTTCTCCCTCATGTGTCATGTAAATCAGGTCTTCCTTAATTGCTCAAAGCAAAATGGTATTCCCCTAGCCCTTCCATCCTCTTGTCTCTATCTTATTTGTCTCCAGACCATGTATCACTACGTGGCCTTCTAATTATTTATTTTTTGTCATTGTCTGCCTCTACCCCAGCAACTTGAAGCTCGAGAGGCTTTTTCTTCACTGATCTATGACTAACAGTGTTTAACATGGGGCCAATAAATGTTGGCTTATTGAATCCATGCGAGTTCTGCTTGAGTATTGGGATATCCCTGATATTTTATCATGAATAATGAAAAATTGAATTAATAGGAGAGAAGAAAGTAGGACCCCTGGCAGGAGACACAGAGAAGAGGATTCTACATCAGGAAAACTGGAGAACAGCAGCAGATGTGACCAGTGAGTAAGCCACAGAGGACACACTGAAATCATTTTGCTCCCTCATGAGAAGCTGGGAGCATAATTCTTAAGCACAGTGAACAACACTCTTCGAGGCCTGTTCCTTCTGTATTGACGTATAGAAGCCTAGGGACACACTTTCCAAGAAAATCCTTATAACCCATCACTATCTAATCAATCGGAGCTCTCGAGCAGAGGGAGGCTAGGAGAGCTCTGAGTAGTCTGGATTAGAAGCCATCCAATTAGATTGCCAAGCACTCTGGAAAGGCTGGTGGCCGTGGCACAAGCACTTCTGTCAATGAATCTCATCATTCCAGGTGGGTGGTGGAACACTCTATTTTAAATTGCCATATTATTTCTGAGAACTTAGCCATTCACGTCAGTTCTCTTTCAGGAAATCACATCAGCACTCACTGTCTGTTATAAGTTTTCAAAGAAGTACATCTGACAAATTGGAGGTAATTTTTAGGTCAAATACAACATGGTTAAGTATGTCTAATGTTGAAGTCCAATTTAAATCTGTCAAAACAGCATTTGTTTCAAGAAAACCAGGTGTGTTTTTTATGGGTTTCATTTTACTGGAAGCCCTTGCTATTTTGGGTGAATTTCATCTCAGAGGTGTTGATTGTTTGCAGATGCTGTGGAAGACACAACAGTAGAAAGTTTTCTGAGATTCTTAAGAAAGTTTTTAAAAGGAAGAATAAAGAAATGGAAGCAGCTCATGGACACAGAGCCTAGCAAAAGTCTGGAGCAGGGCCATGTTTAGAAAAGTAGACTTTGGAATCAACGTGTACAAGTTCCTCAGGCAAGGTCCTCTTGGCAAGCTATTAAGTCTCCCCAAACTTCCCTTTCTCCCTCTATGAAGGAGAGACACCTTGTGGCTCACCTAGAGAGTCTTGCAAATGAGGTCCAGAGGGGTGCGTGAGGTGATGGCCATTTGCAGGGAAGCACGGGGCGGTGGTGTCCCACACACGGCCTGCTGCACAGCCCCTAGGTCTCTCAGTTCTTCTTGTAAGACAGCGTTGTCAAAAGCATGGGAAGTGGACTCAAATGGCAAGCATCGGGCAACAGAGATAGGACTCCAGGTTGCTGCTCTTGAGTTCAGAAGACAGCAGCTAATTTAAGAACTGAAGTACCTCTTTGGAATTTTTCTTCACCAGTCTTGTGTCAACAATGATTCCTTGATCTGTCAATGATAAGCATCTCTGCAAAGCTGCTCTGGTCAAGTTTTCTCTACAGGGGCAAGAAGACACGAAGTACCGGGAAAGCAACTCCCTTTTTCTGTTTTTATGTTTTCTGGCATAGTCACAAGGTAATGTATGATTAGAGCATATAACTATGCCAGAAAAATTAAACCTTGTTCAGTTTAAGGAAAAAAACTGGATTGACGCTTTGAAATGTGACAGTTTTTAAACGTAATTATGGTGAAGACATATTGTTATTACTCCTCCTTGCACTGAATGCGCCTCAACATTCTTGCCACTTTTTGAAGCAGTTCTACAAGAGCTTTCTCATAAGTGTCTGTAGTACCATTGTCATGGCTGCCTTAGTGACCTAAATAGTGTTTACCACTCATTGGCCATCTTGACTTGGGGCAAGAACCAGAAGTCACCTAATGTCAGAGCCAGTGAATGAGGCTGATATCATCCTCTGTAGTAGATGTACAGGTCTGCTTTCCTGTTTTCTTTATTAGTTTATTTTTTATTTACTTATTTTTTTTTTGAGACAGGGTTTTGCTATGCAGTTTGGACTTGTAATGATCCTCCTGTCTCAGCCTTTCTAGTGCTGAGAGGCATGTGCCACCATGCCCAGTTTCCAGGGCTGGCACAGCATGCAATATCGAACTCAAGACCTTGCATTTGCCAGACAGGCACTAATGCTGCCGAGCTATCTCCCCAGCCCTGCTTCTCTGTTGAATGGCACTCACCTGCAGCATTCACTGTGTTTTTAATCACATCTCAAGAAAGGACTTTCCAGAACTGTTTCAGAAAGTAGCAACAATAATGAGACAAGTGTTCTCAAAGTGAGAGGGAATATTCCTTAGAAATTTTAATTTTATTTTCTTTTGAAGAGTAAAAAGAAAAGCAAAAACAAATAGCAGAAGGAATATTCTGAAGGGAGATAACAGCAATGTGTCCTTAATTTAAGTTTTTTTAAAAAAAATTTAATATGCACCATGTATTTAGCTTTTGTACAAATAGTATGAAAATAAAAGAGTGAACTTGGAATCATTTAACACCATGTTTAGTTTTATAAAACTTTACATATTAATGATGTGTAATTTAGCTAAGCAACTAAAACCCTGTATAATAAGGCTTGAATAATCATTCTTCTTTATTAAAAAATTAATAAAATGGGAGCATTATGAAGGTAAAACTCTTTTCCCTTCTCCAAATGGCATCCACGACACAACTGAAACATGTTTGGAAATAAAACAAATCAAGCCTCGCTCTGTAGGAGTTAGAGGTGCTTCTCAGGAGGCTGATGTCTGCGTGGAGGACAATGTTATCCTGGGCTGGTTTTTACACGTTGTGTCTGCAAAGGTCAACTTTGAAAATGCAATAGTTGGCTCCTCATTGCCTCTCAGATTCCCCTCATTTCAGTCTTTCATTTTCTTGGCAAAGGCTGAGAGCCCATCACTAGCTCTTTCTAACCCTTTCTCATTCCTCAGTGCTTCGGTTTCTTTCTTTCTTTTTTTCTTTCTCTCTTTCTTTCTTTCTTTCTTTCTTTCTTTCTTTCTTTCTTTCTTTCTTCTTTCTTTCTTTCTTTCTTTCTTCTTTCTTTTTTTTTTTTTTGGTGGAACCAGGGATTAAACTCAGGAAGCGCTTATTCCACTGAGCCATCTCCCTGGCCCCAGTGTTTCAGTTTCAAGATCATTAATAAAAAGGCAGCTTGAGAAGGCAGCACTCCAGGCAATCCATGATGAAGCTAGGTAGGCTGGCTGCTCCTTGTCACAGCCATTAGCAAAGTGGAAGTGGATTTCATAAGTAGGGTGGAAACTTCACAGAAGAGCAAGTACGAATAAGCACCATTTTTGCCCCTCCTAAAAATTAAAGCAAAAAGTAAATGTATAAGGGTTTCAACTTTTATTTTCATTAAAGTTTACCTCCCTGCTATAAAATCTGTTATGCTCATATTAGAAGCATTAAGAAAATACAGAAAATTACAGAGAAAATAGTACAACATTTCTCTCCTAGTTCTTGGCATCTTTTCTTCTGTGCATTTTTTTCTCTCATGAATTGTTAACTCTTTGCCTAGTGTTCCATACATGGTCCAATTTTAAATCCTGTTTTTCTCACTTTATTGTACACCCTTCCCATTTTTGCTCAACCTGCTTGCGATATGTTTCTGACATAGAACAAACTTTCAGTTGAATGAATGAATCACTGAATTTTTTTTCCCACAACAAATATCTCACTTATAATCCTAGTTTGTTTCCTTCGTCCATCCTGAAGTTCTTCTGCTAACACGAATGTCATGCTGGTAACTGCCTTCATAAACAATCTGAGCTGGAAGACCTTGTATCACTGGCCCTAGATGAGAGATGGAGAGAACTGCTTTGGGCTCTGCTACAATCAAAACATGTGTGGGAAATCCACTGGCCAACCCAAATTCTGCCAGTGGGAAGGAGGCATAGCTTCTTCCCACCTGAAGGGAAGCTGCAAGTTCAATGACTTTTCAGTGCTTTTAATGTCATTTCAAGATACGAACATTTGGGGTTTTATTTGTGATAGTAGAAGTGCCTCTTGCTCGCCAGTGTTACCTTCCCAATAGTAAAATCATTGCTGAATAATATATAGAAAATTCCAAAGCTTATTAGTTGTAGCAATATTAGAGATAAAGAATATTAGGTGGTAATCTAGTTGATATTGGATTTCAACCTAATATTTGCTCTATTTGCTACTAGTTCTTAGACTTTTTTAAAACTCAGTTTCTGAGACACAGTTTTCTTGGCCCCCCTTTTTTTATCTCATGAACTACTCTTTCTGAGCCACATTACGGGTTTCTCCTCCTGCCCCCAACCTCTACAACAGAGTTCCTCAGAACTTGGTCCTTGCACCACTCCTCTCCCATCTACACATTTGTCTTGGTGAACCCAATTAGCCCCAAGACTGTATAGGCCTCTTATAAGCTGACAGTTCCAAAGTATGTATCTCTGGTCCTGAACTGCAGACTATAACACTGAGCTGCCAAATTGCAAAGTGAATGTCTTCATCTGAATGTCTAATTGGTCTTTTAAAATTCACCTGCCCCAGCTGCTGAGCTCCTGAGGCCCACACAGTATACTCTGTTTCTCTCTTCTTTCTTTGTGTAAATATTCAAACATATTATGAAAAATGTCTTCCTTCTAAGATGTAATTGTCTCCCAACCCCTGCACTCACTGCCCAGATCCTGCTCTGTGGTTCTAGTGAATAATTTTCATTATTTGCCATAGTATGTATATATTGCTCATATCATTACTCTGGGTATCTTTCTCACCTTCTTTGTCAAACATAAACTCATTGATGGAAGAGATTTTATCCGTTCTGTTCACTGTTGTATCTCAGAATATAGAACACTGTCAGGTCCATAGAAAGCACTCAGAAAGTATGTAAAATGAATAAATGGATGGATGAATGAATGAATGAATGAATGAATGAATGAATGAATGAGTGAGTGAATGGATGAATGAATGAATGGCTATGATGGGTTCCAATAGCAGGTACTCACATAGAAATTTCCAGCTCTGTCCCAGTGAGGTCAGTGTGACTCAATTTGGTCAGGTATGGAAATCTTTGTCTTGGAGCTAGTGAACAAAGATGATCCAACAAATATTTGTTTTATAGTCAAAGTAAAAAGAATTATGAAGTATTGATATGTTGAACTTTATGTTGAGCTGTGGGGAACTCAGGTCAATAATTTCTAACATTGCCAGTTAAACAGAAGACCCAATGCTATTATGGGCTACTGGACTCTTTGAGAATATTTTGCTGAGTTTACACACCTATAATATTCAACAACGGAACTTAAAAAAATTGGGATATAACTATGAATGTCCATTTTGTATCTGTGTATTCAAAGTGGTTGGGATAGACATATAGTTGAATTCTCTTAATGAATAGAATGATTTGTTCTAATGGTCTTTGTAAGTAGGATCACAAGTCTGCATCTTGTACAGCAATTAACCACTAAGAAGAATATATGCAGTGTATTATTTGTTGAAACTGTACTTTCGATTTGATTTGAAACTGTCTCATTGCTATATGTTTATCAATAAAACTTTGAAAAGAAAAAAAAGAATTATGGATAATACTTTGGAGATTCTATAAACTGATGTGGGTTTTTTCTTCATCAAGAATCTTAAAAGTCTTAGTAGAATCCTAAAAATCTTACTGTGCTCTCTTATACGTTCATTTTTTCTTTTTGGGGGGGAGTTAGGGCTTACAGGGTGTTCAAGGTCTCACTACTACATTGGACTCATAGTGATCTGCCTGTTTACAGCCTCCCAAGAGCAGGGATTACAGCTGCAGGCCACCATGCCCAGTCTCATTTGCAGTCTCAGAGTGCCCCTGGGGCAGGGCTGGCATGGTAGGCCTGGGGACCATACTACCCGTGGCCCCTGTGCCTGCTTGCAGGTGCTTTAATTCACTGAGCTATTTGGCCTGCCCTTGTATATTCATTTTTTCAACAAAAATACAATAAACATTTTCTATATGCCAAAGTTCTGTAGCTATGACCTTGGCTCCAGAAGAGACACAAGCATTAAGGGAGCTTATCACCCCTAGAAACACATTGGAGTAAGGACAAGAACGCAGGTCTCCCATTTCATACTGCTCTTGTATAGAGAGCACATTCACACTTACCTGCCTTGCCTGTGTTTGGTCTTGGGTCCTCTGTTAACCTAAGATAAGTGCTTGTGCTCTTCAAATTCACAGTTTTCCTGGGGAAATAAAACTAGAAGTTCTGAAAGAATTTGGGTTTTCTGTGCTGTGCAATAGGAGTTCACAGCAGGGAGAGATGGGATCCTGGGGCTGTTAAAAGTCTTTGAGTCAAGCAGCCCATATTCAGAGGACCAGAATGACAGGCACTCCAAGCATTAACCTACTACTACAAATTGCCGTCTCCAGTGCAGGTGCTTGTCATGGGATGCTAGTTGCTGCTGTGCTGTGTCTCGGGTGGATGATTGTTCAAAAAGAAGGGGGTGGTGAATGAAGGCAGGAGACAGGAAAAGGAATGTTGTGGGACTGTCCTGCTTCAAAGTTGTATATGGTTAGATTTTTGGACTTACGTGTAAACATAAGAATATATAATTCTTTATGCCTATTTTTAAAATATATTCTAATTAAAAAAAAGTCTTTGAGTCAGATAGGGTGTCTGTCCTCTGCCCATCCCACTGCACCATCTTGTACATCCAGCACTTGGTCACAATGCTTGAAGCCAGATATTTACCATCTATTTTGTTTCCTTGCAGTCACTAGTTGCAAGGTAGGGGGCTTTCTAGAAGAGTTTCAACCAGCTGGAGGAAAATTTGCTCAGTTGTTCAATTGTGGACATTTTTGAATGGAACATGTATTTTGCAAAAAGTGTTTTGCAAACCTGGATCTGTGTTTCCTCAAATATGATCTGTCCAGGCTCTTCTCAAATCTGGAGTTAAACACATGCTGTAAGAACCAATCTGCATGAAAGCAACGCTTACAAGGCACCTTTGAGAATATGCAGGTCTATTTGTTTCTTTAGGATGCTGGCAAATACGAAAACACTCCTTTTCCACAACCTTCCCAGGGACAAAAGACCCAGTTCTTGAAATTACATCACTTTGCAGTATGATCATTAGTTTAAATTCTATCATTGTCAGATACTAAATACCTTAAAGAAGGATAAAAGTCACTACAATTAAAGAAGAAAAACATAGACACTTTTATTAGTGACATATTTGTGAGGTGCAATTTCTATATAATTTTCATGTTATAAGTATTCCTTTCGTTTATTTATTTTTTGTATTTTTATTCTGTGTGATATGGTGATCATGTTCTGTGTGAGGGACTGACGCACACACATGCCCCATTTGACCATGCCTACTATCTGTGCCCTCCCCTGCCTCCTTCTCCTCTCTTCCCCAGACTTCCTTTCCATCTCTGCAGAGTACCTCCCTGTTTCTCAAAATGATTCATTTATTTTTCTCTTTACTTATATTTTTGGTTTCTCACATTAAGGGAATCAGCTGATATTTAACCTTCCGTGTCCGAGTCATTTCAAATAGTAATGGTGTCAAGATCCATCCATTTTCCTGAAAATTATTCAAATTTATCTTTCTTTATGGTTGGGGTGTGCTTTGAGTCTTTTAATTCCCACAATATAGTACAGCAAAATTTGTCCTGAGTTTGGATTTTTTTAACGTATTTGGTAAATGGTCTCACTAAGCAGCTCAGACTCTCAGTGAACTTCCTGTCTCAGCCCCCACAGCACTGGAATTATAGGTGTACACCACCATGCCCAGTGGAAGTGGCCAGCTCAGCATGCCTGGCTTGAAGCTAGCATTGCATGAGGTACCAGGGATCGAACCAGGATCCTTGTGCTTGCCTAGGCAGATACTTAGACCACTAAGCTGTCTCTGTGACCCTGGAAATTTTTGTCTGTATTAAAAACTCCATACTAATCCTCTGTAGAACCACCTCCACTTACACAGACTTACCAACACACAGGCCTCTACGAATTTCAGGGAAATTTTCTAACATCTCTTTGTAAAGAACATTTTGAACCACTCTGAACAGCAGAATGCCTCCAGTCAACTATTAATTATTCCAAATGCCCTAATGTTTAAGCCAGCTGGGTGGTGCTTAAGTGCAACATGTGAACTCTGAAATTTCTTTGTCTCTCTCCAAATAGGGCATGCTTCAGGGAGAAGACATTTGCTGTTGCGTGCATTTAGATGAAATCTGACATTCTTTTGGGAGCTCTGTTGCCTCGGCTAGTATGGTGTGAAACTAGACCACACATTCATAATTTAACAGTTCGGGTTTCATCAGTGGTGGTGACATGAACACAGAATGTTCACACTCAAGTTCATTTGCAGCTCCATAAAGAGCTGTCCAAGATGGAGACTAGACTAGCTCAGGAAGGATAATGAAAAGGAAATACACTACCCAAGTGGGAGAGGAAAAGTCAGCATTGAATTTTTTTTTAAAGAGTTAGCAATACAGCCATGGCTATTCTTCAGAATAAGCATCTTTTGAGTAGGCAGTGTTTCCAGCACATAACAGCTTTAATTTTATGCAGATTATATATTTACACTATAATAAAATGGAGGATGGCTTAGTGGGGATGCTTTCTGCCAGGGACATAATTATTAATCAATATGTCTGTCTAAAGCTGTCAAGTCAGTTACTGGAAGCTATGTCAAAATGCAGATTGCCTGTTGTCATCCAAATTCTCTTCAGGACTATGCTTTATGTTTGAAAGATGGATGAGGTATAGCCAAATCCCAGTGGGTTTTTTAAATGCAAAAAGAGAAAGAGAAAAAAAAGACAGAAAATATCTTTAAGGTTTTTCACGCAGCAGATACACAAACATGTTCTTCAAGCTATATCCATACACACTGTTGTGTAATTAGTCCGTCTGGCAGCTGAGCCACTGTTTGGAGGGCTGCCATAATTTGTCATCTAAGACCATGTCCCCGGCAGGCAAATGTGGACCACCATTTTCTTAAATATAGTCTGACCTTTATTTCCTGTTCATGTAAGATAGTGTCAAAGAGGATGCAGGATTTGTGTCACAGCCTTTGAAATCAAACAAATTTTGAAACTGATTTGCCTTTCCAGATTGATCTCCAGAACCACTGTCAGGACCTCTGAGTTGGCATCCAAATCCCTCACCAGCCTTACGTTTTCCCCAGGATTTTTAAGGAGTGAGGAACTAAAGGAATAGGAGAGGCTTTCTGTGCACATTTAAGTAGAAGGAGGAAAAAGACGACCTCTAAAACTCCTTGAAAGTCAAAGAATTGGAATCAAATTCTCTTTAGTTCATCTCTCCAAGAACTAGATTTTTTTGTCTTGCACAGGAAGTTGACCCTTTTTACATATGAGATTTGGCAAATTCATTACCAATTTCTTTCAGATATACCTTTTTCTCCATGCCCCACTCCTAATAAGAAAAGACAAACCTCCAAGGAAACTTAAAATATTTAATGACTTTGACTTTTAAACATAACCCAGATTAGATAATAATGTCAAGTGATAATTCAATATACCAAAATTTTAAACAGAACAAACTACTCCTTTATAAAGTTTAACCCTAGTAAATGTACAAAAATTTAGGGTGTTCATTGCAAGAAGGTAAAGGAAATAGTGTAAAATTCAAAACTGCATGTAAGTCATTCAATTATGTTCAACCGGAGACAACTAATAAACAAGAATGTTGCATAGTATAACTAAATAGAAGTGAGTTTATTTAATAAAGTTATATTTAGGGCCGGCCAATGGCTCAGTGGGTTAAAGCTCCTGCAAGCAGGCTCAGGGGCTGGGGGTTCGATCACCGGGCCTGCCCCTGGGACGCACTGGGATGGCAAGGTGGTATGCACCTGTAATCCCAGCTCTTGGGAAGCTGTAAACAGGAGGATCACTATGAGTCTGACCTAGTAGTGAGACACTGAACACCCTGTAGGCCCTTCCCTAAAATACAGAAAATAATAAAGTTATATTAAATACATAGGAAACATATATTATTCTCTAAATGTCATGTGTTAGTCAGTTTTTATTGATGGGAAAAAATACCAGACATACACAGGTTGAGAGAATATGTTTTCCTTTTGGCTCTTGGATTCAGAGGTCTTAGCTTGGGCTAGCTGGGTGCAAAGCACAACATCAGGCAGAGGGACAACAT
Source organism: Octodon degus (assembly GCF_000260255.1). Lineage (NCBI taxonomy): Eukaryota > Metazoa > Chordata > Mammalia > Rodentia > Octodontidae > Octodon > Octodon degus. The sequence continues at coordinate 9,770,473 of NW_004524595.1, read as the reverse complement.
GGTCAGGGTCCGCTGCCCCTCGCAGCCTCTGAACATGTGAGACTTCGGGGGACATTTTAGATGTGCACCGTGATGCCACGTTAAAGTCGTGAAATGCATATATGTGACGGAACTGACCTAAATTACATAAATTGAGCAAAAATGGTCATGAGATTTTTTTTAAAATAACCTGAATTTTTTTCTCTGCTCAAGTAAGAGGGTAGTAGGAGAAGGAATCAGGCTAAAATCCAGGCATAGGAGAATGTAGGCTGGGGCGGCATGGGTGGACACCGCGGCTGCTGGCACTGGCGCTCCCCCCAGGAATGAGTGTATACTGTCTTCACACTGCTCTATCTTAGAGCAAGAGGATACAATTGCAAAACCTGCTTTCTACAACTGCACCTTTTCAACAAGGGGAGGGATCTTCTGGATTCCTTACGTTTTAGAATGAGATCGTACATCAAGACTCACAAAAGTAGAACACCTCCAAAACAGAAGCAGAATTGAAGTACCAGGCAGAGTAAATGTGACCAATATCCTCTATATGAATTTTTGCAAGTACGGTGTGTGAAATTTGAAAGATTATTTAAAAGAAAAGTTTCACTGTGTTCAAGTTGCAAAATTTCACAAGAGTCCCTTAACAGAAATTTCTCTAAACTTATTTTAATTAACCTGAACAATATACCTAGGTACGTGTACATGGACCTTTCAGCCTAGTCCTTAAAACTAATCGTGCTTCTAGTCAAAACATGCCCACTTTCCTTCCCAATTATGGTATTTGATTTGCAAAGCTAATTCTTTACAGATTTGTACAAAGGAGAATACAAACAAGTAGAGATAGAATTATTTATCATAGATTTTAGAGATCTGCATGGCATGAGAGAGAGGGAGGGAGAGAGAAAGAAAGAGACAGAAATAGAGACAGACAGAGACAGATAGACAGACAGACAAAGACAGTGAGAGACAGAGAGGGGCTATGGTTTTGACTTGAGAAAAAAAAATGGATGTGGTTAATAATTTTTATTAATATTAATTAGCTATTTTTATAAATAAATACAATTGTAAGGCACCAATTTTAAACTTTTACTATCAGAATGGTTGGGGATTATTAGAAATATTATTCACATTTTTCTCCTATCACTTTCTGGAGGATATAATTTTGATTCTGATTCAACAACAAACTTGTCACCTGATTCATCCAAATATTAATGGCAACCCTCAGGTCCATGCATTACGTGCAAATGACAGCATAACACCAAAGGATGAAAGAGAAAAAAGCCAAGAAGGGGCTGGGGAGATGGCTCAGTGGAGTAA
>NW_004524595.1:9763225-9769080 GCF_000260255.1 Octodon degus | reverse complement strand
AAAGAAAAGGAAAAAAGCAAAGAATCATGGTGATTAAGCAGACCAACTGAGACTGAGAAGTACTTCAATATTGCAAAATAGCAGCCTTGTCCTTTTTTTTTAAAAAAAAAAAAGCCTCTCAGATCTGCCACAAGAATGTCTGAAATTACCTCCCCTCAAAGAACCTTTATGCTTTTTTACCATACAAATCTATTTTTGCTACTTACCACTTATAAGAGACAATCCCATATGAGATAATTCCCAAAAATCAAACATGAGGGACATCACTGCAGCCAAAATTTGGCTCAAGATGTCTCTTCTCATTTCATCTTCCCCCACCCTCTGCGTCCCACAATCTCAGTGAATTCTACTGTTCCCTCTAAGGTCTAGGCCCTAGTTCTCCAAGGTATCTTTCCTTAGAACCCTTATGTAAAAGAAAACTGCTAAGGCACAATTTTCTTAGTCAAGAGCCTATTTAGATGAGACCGGGTTGTATACACATTTATCCTCATATCCTGATTGAATATAGTAAACTGAAAAAGAAAGTTTGATATATAATAACCAACCCAGGAAACTATGTTGTATTTACTAAAATGTGCCATCCTTTATATGTTTCAAAATGTATCCTCTCTTTGAAACACAGATACATATCTATCCTCATACATGCTGAAATATACACATATATGCTTATAAATGTACTAATTTCTATCATATCTAGATATTCAAAGCTGTATATTTAAGCTTTGTAAAGTTCCAAGCCTCAAAGTCAGACAGATCTGAGGTATAAACTTCAAGTACCACGGTACAGTTATCACTGACTGTAATTCAAGCACTCAGAAAAACAGCTCATAATCTGACATGCCTTCTAGTTTGGGACTACACAATTCCACCTATTTTTTCTCTTCCCAAAAATCAGCTTACTATTTGCCTTCTTGTTGTATTCAATTGCAATAGTCATTTATTAAGCGCCTGTTGCCTGCCAATCTCTTGGTAAGTAATTGAGGATAAGCTGTGTTATGTATGTGTGTCAACTTCAAACCAGGAATGTAAACATTATGCATTGCAAATATATACATTTAATTTTACAAAAATCAGATCAAGGGATAGGGGAAGAGAAAGGGGATTTTTAAAAAAGGAATTATGATGTACTATGTATATATACCAATTCTCCTCAAGGAATGCAAATATATACTACAAAAATGTACTAATTAAAAGAAAATTCAGAATAAGTTAAAAAGAAAAAAATGAGAGCAGTGCCTTCAGGGGATAACTAATAGAAAGAAGAAGAAATTACAGAGTTCGTATTGATATAATAACTAAATAACTCAAAATGGTCTCCAGATGGTTAGAGGAGAGAATAGTATTACCTGTAGTGTGGATCAGAACTCTACTACTGAGAAAGTTCTGGGCAACTTTGAAGGAAGAACACTTTAATGTGTTTTCATTTTTATCTCATAGATTATAAATAGAGTGGTGTAGACAGACTTGAAGTTTAGAACTTTCACACAAGAGAAACGGGGTGAAAACTGGATTCAGAGCAATAAACACAGAAAACTGGAAAACCAATTAGAAACTGAGGAAACAAGAACAGCTAAAAATAGTCACCTATGAGATAAGAATAAAAGAGAAACGAGAGAGATTGAGAAGGACCTCATGTTTATGGGTCCGTTGAAAGGAAGAGTGAAGAACGGGATGAAGAAGCAGATGAAGGAATGTTTGGGAAGGGCCTTATTTCTGAACCTGGCTTATGGTTGGTATGCATATAATGAAACAAGATACAAGAAGCTGTATCTAAATTAGAGAATAGCAGTGAACTGAAAGTGTCGAATCACACAGAACATTGTTGGCTGTCTCCGCTATTTTTTTCTCACTGAGACACAATACCACAAATTAAAGGAGAAAAGCCTTACTTTGGCTCACAGTCTGGGGAGGGGTCTGTGTATACTCGGGTGTAGCCAATTCAGAGCTCCATAGATAAAAGATATGGCGTAGAGAAGTACCTCTCGCCAATGGGGTGGGAAGTAGAGAGTCAAGAGATGAGCAGGAAGACACAGTCCTCCACGCCACCCTCTCAGAGATCACACCACACCTCCTAAGATCAAGTCAGCTGTAAACCCATCAGTGCACTGGTCCACTGAACACTACCATGGCGCCACGACCCAACCAGCATGAAACAGCCCTGCCTGGGAGCGTACGAGGACTTGTGGGGAGAGCTCAATGCAAAGCGGAACCTGAGCCTTAGCGTACACTAAGATCTTATTTTCCTTCTGGTCCTGTGAAGGGTGACATAAAAAGTAATTATATCTCTTTCTGGCTTTTTTATTTTTTTTTTTTCGGAACCAGGGATTGAATCAGGCCCTTGCGCTTGCTTGCCAGGCAAGTGCTTATTCTACTGAGCTATCTCCCCAGCCCCGTAATTATATTTCTTGAGGCTGAATCATCTCTCCCAAAGTGTGTCTTTCTGCAGGATGTCACACCAACTTCCCCATGCCCTAAGCATCATGGGACAGCTGGCTCTGCACAACTCCAGCTTAGGCTGCGGTACAACCAAGTGTCTTTCAATTCTTTTAAAACAATAGTAATGTATCTCCATTTCAGTTACACTTAAGTTTAGTGAGTGACTAGTTGGGCTAAAAGCAAGTGAACTAAACAAAGAGAAGGAAAAGGTAAAATTTAAATTATTGTGCAATAACTCCTGTAATAAGTACTCTTCTGACTGAAGCCATAATCTTGATCTTCAAAGAGTTTAAGGTAAAGACAAGAATAGGGAGAAAATAATTTTTATAATTTATATTAATCTCTAAATAAAAAGCATGACTTCTAGATTTATAACTGATATCCAAAGTACAATACACTCCAAAGTACAGTCAAGATTGATGTGTATGGCCAGAATCACATGCATTTATTCATAGATACTGTCCAGCCAATGGTCTTTACTATAGTTGGCACTCAAGTTCAAATATAAGCAAAGATGGACATCTGGGACAGCAATCAACATGACTGAGAAATCACTCAAAAGTTTTGAATTGTTTCTTTTACTGTCTGGAGGGAAAATATTTCATCCATAAAAAAATCCAATAGATTCTAAACTGCGTACCTTGGTGGGATTTGATAAAAGATGTCATTCTCCCTCCTAATAGTGCCACTCCTCAACTTGAATAGAAGTAACTATCCTTCTAAGTCTCTGGTCTATCCAGTTAACAAGCTATGGACTTTAGACCTTTGGACTTGGATCTCACTTTTCTGTTCTCTAAGGCATCAAGTATTCCCCCAAACAATTTTGGGCACCAGAGCACTCAGCACCTGAAAGTAAATGTAATGCTATTTTATATGAAGAATAGTATTCATATTTCATATAGGTAGAGGAAGTTATCAGTGGTCCTGTTCATGAGTAAAGGATTTAGAACTCCTGGTTGCTATTTTTGCTAACAGGTTCATGACCTACTCTAGCACCATTAGCCAACAGATCATCTATGAATACTCATACCATTAATCAGTGAATTACTCCACACAGACAAACTATGAATTGCTGCAATATAGGTGTTGGTCAATTTTTATTTATTTTTTATATATTGAAACAAACTCTTCACGTATTCTTAACCCAACTGCTCAGAGTTTTGTTTGATAAATGCTGGGAAAGTGTGTATAGAATCAATATGCCCATAAAGGCATGAAATGCAATTTGAGGAAGGTCAGTAGGCAGAATGATTCTAAGAGGAAAAGCCTTCCTTCAAAGTTGCAACAACGTTTAGCCACATATTCTCTTGAAATAACAGATTCCACAGCTATTCCTCTAGGAAATGAGTTTATGTAAACGAGAACATTTTGCTTTGTGCTGCTGAAGTCAGAGTCTAGCAGATGTTCGCAATCCCCAGGCTCAGTTGCATGATGTTGGTGAGCATTTCATAAACCCCAATACTGGAAAGATTCAGCAGCAACTCTGTTTTCTTTTCCCCCACTCAGAACACGTTTTTTATAAATTTCATTGTGCTGATTTTATTTTTTAAATCTCGCTGTCTTTAGTTAAATGCCACAATTTATCTTATAATGGTATTTAAGGGGATTTTGTGGCACTGTGCCAGATTTATATTATTAGAACCTAGGCGTTTGCAAATGAACTTCTTTCAATTAGTGTTTCAGGAAGCAATTAAACTGTCTAAAGTGTATTAATGAATACACTGGAATTGGGAAGCCGATCCTCCTAATATCCCCATTATTAATGCACCATCTGCTTTTCTGCCTTAGGAGCAACCAGGATCTCTAACCCCCAGTACACAAAGCCCAATCATTTATTCAAAAAGGTCACAGAGGCATAAGTTTGTAATCAAGCACAATGGTCTATACAATATGTGAATATTATATGTAGATTAAGAACATATATTTTCCTAGAATTTTTACACATGCAAATGAAGATGCACATGAGCTCCTTTTTACTTCTTTTCATTTTATGTTATGTGTCAAAACACTAATAGCTGTGTGAATATATTCCTGGGTCTAATGTTCCTGCTAAAAGCATGAGTGCTGTGTGTGATTTTTAAGGATATCATTAGGATCTCTGATGAGGTTGTCTTTTTTCATTAGAGAAGGATATAATTTGCTATCATACTGTAGCTTTTACCACATGGAGTGGTCCAGGTGCAGACACATTTGCCAGGGCCTCTTTCCAATCCTCTCCCTGGAGTGTCGTTGGAGTCATGGGACAGGGTTGTTGGAAGACCATGTTAGCTGAGATTCCTCTGCTGGTTTTATGACCAAGTGGAACCCAGAGGTTGCAGGATACAGACTGGAATCAGCATGGAGAGAAGAGCAGGGAGGATCTTACATTTGGTACCACTGTGCTCCATACTGAAATTCCCTAAGTCACCAGTGTCTTATAATCATGCTGTCCTTGGTGACTAATTGCCACTGAGGAAATCAAAATAGAAGGAGAAGACATAGTCTGGCTTTTACATAGTCAAGAATCTAGTAGAGGAGAGAAGACACCAAAAGAAGGAAGGACTGTGAGCAAAAAGGGGATCCCTCTGTACATTGGAAATGGCAAGAAAGAGTTCTAACTGTAGAAGAACTCCATGGATACATAGAATTCAGGAAAATAGAACAGAGAAACATTCCCCAGCACCCTAACTTTCTCCTACCTTAATTTTCATTATGGGCTCATCTGAGTTGAATTATATCCCTTTCAAATTCATGTCAAAGTTTTGACCCTCAGCATCTCAGAAACTAATCTTGTTTGGAAGTAGGTTAGTCACAGACAAAATTAGTTACAAAAAAAAAGGAGATAGATTCTGGAGTTGGTAGACTCTAAATCTAATATGACTAGTGCCTTATAAAAAGGGGAAATTTTTTAAAATAATTTTTTGAGAAAAAAATAGCAATGAGACAGTTTTAAAACCAACTGGTAGGACAGTTTCAACAATACATTGCATATTGTTGTCTTCTTAGTGGTTATTCATAGTACAAGATGCAGACATGATATCCTGTCCACAAACTTATTGGAACAAATCTTTCTATTCATTGAATTAAAAGAAAGTAGCTGTATATCTATCTTAACTATTTTGAATATACAGATAAAAAATGGTCCTTCATTTGTATCCCCTCTTTATGTTTAGTTTTGTCAGAGAAGAGTATTCCATTCTCATTTAAATATTGTAGGTGCATGAATTCAGCAAAATATTCCAATATAGTCCAGTAGTCCATTATAGTAGTGGGTTTTCTGTAGGACTGGCAATGTCAGAAGTGGTTGACTTGAGCCTTTTACAGCTCAGCGTATTAATATGACTTTACTTTTTATACTTCATTTTTATAATTTTCTGCTGAATGGTTAAGACTAATATAAAGCAAGACCTATATAACAAGAAACGTAACTTTTGTATCTG
>NW_004524595.1:9704655-9763125 GCF_000260255.1 Octodon degus | reverse complement strand
GTGGATGAGTCATGGCCATTGCTTGACCAATTTGCTCTCTGTGAAAGCCTGAGAGAATGTTTTCTCTCCATGTGACTCTCCTTAGGCATACTCTACATCATCGATAACTTTCCTCTTTGGCCCCATAATCTCCTTGACCCTAGTCTTTCAAGGCCAGTTAGAACTTAGGACATAGGAGAACCTGTACTGTAACATCAAGTAACTCAGTTGTGTCCCAAAAAGGGGAAACTTTAGAGTGTGCGGCTTGGACACTGAGAAAAACACACAGAGAGACATCATGTGAAGATGCATCAGAGCAGGGTGGGGTGGCAGAAGCCTAGGAGGGCTGAGTATTTCTAGCAACTATGGAAATTATGAGAGAAGCCTGGGTCTCAAGCTTCCTTCCTTCCCTCAGAGGGAGCATGGCTTACTGACATTGTGAAACCATGGAGCTATTGTGGAAGCCACTTCATTCATGGTATTTTGTTAATAGAAGGGCCACCTTAATAAACTATGCAATGCTTGACTTTGTCCTGGATTATAAACTGTTTGAAAACATTAACAATGTTGGTTTTGCTTACCCTCTCACTGTAAGTTTCTTTAGAAGCTTATAGGATACTGGGATTACAATGGATGCTCAAAAATTTTGGGTTGAAGAACCACATTAGGATGAGAAAATCATGGAGGAATTTGGAAAGTTCAAGTGAAGGAGAGACAATTGGCCACCTGAGTTAGGTGAATGCTGTCAATGTGTGGTGAGCGTGAAAGGGCTTTAAAGAACTATGCAGAGACCTGGGTCTCCATTTCCTCCTCTCTTTGAAGACTAATCTGGTCACAGATTTGCCACATCTTTTGCTGAGTTTTTGAACATGCTGGGTTTCTTCACACTATGGACAACAGACTTCAAGACATACATATGAGCACAGCAATACCATACACACGCATGCACACACGTGTGTTTCCACCCTTGTTAAGAGGAAACTGCCTTTGCCACTTCTGCATCTACGATGGCTCTTGCCGTGAAAGCATAAAGTAACAGGGAGTTTCCTTCATGAGCGCAGGCTGCTTCATTATTCACCTGTTACTGTTAACTTTCCATTTTGAGGTAGAAGATATATTAAAGAGAAGTCAAGATCAGTGAGGTGAGAAAGCAAGAGGAAAGATGTGTGAAGAAAAGCAAACTAATGTTTGCTAAGCTGAAATCTCATTACGTGTTTGGCTCAGTGCTGGGGATTCCAGCTATACACATTCACTCAGTTGAATAGCAGAACCCACAGGAGAGAAAGAGGCTTGGAGAGACACACCCTCACACCAAGAGGGAAGGAACCTGAGGCTTAACCCACATCTGTTTCACCCCAAAGCCTGTGTTCCCTTTCTATTTCATCACGTTGCCATTGATTGTGGAAGCAAAAGTCAGAGCTCCCCTCCGTGTTTCCATACCTTCTCCTTTTTTCTTGGCTGTGCCATACCTGGCCCTTTAAATGAGCTGGCCTCGTCTTCTGCCTGGCAGCTGGCACATAAAAACTAGCTTCAGACAACAATGATTTGCCAAGCAATTTCCCAGGTTAGCTCTGTCTTGTATGGTATCTATTAATCTTATTACTGTTCCCTAGTCTCTCAGACATTTGGCTCTATCTGCTTGGCTCTGAACTATTAGAACTGGTTTATTGGCCATGGCTCCCCACTCTGCCCCTGGCTTCTCTAATACAGCTCCTATAGCCATGGAACAGAGATCCCTTTCCTCCAGCTCTATCTCACTTTAGAAAATGTGCCTCCTCCGACCTGATAAATGAAACCAATCCCTCTCCCTTAAATATCTGATAGGCACGGAAAAGTTTTACGTAGAAACAACAATGGATGTGACAAAGGAGAAGTTACCTAGAATAGGAAAAGGTAGGATTTAGGCCAACTCACATTTAAACTGGCTGCTGAGGTCTCAATATGTCTCTCCAAAATCCACACATTGGAAATTTGATTCCCAGTGCAACAATGTTGAGAAGTGCAACCTTTTGGAGGCTTTTTTGCTCTTGAGGACTCTGCTCTCATGAATGGAGTAATCCATTCATGATTTAGTGGACAAGCAGATTCTCTAGGCTATGGCTTCATTACAGAAGCAAGCTCTCTTTGGTTCTTGCTGTCTCATCATGTGACCTGCTCTGCCATGTTACACTGCAGCAAGAAGGCCCATACCAGATGCTAGGACCATGCTCTTGGATTTCCCAGTTTCCAGAGCTATAACAAATAACTTACTCTTCTCTGTAAGTTACCTAGTCTGGGTCTATCTCGCTGGCCCAGCCTTCAGCTATAGTGAAAGGGAATGGAGCAAGACCCTGGCTAACCACATTATCTAGTTTAAAAAGAAATGTCTCATCTCTCATCTCATCAATATAGAAGCAATAGTGTTGCACACAGTACTTTTAAAGTTCTACCTATAATTAGTAGCCTATGATTCTTAGTTAAAGCAAATGTATATAATACACAGCACTATCACAACAGCATGGCACCACTGTGTTATTGTTTGCACTTTGTAATTGTTGTTTTTAAAAAGATACTATTGACTAAGAGTAGCACCTCTCATATACATTTTTGGGATTTTTAAAAATCAACTTCAGAGCAATCAATCATACTTCTGTGATTATTACAATAGTTCACACTAGGAATATAATTCATTCTATCTGGAGGCACTAAGGAAAAGAAGGTAAGAGCAATTCACCTCAGTGGGCGAGCACCTTGTTGCCCAATTTTCTGCTTTCACTTTTCACAGGATGTCTGTCCAAGCAGCTTCATTTGGAATAGGCAGCATCTCTACATCTTTTTAGCAACTGTATCTTGTGAATGCTTCCATGATGCAAGCACTAAGGATAAACTAGAGCTAAATAAGAACTCAAGGACATCAATGCTAAGATGTCAAATGCCTTGCTCTTGTGGGTTTCATAATTGATACTTATTCATGTGCAAATAGCATATCATATAATGAATTAATGATAGAACTTTTGCATTGTAATTGGTAGATTTATAGAGGTTTTGTAAAGTTATTTTGTGTTCTCATCTTAAAATATGATTGTTCTCATAAAAAGGCAAAGAAGGAATAAGTAAAAGTGATTTCATTTCTCCACTTCCTTGAAACCCATTCTCTAACCCAGAGATGCGAAATTCCCATAAGAATAGCTGAAGAGGATAGGGGAACAGTTCAGTCACTGCAAGGCTTTGGGGAAAGTGCACAGTTGTTTTGGGGTTATATCCTTATGCCTTTCCATTCCTAGATTTGAGGGGATTAATCTGCCTAACCATTCAGCTGGCAACTTGGTTTGCTTCCATTTTCCCAATTCAGTACCATTCTCAATTATTTTCTATTCTGTAAATAATCCTTCAAATTCCACCTCTTCCATGAAACTTCTAAATAACTAGAAAAGACTGCTCTCTCCCTTCCCCTGAACAGTGACCAACCATTTTGCTCTTCCAGAGGATCCTGATTTTAGCACTAAAAGTTCTATATTCTGGGAAACTCTTCAGCCTTATGCCCAATGGCATTGTATAGCTTTGTCACCCTACCACCTATCCCTTCCTATCAGCATATCTATATCCAAGAAATGTTCCTTTTAATGTTAATTCTGATTATTGCAAATGCACTAAGCCTCAAATTGGAGTGTTTCATAACAGCTGAAGCAAAGCACAGTTGAATGTGGGTTTTATAGATCCCAAGTCCACCTGTTATTTGGTGATGTTGGTCAGACTATCTCTGGAATATTCTGTATGATTCCCTAAATCAAAGACAGGGACTCATTTGGAGTTGAACATGTACTGAACAAGGCATGTTGCACAACTGGTGATGAGAAAAATAAAAAATCACTAGCCTTTATTAATTTTCAGACATCTGATGTATTTGGCATCAGACAGTCAACAAATAAGTATCTATCTCTTTGGGTTGATTTTTATAAGCAGGAGTTCAAAATGAATGTCTGAGGGGAAATATCTGATTGGTCATATAGCTTCAATATTTCCTACTTGTCTGTGTTGAGTATTTTCTTTATGCCTGAGAGTTTGCATGTCTGCACCTCTCAAATGGAAACAATCAAATCTGCATTACAGTCATGAAACTTTTAAAAAATATGCTAAAGGTGATTAATATGGTGCCTTATAACATTATTAATGAATGAGGCCAAGCTTTTGTTCAGTATAACAAAAGGCACAAAAGAAGACTAAAATGCAATCAGAAAGTTTGAGTTTAACCTGTAAGCATACCTCTCTTTTTCTAGATATTACTACCATGTCCAGAGCTCTATTGCCTTCCACACTTTTGAGATTCACATACTGGTAACTCCAGTCAAGATGTCTCTTTGGAGCTCCTAAACTATATGCTGAACTTCACTTGGATGCCTGAAAAATACATTAAACCTATGACCACTAAGTTCTAAACCATGATTTCCCTCCTCTTCATCTTGATTCTTTTGAAATCTCCTCTCTGATATTACCTTCCAGCTATCCAAGCACACTTGGCACCTGGGCCATTGTTGGCATCTTCTTCTCCTTAACCTTATATCCACACTATCCCTGAATCCTCCTAACCCATACTAAGTCTACCTCTGTCACTATCAACTTGGCCAAAGCCATGAGTCTGTCTCTCTTAAAATATAGCAATAGCTTCCCAACGAGTGCATCTTTCCCTAAACCTTTTGCTCTTTTATAATCTTTATTTGTAGACATTTTCTGTGTAGATTTGCCAAAGGCCATGTCTCTACCATATACAAAGTCCATAATTGTTTCATAGAATAGAAACCAGAATTTTTTACAATGACTACACACTATGTACCTCCATTGTATCCCTCTCTGACCTGTTCCACGGTACGTATGTGCTACTCTCTAGATCACTATGAACTTCTGCTTTCTCTCATGGAGCTTATTGTGTGTCTTGTTCCCTACAGCAAAAATACTCTAACTCTCCCCTTCCCTTTTCTTAAGCAACTCCTGTTGATATTTTCAACTTTAATTCAAAAATTACTCTGTAAACAGAAATCTAGATAAGTTTCCAAACACCTACATTTAAACTCTTAAATTCATTTAAAATACTCCTTAAATCTATACTACTTGCAGTTACTTGAAATATGTGTCCTTCTCCAGACACAGTTGAGTCTTACCGTGTTCACCATTATGTCCTGAATCTGGTCATACTTGTTGATGCATAGTAGGTATTCAATTACCTACTACACTGATGGATAGTTGAGGAAATGCATGAACAGTAAATGTCACATGGCAGATTGTCACCAAGCATCAAAACACATGATAAACAGGAGTTGGGAGAAGAAAGCTATGGAGGAAAAAAGAGGTTTCTGACAAGGGGCAATGGCCAGAGAAGGGAATAATCAAGACACCAGGACTGGGAGCAGAATTTAAATAACTGAAGAGGCAAGAAGAAAAATGTGTTTTCCAAATACTGGTTTCAACAGTGAAGAAACTTGAAAGTTGGAGTATTTCACATGTAAGACTAGTGAAAAGATGTGCAGTTGATCAGTAAATAACCAGAGAAGAAGCAAGGTGCCATTTACACATCTAGACATACGTGCTTCATTTGAATGTATTCCTGGTTGTTATTGTCATTTCAAATGGGTGGTTTGCACAAAAGCAAAAGCTGAGCAATGTCTGGATGGACAGTGATGACCAAAAGTTCTTCTTGCAGGATAGGGGCTGTCATTTGTTTGTTTGGCTTGATTCAGGGATCTGTTTCACTCTCTAGAGAAAAATGACTCTGTTTCAACACCAGTCACATTGTTAACTGTAATGGCATTGTATTTCAAAGCCAGGTAATCTGAGACTAAGCAAAAAGTAAGGATTGAGAAGAGGCTTTGCCACAGTCTTTGACTGCCTGACATTTCAGAATGAATAATCATTGTTTTGGAAATATCCTGAATATTTCTTGGACACTACATCAGAGAATGGTTTCGGTAAAACTCAAACATAACTGTTTCAATGCATTAGCCTACCACAGGTGTAAGGAATCATATTTCCAGCTTGTACATCATGTAAGCCCTCCTCTTGGGGTCACTGACAAGATGCTTTGGTATATTCATTAACTTTAAAAAAGCCTCACATTCTACCCTCTACAGGAAGCAAGTTGTATAATATAACAGACATAAATAGCTTGAGTTGGGGCAGGAGAAAGTTACAGCGGAAACAGAGGTGGCTAAAACTCACAGGACATCAAGGACAAGACACAGGAGGTTTATCACTGACCGCAGCCCGTCACTATAACAAGATGCATTCAGTGAGCTGCATGTGGTGGCTCATGCCTGTAATCCCAGCCACTGGAGGAGCTGAGGCTGGAGAGTGGAAAATTTGAGGTCAGTCTGGACAACTTAGGGAAACCTTGTTTCAAGATAAATTATGAAAAGGTCTGGAGAGATGGCTCAATGTTAGGCCACAGATCCAGCATGTGTAAGGCCCCTGGCTCCATCTGCAACATCAAACACACAAAAAGAGACATGCAGGACAGTTGGCTAAGGTGAGGGATTGGAAGCACATTATGTATCAACAGCAAAGAGATGGGATGGGTTTGCAACAATTCTAATGACATTTGAAATTCTTTGTATAAGTACAATTCTGAAGAGTCTAGTGCCTAATTCTCAGAAGGCAGTATAAGTTCAATTGTCAAAAGTGCTTGGGTCACAAGTGTGATTGTAAACATGCATGCTTTTGTCCTGGACTATGACAGGATTCAATATCTTTATTGCCAATCCAATATCCTTATTGATGGCTGAGATGAAGGAATCGACAATGTGCTCATCAAATTTGCCAACTTTACTAAGTTAGGCAGCTTTGCTAATACCCCTGCAAATCAGGAATAAAATTCTAACTGACCTTGGCAAAATAAAGTGACACTTTAGTGAGCCACTTTGGGCAAGGGAAAATAAACGAAGATTCTAAGCTAGTCATAAGCCAAACGCAAACATATGAGAAACAGAAGCAAAATTCCCTCAACTTCTTTCTTATTTTATTTTTTTTTTTGAAGAGTAAAAACAAAAGCAAAAACAAATAGCAGAAACAAAGACAAAAACAGGGTAACATACAGCAATACATATGTAACTGATTTGCAAAACAAGAATAGCAAATTAACAATGTTTGTTATATTACTTATTTTTATTGTCAAATTTAGGCCAGACTTTTTTTGGAGTTCCAGGTGACATCTTAGAACCAGACTTTTAAAGGGATATGTGAAAACAACAAAAGTTCTGAAAAGTATAACATACACGCAGTAAAAAGAGAAATGACATCATATCCTGGCAAGACAAAGATGCTTAATACTTTGTTTATTCAGTAGAACAGGAAGGAAAGAATGAATGGAGGAGAGAAGGAAGGAGCAACACAAGAAAAGAAGAAAGAAATTAAGAAAGAGAACAAATGATACCAGTGAGGATAAAATCCTTATGATCCTTGCCCCATGCATGTTTTTTTCCTCTAGGTACTAGGGTAGGCACTTCTAGTTAGATAGAACTTCAACAGGGCTTCTCACACTTCAATGTGCACACAAATCACCTCAGGATCTTGGCTGACTGCAGGTTCCAATTTCATAAAGCTGAGAGGACACTGAGATTCTGCATTTCTGAAAAGTCTTCCATGTGGTATGAGTGTCACTAGTGCTACTATGATCGCTAAGCGGCATAGCCTCCTACCAAATCCAACATCCCACCTCTCAAGCCACACCCTTACTCCTAAATTAATGGGGCTGGATAGCTTATTCTCCTTATTTTCTGAGCCCAATAATGTCATTTGCAACTGGATGCAGCCACAATCAGGTGCCTCAGCATCCCCTGGTACTACCTAGGAAAATACTGCTTGTATCACACCCTAAGCTGTGATATGCACTTTCATCACCCAGGGAGAGCTTTACAAATTCTCTTCCAAAAACTGAGTGGGGCATTGAACAAGTTCTCAGACATCAGGTATGCTGCTGAAAAACAAAGGTTAAAGGTCAAATTTTTAGTAAAAAGGATCCATGGGGATGAAGTTTTGCTAACTTTAAATATTGTAATGTCTGAACTTTGTAATTTCCCACCTATGAACTCTGTTTACCTCATCCCAAGTCTATACAGAAAGTCTCTGATCTTTCTAGTCCAATATATGTATCTAGAATTTACTTTCCAAGTTCGGATTTTCCTAACTACAGCCACCCTCTTGAATAGACAATATCCAGCTCCTTTATAAGATAGCATAAAAAGCTTTGAAATATTGTAATAACAATCCAAATTTCAAGGAGATATTGGGGGATTATTTATTCATAATCACATAATTACACTCAATAAATAGTAGTTAATGCCACTGGTCTTTTAGATGTTAACATGAATTAGGAGTTTTATTGCCAGGTTAAAATATTTGTGGAGATGTGTATAGTGACAAATGAGTGATAATGAACTATTTATGATCTTGGTATCTCTCAGTTTTCCTCCTTAGTCATTAGAAGCCTTCTTGATGACACCTAGAAAGCCATAATGACCAAGAGTCATGATGCTGTCAACACCTCAAGGCATATATAGTTCATGAGAGTTTAGAATTTGAGGGTTATTCAGTAAGCACTCAGAAGGCATTTTCCTGGGGTACAACTGCCACTGGCTGGCATGGGTGGCTTATTTTTTCATACACCAAAGATAAACATAATATTTTTCACACCTCAACAGAAGAGGATTATGAACAACACTGTCTAAAAATCTTCTCCAACATGTAATGAGTTTTCAGTAACTGAGATTTGTGGTGACCACCCTAAGCTAAAGCAGAAAGTATCAAAGTTGGGTCAATAGTATAGATTTCTCACTTTATAACAGTGTCTTAATGATTACAAAGAGGGCTGTTCTATTTTGATATCTCTTTGTTACATTCCAGTTGGTGTTTCATGTTGACCTCCAAACAATTTATTTAGTAGGAAAGCTCCAGAAGTACTGCTAATGAGTTCAGGGGATGATGTTCCCACCGGCTGTCTATTTCCAAAGAAGATGGAGGGGGTGTGGAAAGAAGCCATGGCCTCTCATCTTTCTCAGGAAAACAACTCATTGATTTTGGCATAAGTCAAATCAACATAATCGTGTTTCAAAATGTTCTTGAAAATGCTTTTTAACCACACAGCAAAGAGAACAAATGCCCTTTTGTTCCAATTTTGGAACACAAGCTGTGTGCTTAGGCTGTGCTGCGCACTGTGTAGCAGAACCACAGGAGGCATCAATTGGGCTCCCATTTATTGGAATGCCATAAGCTGGTGGATGGTAAGTGCTCACAGGAAACCTGGAGCACTGTGTGAGGTCAAAAAGAAGCCCCTACTGTTCTTGTAACCAAGGGTAGCCAGGATGCACAAGGGAAATCTCCCATTTATCTCATCATCTTGAATTGGCTACTCCCACATCTTACTGTAGATTGTCACATGAGAGGACTGGGAAAACAAAGGGCCACCACCACATTGTCTTCCATGTGTTTAATTATAAAGCTCTCATTTTTGTTCTGCGATCAGGGAAAACAACACATCATTTACAAGAGGAACAATTGCAAAAGGTCAGTCCTGAGAAGTGATTGATGCACTCCCACAACTGGCAGTTGATAAACACACTTTTCTTACTCCCTGAGGTAGAAGTGTGGAGCATTCTGGAATCAGCAAAGTGGCACCAGCATAGAGCTGGGCTCCCTGGAGACTGTGGGCAAGGCTGATGGGGAAGGCATGGTAGTATGGCAGCTGTGGACCAGGAGACAAGGTTCCCAGTAGGGCTGTGACCGTCACATGCACATCAGAGAGCCCACCCTTTCCTATCGCAGTGTGAGTTTCCCACGCAGGCTGGCATTCTCAACTCTGGCACCCTAACACACACACACACCCAGAAGAGGTGTCAGGCTGGCAGAGTAGTTGGAACACCCAAGAAACCTCCAGCCAACTTCAAGCCCCAAGACAAAGCTGTGCACTGAAGGACTAGTTACAGAAAAAAGCCCTCCCCCAGCACACTTACACACATTGGTTTCAGTGGGGAACCAAGGAGTGCTCTCATCTGCAAACGCCTTGGCAAAATGTGGACCAGGAAGAGTATGGTGTGGAGAAAGCATCTCGTGCCATTCTCCTGTGTCCCTGGTACTTGAAATATCAGAGCAGCCATTTCAGCCACACAGTGTGTAGGATGACTGATATCCTTGCTTGTGCTCCTCCTGTGTTTTTAATCCTTTAATGATGACTCCACTTTTCCGGGAATTCAAAAGTATGCTGGCTCTCAGCCTTGCAATTCCCAGCACAACTCAACCTTGCAGAACTTAGAAAGGTGACAAGTGAACCCATATACTGTTGAAAACCTGTACTGAGATTCTACATTCAGAACAAAAAGGACTGTAGAGCAAAAGAGGCTATTCTGAAGCTCAATCCACTCTTAAATTTGATGTGACAGTTGAGTTAATGAAATAATTTGTCCTGACAATTCCTCATCGGCTCGCACACACATCATATCCAGCATGATGTAAATAATTTAACATTGATTGGGCACATACTACATACATGGTAATTAAATCCCAATAAAGATTTTTTTCCTCCATCAGTCAGGGTCTTTATTTGCCAACAACAAAAATGAATCTAAGAAGTTTATAAGAAGAGCACTCAGTGATTTGCAGCTGCAACATAACAAAAGCCAGCCTTAGACAATGGACAGACCAGCAGCAAGATCATGGCCAAGATATGGTCTGCATGGACACCATCGGTCATTCAAGGACACCCTTGTCACCCCCATGGATAAGATCTGTTCTCAACAATGTTCAGTCCCCAGTGCCAGTGTTGCGATGTAAGGTTTACGGTATGACCACAGCACTAGCTAATTAAATTATGCCTCTATGGCTACTATTGGGATCAGGAGAGGATTATTTTCCCAACATTTTTCCCTTTACAGTCAGAAGTAAAGGCTATCCAGGTGTAGTGGCACACACCTGTAATCCGGCACTCAGGAGGCTGAGGCAGGAGGATCCTTTTGAGTTCAAGGCCAACCTGGGATCCAAAGTAAGTTTAAGACCAGCCTGAACTGCAAAGTGTAACCTCAGCAAAAAAGACACAAAAAGAAAGAGAGTCTTGGGCCAGTCTGACAGCTCAGTGGACTAAAGTGCCTGCTTAGGCAGGCTACAGCAGCCAGGGTTCAATCTCTGGCGTGCTGTGTCGGCCCCTCTCATGGGTGTGGTGGTGAGTGCCTGTAATCCCAGCACTTGAGAGGCTGAAAACAGGAGAATCACTACCAGTCCAATCTATGTAGTAAGACCCTGTAGACCCTGTCCTAAGTACAGGAAATAAAAAAAAGCCTCTGAAACTGAAACTCGTATGATAATTAGTTCTACTTGAGAAAAGATATTAGATTTTAAACAAGCAAGAAGAAAATAAAAAGAGAAATGTCTACCAAGAGCTATAACGCATAAGAGTTGGAGATGAAAACCTGTCAGGCATGCATACACATAACTAACACAACATTGGAAGGCGCTGTTTGTAAGATGCTAAGGGCAGGTCTTGACACCTACAGGAAGAAAATAATACTCAGGCTGAAGGGTTAGGAAAATTACATTAAAATTATTTTAGCTGAACTTTGAATGATAGATGGACTATCATTCAAAGGCTCTAGAAAGAAGGGAAAAGATATATTTATGTATATATTCAGATAATTTGGATAATGTACTGCCAATTTCTGCTGCTCTTTTGAAAGGAGAAGCTAATGCTTAATTTTTTTTTTCTTTTTATTCTTATTTTTCCTTTTAATTTCTTGTAAATTTTTTGCAGTTTTTTTGTTTTGTTTTGTTTTTAGACCAATTGTGCACATTTATATCTGGTAACCTAAGCAACTAATTTGAAGATAACATCATGTATTACAGCACCATTGTTGGATTCTTATTGTTCTGTTTCATGAAATTTTGTGTCATTTTTAATGGTCCTTTTTTATTGCTATCTTGTTTTCTTTAAAAAAAAATAAATAAACAAAGCAAAGAGCCTAGAAATTCGAAGGAGGGAAAAAAAAATCCCTGTAACATTAGAAGAACTTTCCAAGTTATGAAATGAAACTTGTTGGGTGGGGGATTGGATGAAAGGACAGATGGTTTACACACAGCTGGAGAGCATCTTCTGCTCACTTTTCAGTGAATCAAGGGTCTCTCCAAAGCAGAACAAATTGACATGGCACTCAGAGAAAGTAATATTCATCACCTTATTTTTAAGTACCCTCCAGGGCAAAGATAGAGCGGGAAAAGTTACAGCTCATCAAGTTCATCTTAACTTCATTACTACCATGAGTAGGATATTAACTCAGGGCTAATATAAGAGCCTCTTTGCTGTTGTAATATTCCAGGCACTCTCTGTGGCACCTGGAAAGATGCAAATCATAAACACAAATGGAAGTAAGTGGAGAGCTGTTGATTCATGGATGAGTTTGGATTCTCGGACCTTGGACAGGTGGAAAAGCTGTGTATAATCTACTAAATTGAAGTAATTAATCAATTCCACCACAGCTGAAGGAAGATCTAAAACAGAATTTTTCTGTGAGGAAAGGAAACACTTTGCACCATGTACCAAAACAGTTTGTATGACCACCAATGCTGAGACCTCATCGATCATATGTTGGTCTATAATTGTGGTTAGACTTGTACTTAGGAGAAAAAAATTCAAAACTATGAGTCTTTCTTCAACAGAAATACAGTAATTACATCTTTGCCAATGAATGAAATGGCAAAAAGTCTGTAACTCTAGTTACATGGGAAAAGTAGAAGATCCAGGCTTCAAGAGCTACCCAAGAGTGGACTCAGGGAAATATGAAAATTACTTTCAAATATCTGATGGACTGCAGGATAAAACTGGCAAAAATTAAAGTGATCTAGCTACAAAAATGTAGAACTAGTGGAATGGCTTGCTCTACTAGGACTCTGGATGGTGATCATTGTTACAGTAACGAATGCTGAGGTCCTCAAATTTCTAAGACAATCTGACCAGATAGAACAGCTACACTTGTACTCATCTGAATCTCCTTAATGTCAGCATGAAGATATTTATATAACCAATTTTGAAAAAAAAATAGTATTGACTCAGCGAATAAATGACACCCACATAAATATTAGATTAAAAGAGAACAAGATTGTGGGTCTCTGTAATTCTAAGTGGCTGTTGCCAAAGTCTTCACAAAGCTTCAAAGGTCTGGTGTTACTGGAGTCATCCCATGACTCCTGCAATGGCTGAATAAAGCCAATTTGATAATCTCTGAGAAATGAAATATTCATTGAATAAACAATTCTTTTTGAAGATCAGATAAAAATAATCAGGTTCTTGGGTTCTCTTGCCAGTGCTTGAGCGACACTTATTGTTCACATCCCTGTCCTCTCTGATCCCCTTTAATGGCCTTTTCTGCACACAGGGCCTGTGGGGCCTCACACACATGAGGCTCAATCTGCTTTGCAGATTCTTCCTTGGAGCCCCCTTTGTCTTGAAGCCCCCTCCCTGAGAAAAAGTCCTTTTCTTTGTCTCAAAATATATTCAAATAGCACCATTTGAGAAAGGCTTTCTCCTATTTTGTACTACCCCCACAACACCCCACCATCACACACACACACACACACACACACACACACACAAATACGGATACACAAACTTCACTTGTATACACATAACTGAGCCAAGGTTCTCTGCCTTACTTTTTTATTTACATAGACTTCATTATCCTCCTAAAATTCCTACTAATTTGGAGCTCCAATGACATAGGGTTCAGTATCAGCAGGGAAACCATAGAGTACACTAATGACAATTTCCATGTCAAAAATGATATAACAAAAATTAGAAATGAAGTTCAACATGGTGATAAACATCTATAACTAGCACAGAGGAAGATTGAGGCAGGAGGATCACAAGTTCTATCCCTGCCTTGCAACTTAGTGAGACTATATCAAATAAGCTCAGAATACAGCTCATTGCAAAGGTCCTAAATTCATTCTGAGCAACTCCTGAAGGAAGAAACTAAATTGGAATCTAAAAAAAGAATCTATTAAACACAGGAGGAAAAGCTAGCACTATATTTAATGGAACGTGTATATGCTCATAACTAAAAAGGAAAGGCTGAACATTATTGATCCAAATGTCTATTTTTAAGAATGAAGATCAACATAATGAAATCTCAAATAATAAGAGAAAAAACAAAAATAAAATTAATGAAGTACAACATGGACATAGAAAGTTTCAGTAGCATCAAGATTGGTTCTTTGAAAAAATGGAAGGAAAAAATGAACTAAACCTGACCAAGAAATCAAGAGAAAGGACACTAAAAAACAATGGAGAACCCAGAATTCCACATAAAAGAGACCATAAAGCAAAACATAAGCAAGTAATAGCTGAAAATTTATTCCAGAATAATGTGGTTAGGTAAACTATTTCTTTAAAAAGTACAAATCACTAGGAAAAATAGTAAGCTTTTCATCCAGTTTTAAGGTAAAATTTACAATAAAAATCACCATTGTATTTACACTTTGGTGAATTCTGACACGTACATAAACGCATAAAATCACCATCACCACTAAGATAAAGAAAATTCTCATAACCCAGAACATTATTTCACCCCTCTACAGTCACTTCATACCCACAAATACCAACCCCAGTGAACAAGTGATCTACTTTCTCTAATTATAGCTTGGCTTCTCTAAAATTTCATATAACTAGGATCACACAGTATGCTGAACCTTGTGTTTCATTTCTTTTAGTTACCATAACATTTTGAGAAATCACTCCCCATGTTTTGTGTAAAAAGCTATGGTTGGGTAATATTCCTCCGTGTAGATGAACAATTTATTGATCAGTCCAACAGCTAAGAGATAACTGAGCTGTTTCCAGGTTGCACTTACGATAAATAAAACTACTATGCACACTTTCATACATAGATGCAATCATGGAGACCAAGCTCTTGTGTGTGGGTAAGTGTATGTTTATTTAAAAATCTAGCAAACTGACTTCCAGAAGAATCACATTATTTTGCATTCACAGCAGCAATGTGTGAGAGCTCTACTTGGTCTACGTTCCACTTATTTTCTGATGTTATGTCTTTAAAATCTAACCATTCTTATAAGTGTGTACTGATATCTCACTGTGGTTTAAACTCACACTTTTCTGCTAATTAGGGGTGCTGAACATCTTTTTATGAATTTATTGGCTATTAATATTTCTTCTTTGATAAAGTATCAATTTAAATATTTTACTCATTGGAATTTTTTATTATTAAGAGTTAATTATATGCTCTAGAATATAACCCTTTTATCGCAATGATTTGCAAATAATTCCTCTTACTCTGTAACTGTCTTTTCATTCTTACATTGTGTCTTTTGAAGATAAATTTTTAAAAATTTTGATGAGGGTCATTTTAAGAAATGTTTCTTTTATGATTCATGTCCTATTTAAGACATCATTGTTAACTGATTGTTGTAAAGATTTTCTCTTACATTTTATCTCAGAAGTTCTATAGCTTATTATGTGTGGGTCTATTATCTATTCAAAGCTCATGTTGGTAAGAGATGGGTCGTTTCATTTTTCCCCCTGCAGATATCCAGCTATTCCATCGTTAATTGTTAAAAAAAAATTAATCACACATTCACTGATGAATGGGCAGTATCAATAGCATGATGGGCAAGAAACTATTGGTGGAAACCTTAACAATAAAGAGGTATCAACTATTAATGCATAGCACAAGGAATGGAATTCAAAATTGCTGTGCTAACTGAAAAAAAATGGCAAAGATTACCTATATAAGCATTTAAAAATTCAATGATTCATCTAAGGTGATAGAGATAAAGCCTATCAATAAAGGGAGGCGAAGACACAGAGGAAAATATTTTGGGGAGTGACAGAAATGTTCTGAGTCTTGATTGAGATGGTGGTTCTGTAGCCCCTCTATCAATATTCACCAAATTATAGACTTTAAATTGATGCAATTCATTGAATACAAATTATTCTTCACTAAAGTTTCTTTAAACAACAACTAGGAATTGGGCAATATTTGTAAACACCAACTTTTGTCTAAATTGTATGCCTCAGGAGATTAGTTTATCAGAACCCAAGTGGGCTACGTATGGGACCCACGAAATGCAAAACTGGTTCTAGCGCTTCAGATTTCAAAGAAAACCATAAACAAACAGGAAAAGTAAAACTCTGAAGAACACTTAGTATAAGATTCAGAAGATAATTTTACAAAATTACTTAAAATTCACTATGAAACTGAATGATAGAATGCAAGTAAGTAGAAGCCTGGCTAAGTTTTCGCTTAGTGGCAGAATGCTTACTTGGTATGCATGAGCCTGTGAGATCAGGACCTGTCAACTCAACACCAAAAATACTCTGAAAAAAAAATTAAAGAAAAGAGTGCTGGAGAGATAGCTTGGTGGTCTAAGTTCCTGCTTGGCAAGCACAAGGACCTGGGTTTGATCCCCAGTAATGCATGCAGTGCTGGCCCTGCACCAAGCCAGACCCCAAAACTGGGTATGGTGGCACATGCCTGTAATCCCAGTGCTGGGGAGGCTGAGACAGGAGGATCACTACAAGTGTGAGCTGTGTAGCAAGAACCTGTAACAAATAAATAAACAAAGAAACAAACAAACATGAAAGGTATAACAGGCATAATAAAATGGAAAGAAACTGAATTTAAATATTAAACAATGAAGATGAGAGAAAGGAGAAAAGATAGGGGGAAAGGGAGGAAAAGCAGGCAAATATATGTGATGGCTGAGGTGGTTGTACTAGGAATCTCCATCAGTTTTTTCAAAGTAGCAGTTGCTGTGCAGAATTTTCACCTTGACTCACTCTGTATGCTAATATCTGTGATCTAAACAATTACATCGAGGACAGCAATATGTAATACAAAGTCATGTCAATTATTACTATAATCTCTTTAAAACAAATTTTTAAAAAGGTAAAAGAAGAAAAAAAAAGGTAAGAACAAAATTTAAGGTTTCTTTAAAGCAAGTAGTAATATTCAAGCATATGTCCAATCTTACATAACTATATCTTTTAATCTGAGCAATGGATTTGATGATAAATGTACATAACATGCCAACCATTGTTAATCAGCTATTCTTGTCTTGAAAATCTATAACATATGTATTGTTGTATGTTACCCTATTTCTGTCTGTTTCTGTTTTTCCTTCTTGCATTTGTTTTTACTCTTCAAAATGAAATTAAATTGAATTAAAAATAAATAAAAGATCAAAGTAAGTTCTATCTTTAAAAAAGAAAGGAAAAATGAAAGAGGAATAGAAAAAAATAAAAATAATATAAGTCAAAGTTTAAAGGTAAATATAAGGATATATGGGTAAGGGAAGAAATATTTATACATTTATATATTTATTTACATTTATTTTTATAAAGTAAAAATTGAGAAACAATTACAATTCTCAATAAGGACAATAAAAGGCTGCTTTAATTCTGAAGAACAAATTACAAATGTACATTGACCTTGAGAAGTTCTTCTAAATGAGGAAAGAAAATGGTGAATATGAAATCTAAGAAAATATAGATTTTTTTTAAGAATACAAAATAGTGATAGAAAAAGAACACTAGAAATGATACAGTTTCACTAAACAAAGTAATGTGAATTCAACAGTGATTGCTATATTGCATGATGTTATCTTCAGATTAGTCGTTCAGGTTACCAGATGTAAGCATGCAAGATTGGCTTAAAGAAAGCAAAACAATAGTTTTAATATTTCAGAAAATATTTAATAATGAGTCTATGACCAAGAGTTTTTTGAAGCATTTGTTCAAGCCACAGACATGCTGGAAATAGATGAATAATGCCTTGCATAGCCTTCCTAAAATCGAAGAACACAAAGGACAGGAATCTGCTAATCTTCTACCTCTTTGTTATGTCAAACAACAGCATCTATCTAAAGCTTTGAGGAAGAAATATTGCAACATACACAAATAAATTGTCTTTTGCTTTGAAGCAACAGGGAGAGAGATTAAATCTTCAAGACGTTTGAACATATATCACTGATCTGCCTATCCCCATTAGAACAATTATATAAAGATATACCAAGGGACAGGGGAGGAAAATCAAAATTAACTTACTTTAAATAAAAGTTTCAGATTTAAAAAAGCACAAGGGCCTTTCTTTGCTCAGCTGGATCATGCCTGAGAATCAGTTTCTGTAAGGGCTGAAAGGTAAGTTGCATATCACATGTATAAAACAGGGCATTCTTCACTTTGGTCGCTTCTCCTGAGAAACTTCCACAGCGTTCCCAGCACCAAGCCAACCTTCTGAGACTCTTCATCCCACGGTTATGCTAAAAAAGAAAACAGCAACTCCGCTGTCATCACCACTATAATAGACAATGGTTGTAGCATTTATAAGCCTTGAGTTTATACGTGAGAGGATTACCAAATAAAATATTTTCTCTCCACAAAAGCACAGTTTCACAGAGCATACTTAAAGACAGTTTTAATATCAAGATAATTGAGTAACTGATTTTTATAATTTAAGCTCTTATTAATAGGTAAAATAAATTTTCTTTAGATAAGAGTGTGATAAAAATTAACCAGTAGTCAATATTATCCAAAGTTTCTCTTCATTTACTTTTCTCTATGAATTCTGACTGATTCACTATGCTTTAAAATTACCATGGGCTATAAAATAAGATCTTTATTAAAATCCAAAGGAAAAGAAGACCAAGAAAATAGTCCAAAGTTTTTCAAAAATATCTTTTTTCTTATTATTAAATGATAGAACTTCTGATGTTTGTTCTTTATATTTGCTTTAAATTCCATTTTTTAATATATCTTTTTATATGAAAAAAAGTTTTTGATGTCAAAAAGAGATTTAAATGATACAAATAAAAAACAGAACTTTGAAATAAATTCACTGGAATGTTGACAGCGACTATCTAATTTCATTGTGGTTAAGGATAGGCATTTTCTTTCCTCCTATTGTCTTATATTCTTTATATTTCTGAACTTGTTTCAAAATATTTTATTTACTTTCATAAAATCTAACTTATTAATTTAATATTTATTTCTCAATGAAAACATAATTCTGTGTATAACTCAGGATACCAGCAAGAAATGGAAGACACACTCAGCAATGTTCAGCAGAGAGAGCCTAAAGGAGATGATCTAAGGAGGGTTTGGTAGCAGTAAAGGAATTAACAAGAAATAGTGAGACTTTCAGGCAACAGAATAAAACTATCTACTCCCTTGTTCAAGAAGCAAGAGGAGGAGAAGTGTTTTCAAAGCCGAGCAAGAGCTGCAATTGTGCAGTAGAGACCATTCCACATGCAGTGTCCATGGTGGAACCATTGCTGGCGGATGCGCTCAGGTAAGCAATATGCGTTTTCTCCTTTTCCTCTGAGATTCTGCCCGTGTCTCCCATTGCTTTAGCCCACACAGAGCAAAGGGCAGGAAAGCCTGGGGGATACAGGCCAGAACTCAGGCTCCTAAAGCACAGAGGAGGACACAAAATGTGCAGACTGGATCCGGGGTCTTCAGATGGAGAGCAGGGGAAGGTACGGGCACACTCCTCATGTGTATCTCTCTGTTGCGAATATCCATTCTACCCTATTTTCACATCACTGAGACAGAAGCCTCAGGCACCTGTAGACTCTTATATTCTCTTCAGATTGCCTCGGACATGCCTATTCTGTGACTAAACTGCCAGAGAACTATGTAGATCTAAGATAACGATGTGGTCCAGATGTGATGTGACAGAAGTGATCCAGTTCTGTATATTTTTTCAAAAGTAGGATTAAACAACATTCTTCCATGGTAAGATGAGTAATCTGAAGGAAAGGAGCCAAGGATGCCAGAAAACTCTGTGGCCCATGCAACAAGAGGGATAGTCTTGACACATAATGAGAAGAGAAAAGCTTCACAAGGAGCCAGATTTGGGAAACCCAGGTCTGGAATGGGAATACAACCAGGAAAGTCACATTCTGTACATGCTGCACAAGCCAGGTCATTGCATGAGATCATGGACAAGTGAGTGAAAATCATGTGAAAAGTTCTGAGTGTTGAACAACAGGATACTCTGACATTGAGAAGGCACAGAGCAAGGAAGAACCAGTGAGGAAGACTGAGGAAGAACAGCCTACAGGGCTGGAGGAAAATGGGGAGTTTAAGAAAATGTGCCCAGTGGAAAAAGGTCAAGAACTGCAACTGAGGCTGCTCTAATGGGCAAATAGGGTAGGGAAGATGAACAGAATTATTTGTTTTATCAAAATTCTCTTTGGTGATATGGTCAAGATCGTTTTTACTGGAGTGACAGAAATGAATGGCTAATTTGTGTGGATGGATTCCAGAGCAAACCAGAAGAGAAACTTTGGGCACAGTGTGCATCACAGACAATTCTCTGGGTGAGATATGCTTTCAAAGGTGCAAAAGGAGACATTCACTGAAGTGGAAAATGAGGTCAAGATATATTTGTTTATGCTTCAAAAGTAGGAAAAATAATGGGATGTTTGTACACTGATTGAAAATATACTGTTCTCTAGAGCAAAGTATTCCTCAGGGTATCAGAACATCTGACAGCTTTTTCCGGAAAAAAAATAAATACATCTATATCTATTCATAAATTCCCTTAAGGTTTTGAGAGCTGGTCTCTGAGGAGCTGGTTTTAATCTCTGCCATCTCCAAATTAGACAACTTCAGAGAGAAGGGAGATAAATAACATGTCTGATGTCTTACGGCATCAATTGATGTTGGCCGGTATGACAGTTCCTAGTAATTGAAGAACCCATGATTGACTTAGCTCTGCCTCCTCCATGCTCTGTCTCTGAAATGTGAAAGAGTCCTAGAGTGCAGAAGGCTGTGCAGAGAAGGAGGGGTGGGAAAAGCACACATGACTTCCAGACAATTCCCACTTAAATGTCAAGTTGACTGCATTTTGATGCTTTTGACTTAATCGCTTTTCTGCTTCCTGCTTCATTCTCTGACTTCTTCAATGAAAAAAAAAATAGAGAGAGAGAGAGAGAAAATGCAGGAAGTCATGAAAAGCATTGATTTTTTTCCTTTTATTTTCTGATTTTCTCATGTCTGTCTCAGGGTTCAGACAGAAAAATGTATTGCATTCATTGACTGAGTGTCCCATCTCCCTTTGTTTTTTTTTTTTTGTTTTGTTTTGTTTTGTTTTTTTTGTTTTTTTTTAAACTAGGCTTTCCCTTTCTGTCTCTCTTCTCTGCATAGATTCTTCCTACTTGTACAGAATGACATTTCCTGGCAAAACACAAACTGAATCAGGGGTGAAATTGCCAGGAAGACATCGAGCTCAGCTTGGACAATGATTAAACTCAGATGTAATAACCAGAGAACCACGTAAGCCATGGGCAGGCTGCTGCTACATGGGAAATGAGGAGTTGATTAGTATGGTCTCGGGGTTAACAATGAGGGAAAATGAGAAAAATGATTAACAACAAGAGAGCATTGAGTTTTCTGCTGGGTCCTGGTAGTCAAGTAAATGAAGGGTCCTCCTAGATTCCACTCTGCTCCCCGTCCTCAGTCTATCACCAACTGCTCAGGCCAACACATTTCAACTTTTCCAGAAACATGCTAGTATATCTATAATCTCAGGTGAGCTCAGCTCTTCCTGTCTTATAACATAACACCCATTTGTCCTGTAGCTATCCATTTTCCCAATGGTTCCTACCAGTGTTCTACCCAGCACAAGAATATAGTATTTTCTCATTCCAATGACTTCTAAAATCAGTGTTAGAAGGTTGGTTTTTGAGATGTTGGACATTCTGTGACTCCTGGTTCCCCTTTTGGACTCTGGTCAGCCCATGCCTATCTCTGTGATGTCACCTCCTGTCCTCTTCTCGGTCCTGCTATGGAGCTGTTTGGCTTCATCCAGGCTATTCAGGTACCTTCCTCACAGTGGTTATGTGACAATATTTTAATAACCCAATAAATGCAATATATACTAAGTAGATAGCAAGTCCTTCAGAAGAAAATAATTTATATGGTTTATTGTTACAGAAAATTAATAGGTGAAACACCTTAAGCATGACTTCCCCAGGCAGGAGTGTATCTTCATAAACCTCAACTCATCAACATGCCGGGCTAAGCAAAAGAATCTTTAAGAAAGAAGCTGTGGTCCTTTCTGCATAGGGACAGAACAGCTCTTGTCCATGAAAAACTTCATAGTGCACATCTCTGGGTGAGCAAGAGCTGATGTGCCTTGTAAGGGTTGTTTGCTAGCATGCACTTTTTTGTTGAGTTTACAGAAGCTTTACAGTGTGGCATAGGAGGCCTTCCCTGGTCTGGCTCCTAAATCTCTTCAGCTTTCCCCTTCGCAATTCTTCTGTAGGCTCCCTGCACTGAAACCAGCTCCCCAGCTTCCACCATGCTTCTAAATTTGTCACAATCCATCTGAGCCTATTTTTCCCCTCTTAGACCTCTTTGACACTTGACAAACACATATACAATATTCAAGATTCAACACAAATACCTTCTTCAGTGCATACCACCTCTGAAAACCAAGGCATCCACAGCAAATATATGCATGAGATGATTATATTTTAGAATTCTTTTGACATTGTCTTTCTAGAATCCCTATTACAAAGGCATCTTTGGAATTCATTTAATAGTAACACCAAGTCAAATCCCCAAACTAAACATAAAGCAACAAACCCAATAGTCTTTCATATAGGTGTGGGGCTGCTCCCTCTCATCACTGTCTATAGTGAGCTGGGTACTGCAGAAAAACTCCAAACACTGACCTAAGTTCTGCTACTACTTTGCAGGTAGAGTGCAAATTATGCATAGTTTTACTTCTAAAATGCTAAATCATGCTTGACATATACTCTTATTGGTCTCAATAGCTTGAGAACATCCAAGAAAATCTCTAATATGAACTTCTATTTTTCCAATGCACATACCTTGCAAATTTGAAATCTTGACAAACCTCATATCAGATTCCACTATTGTTATCAGAATAGAAATCTGAACAAGTATATTTACAAAAGATAATAAAATGTAATAATTTTAAGAAGGTATAAAAAGGCCATGATGTCCCCAGTTATTCTCTTTCCTCCCTTAAATATAAGAAAAATTCAATGATTAATGCACCAAAGTGAGCTATCGTTGTGGCATTTCATGTCTTAAGGTCACTGAAAAGTAAACAAAGAATTAATTATTATAACCACTTCACAAATGGAGAAAGTAAAGTCACAGAGAGGCAAAATAAAACAAACAGAAATCCAGGGTATATTTTGGAAAAACCAAGAAGAAACCAGCTGCTGAGACTTTCCATCCTATGCCCTTTGGAGTTCTTCTCTAGAGAAGAAAGGCAAGCCCAGTTATAGCTGAATCATTTGTAACTTACGTTGATTTTTGAAAGCTCCATCTCAATAAACTTGAATTGGAAGTTTATCAATGGAAAGGAAATGTTTACTTAGGGCATTTTGATAATAATAACTTTATTGTGAGTCATTATAAATAGGTCCACTTTACACTTTTAAAAAATTATGTAATGTGAAAAAGAATATCACATACTTATAATTCTCAATATAAAAGGTTCATATATTACAAAAATTGTATCCTTATTTCAACCTTCATGAAAACCTGCAAGGTAAATAATAGCCTTCATATTTATAGATGAGACACTGAGACTGAGAGAAGTTACTAAATCTTCTAGGTTGCCATGGGAAATTCACTAGTGTCATCTCCTTTATTCTTGGCAATATGCCTGGAACAAGGAATACTCTCCATAAATATTTTTTGAATGAATGAATGGATGGATGAATAAATGAATGAATAAAGTGATAAAGGTGTGGTTTGATTCAGGTGTGGCTACTCCTAAAGTACACATTGCTTAACCTGTACCCTCCTCTTTACTTTATGAGGAGAGTGTTGCTGTTTCTCTCAAAGAGAATATGTCTTCCCTAAGCATCTAAAATAAAAAAAATTAAGTTACATTAAATTTTTAGAACATGACCTGCTCTGTAAAGTGAGAAAAGCTTAGTCTATAAAAATACACTCCACAGTGACACCACTCAGACTACCCAGATTTGGGTTCCGCTCTTAACTTTCATCAATAACTTGTCTTATCTGGGCCACATTAGGGTGTCCCTCTGGATACCCTGCCCTTGGGCTTCCTGGCTCCACTCTGACTCTCTCTGGGATCTTTTTCTGACTCTTCAAGTTTCTACTTCAAATATTTCAACAGTCATCCCTGTGAAGTCTACGTGGATCACCTCTGGGTAAGGACTTTGAGCAGCTTCCAGAGGTCTGTTATTTTCAATAAGAAGAGGTGATCGATGTCAGATGAATGTAACTCATTCTGTCACAAGAAGGACAAAAACGTGTTCATTTGTGATGAGTGGAACTAATGAAAAACACTTGCCAAAACTATGGATTCCCAAAGAGAAATCAGAATACGTAAACAGTATCTCTTTTAAAGGAAGAGGTTTGGATTTCATATGTCTAGTCCCCTTATAACAGTCAAATTCTCAAGAAACTATCAAAGACAAGTTCACAAACCAACAGACAATGATTGGAGAAGGCAGGCCCCTGCAAGGGACAGTCCATTCTTCTGCTAGCCTGACAGCATGTGACCCAACTTTATCTCTATTTTTTATTAAAATATCTTTAAAGCTATTAAAGTATAAGGATTCCATGGACATTTTGACTTTATCTTCTAAGCCCCATGTTGCTAGAGAACAAAGAATCCAGCATACTCACAAGACAGTGAAACTCTACAGAAGACCTGGAGCCACAAGGGGACACAGAGCAAGACGTAGGGAAGAGATTCTTGTAGGACACCAGCTTAATGGAAGAAAAGCCACAGACAGCATAATAGAGTAACAATACAAACTGCAGTTTGTAAGTTGTTTTGACCTGACAGTTTGTGCTGAAAACCTTTCCACCACAGCCTATCACTAACAGCCTGAAAGCAAGCTTAGCTCTCACGAGCACGAATCGGGTTCTCTCCAGACAGAAGGAAGCAGCAATGCAATCTGGTGTTTGCACAGAATGCAGCGCAGCAGAGAGAGGGAGGCACTCAGCACAGCACCTGCTCCGAGACACCACCTGAGAAGCAGTCAAGCACTCAGACAGGAGGGAAACATCTGTTTGCAGCCCTGCACTCCAGGAGCCTCGCGGAATGGGGAAAATGAGTGAGGCATGGGACAGGGTGGGAATCAAACTAAAGGGAAGTCAGAGTTAAACAATCCAGGTGATGAGGATGGAGGTGCAGACAATAAGGCTCTTGTGAAGGTCAGACAAAGGGAGCATTCTCTGGACACTGTTGTTGGTGGATTTTAGCACAGATGAAGGATCTGAGTGTTCTGGAGAAAGAATCAGCCACCTATGCTCTATGAAACAACTAGGTTGAACACATGATCTATGACCAAATCGTTGGATAAGTTGCCCTAAGTCACTGACTAGAAGCCATCACTGAGAAAGAGCCAGATCTCCAACCCATGACAATATCAGTTTTTCAACCCAACTCTCAAGATCTTTGTACCATTGGCAGTAACAACCTTTCACTTCTGATAATCCTTCTCCTTTGTCCGCTATAACTCTTCTCTTACTGGATTCTTCCACTCCTCTTCCGCTCTCAATCATTTCTCTATTTTTTAAATCTCTTAGATATTCTTCATGCCTCCATCTTATCCCTGTTGAGTGCTAAAATTAATATTCTTTTCCTTTTCTTATCTATTCATTAATGATACACGTGTGTTGTTAGGCAATGTCATCATTGTGTGCATAACATAGGCTATATTTACACAAATCTAAATGGTACAGCCAAGGTTATGTGCTATTTAAATCCCATTAGAGAAAGGATATGTTCTTACCATCAGTGCATATAGTGTATACATACAGTATATGCATTATATATGTATACGTATAGTGTATTATACTGTGTAGCATCTATACAACATGCATACTATACATGATATAGCATATAAACACATATATTGTGTGTATAGTATGTGGTATTCAATATAGCATAAAATATAGCACATACACACATGTACACAACATAGTTTATTGCTCCCAGGAACATGATGAGCAAAGTAACATCAAGCAAAGAACTAGAAATCCAATCAGAAGTCAAGGGAAGCATTAAGATGTAGGGGGCTATTTCTAATGAAGCATGGCATATAGTTTTATAGTCTACTTTTTCTACAAGTCAGAGTCTAAAATAATACTAAGAAGTATAATATAAGAAATACTTAAGGCAGTAACATAGCTGTTTATTATCCAGTATTATGTGCTGTACTTCTCTATTGCTGAACAATGTAGTAGGCTTGTTTATGCCAGTGTCACCATAAACACATGAATATTACATCATGCTCCAAGACCATGACAGCTACAACATCATGAGGTGCTAGCAATTATTTGGCTCCATTAGCATCTCATAGGACCACAATCCTATATAAAGTCTGTCATTGGCTTAAATATCACCCTCCAACACCTATGAGCTGATGACCCCTAAACATCTATGCTCACTCAAACCTTTTCCTTATCCCTAGATCAATATAGATAATGAACTTTTATATCTCCACACATACCAACATCAATACTTATCCAAGTGAGCTCATGCATGTGTTGGCACAAATGGCTGGTTTATATTTCCAGGAGCAGCCCTCCCCATTTTACCCCAAGTTTCCTGGGATATGCCTTTGAGCCCTTGTAATTTTCAAGGCATAATCTTGTTAGAATTCTTAATATAGTACATTTTAATTGTTTGTTTACTACTCTCCCCAGTGGACTCTGGGCTGTTCAAGGAGTGTAAACATCTTATTCATATGGATGTAAATGTACTTAGGCAGTTAATATTTCTTGAATGAATAAATGCAGGGCCTGGTCTAGTTAAAGACATCACCATTGTTTGTCACACCAATCACAAGTCATTCTAAAGACTTCCCTTCTCTCACTCTCAATTTTAACTAGATAGTGAGTTCCATGTTTTCATAGTGCATTCCTATGTGTTTTCTGCACACATAAGTTGTGAACATGTTGTACATTACTTTTGTGTATTTCCATTTAACCAGTTTTCTTTTCTTTTTTTTCCTTCTCCACTGCCTGCTCCAACCCTGGAAAATCCAAAACCAGTTAATGGATGGGGAAAGGAAAAAAAATCTCAGAAGTGAATACAGAAAATGGCAAACGAACTTGTCATTTTACCTAGGTCAGAAAAAGCTTCCATGCAATCGAAAGAGAGAACTATGAACTTCCAATAAGCGTGGAGCTTTGCTTATTATTGGGAGTGATGACGCGAATACCATTCTATACAGTTCCTAGAGAAACCCTGAACTTCTTTTATACTTTATCTAAGAAGAAGAGAAAGAACTACTCTAAAGAATGGATTTGCGGGGCTAGCCAGACAACTCAATGGAATAGAATGCCTGCTTAGGCAGAGCACAGTGGCAGGGTTCCATCCCTGTGTGCCATGCTGGCCCCACCCCTGGAGCACACTGAGACAGTGATTGAGACTGGGCATGGTGGCACGTGCCTGTAATCCCAGAGCTTGGGAGGCTGAAAACTATCACTATGAGTCTGATCTACATAGTGAGACCCTGTAGACCTTGTACCAAACACATTTTCTAAAAATGAATGGATTTGAAAAGAAAGAAGGGAACAAGGAATTGTTATATGGCTACATGATTCTGTTCTGTAAGTCTTGATATTCAGCACACTGGTCTAATTTGGATGCAACTATTTCTTCATTTTATCTGTAGTTCAATAGTTAACATATTTCTATGGTTGATAGGCACTTAGTTAAAATAATTTATAATTTGATTTGTCAGCTTTACAATTACTTAGCTCATGTTTTATTTCTTTTCTTTCATGTCTCAAACAAGGTGTAGACCCTTGAGAATCTCATTGGTACCAGATACTGGACCCACAGAACCTAGATGATAAGGCTTCACTGAATACTCACATTCACCAGGAAAAGTACACCCCCCCACACACACAATACTATAGTGAGAATTGAATAAAATATAGTACTAAGGAGTACTAAGGGAGCTACACCACTGGCCATCTTGCCGTTTTTGTTTTATTTTGTTTTGTTTTAATTTGAGACAGCCTCTCACTAAGTCACTAACTTGCCCAGTCTGGGCTCCAATTTATGATACTTCTGCCTCTGTTTCTGTAATGCTGGGATCGTAGGTTTCTGCCACCACTCCTGGCCTGAAATAAACTTTTCAAAATGTAAATCTGAAGCTGGTGCTGTATCTGTTAGGGTTTGTCTCTAGGTGTCTCCGCAAAGCCTCATGTAGTCATGGGGCAGACTTCTAGAGTTTGTGATTAACTCATGATCCACTGGGATTATAGGTGATTCAAGACTAGGATTATGGGTCCGAGTAATACTGGGATTATGTGTGTGCATGCTACCCAGCCTGAGGCAGATAGCCTGAATGTAACATAAGAAAGACAGAGAGGCCAGGGAGATAGCTCAGTGGAATAAATGCTTCTCTGGCAAGCACAAGGGCCTGAGTTCAATCCCCGGTTCCGCAAAAAAAAAAAAAAAAAGACAGAGAGACAAACTTACTCTCTGTTGCCATTGTTGCTGCTACTCCTCCATTTTGCTCTCTTGCTCTTTGCTGCTGCCATAAAAGGCTGCTCTCTCCCATGTGTCACTCTGCCTTGGAGCCAGCTGAGTATGGACTGAAACCTCCAGTGACTGTGAGCTAAATAAACCTTTCCTTCCTTCATTTTGGGTGTTGGGTATTTATCCCAGCAACAAGAGAAGAGTAACCAAGACAGCACCTCATTGGTAGCATGCTTCCAGAGTAGTCAGGAGGCCCCAGTTTCAATCACAAATGCTAAAAAAAAAAGTCTGCATAGGTTACCTCTACTTAAAATCCTTCCCTAGATACTAACCACCTACAAGATAAAGTCTAACTCCTAAATGGGCAAGCACAGCATCCCAGCCTGGTCCAAGTCCCCGGCCATCCTCTTCTCTTGCTACTATACGAAAGACAACAGAAATGTATGCAAATGCAGGTAGAAGAGCATTTATAACATTTACTGTTTGCCTGTGTTTCCACATTGTCTGGAATGTTCTTTCCCGTCTCTTGAATCAAGGTACATGCCTTGATGGTTTAGAGATTGTTTGGGAATGGCACAAATTCTTTGAAACCTTCATTCCTCTCTCCCAGTCCTCCTTACAAGTTGTCAATGCTTTCAACAAAAGCTTTTATCACTAGCTACTGCCAAGACATTTGTTAAAATCAACATCTAGAAAGGGAGCTCCTTTTTCTTTAATTTTTATTATTTTTTTATTAGCACATGTTTGCAGTATATAATGATGGCATTCCTCTTGGGTAGTTGGTACATACACATAAAATTTCTTAATTCTTCATTTGCCCTTTCCTTCATCTCTTGGTCTCCATCCTATTTACAAAAGATCTATGTCCCTAGTTCCTACTATCTATCTTTTATTTTAGGTTTCTCATGTAAGAGAAACAATGTGATACTTAAGCTTCTGTGTCTGTTTTATTTCACTTAGCATTATGGTTTCAGGGTGATCCAAGGCTGGGATTATGAGTCTGAGTAGTGCTGGGATTATGGGTGTGAGTGCTACACCAGGCCTGGGGCAGGTAGTCTGAATGTAACATAAGAAAGAGAGAGAGACAGACCTGCTCTCTGTTGCCACTGTTGCTGCTACTCCTCCATTTTACTCTCTTGCTCTTTGCCGCTGCCACGAAAGGTTTGCCTCTGCCATGTGCCACATTTTCCTATAAATGACTCAAGTTTAATCTTCTGTACAGCAAAGTAGTATTCTCTTATATGTAAATGTCATGTTTCCTTTCTCCATTCATCAGTTAATGGGCATATAGGCAACTTCCAAGACTTAGCTATTGTGAGTTTTGCTGTTATAAACACGGTTTTGCATGTACCACTGTAACATGATGTCTTTAATTCTTCTGGGAAGATACCCAGAAGGGGGAGGAATAAATTAAATTTTGTTCAAGCTTGTTTCTCCAACATTTGGCCTAAGTAACTTTTATTGAATGGGTAAATTTTAAAAAGTAATTATCTATGGTAACAATGTAAATTTCAACGATCTCTGGGCAGTGCAGAATGTACATATTAAAAGAAGGAAGTTTAGGTCAAATTACAAGAATTTAAGAGAAGGGGCAATCCAAGTGTGCGATCCCATAAATCACTTTAACCCCAGAGCATGTGGAGAAGACGTGGAAAATTACACAAGAGTAAATATTAATCCAGGTTAAGGATGAATAAAATTGATTCTAAAATCTAGGGATAGCTTCCCTTGACATCTACCTCTGGCAAAGTTCCATAAAATATTATTCACTCAATTATATGTGATTTAATAGACTCTATAGAGGAAAGAACAGTTACTGAGAACCAGCATTACTTTCCCTAAAAAATATGCCAAAAATCAATTCTCATTTTTTTTCTTTCTTAATATTACTAGTTTGACAATTCAGGACAATGAGATCGCTCCAGATAAAATTTGTTTATAGTATTTATTTGAATCATCATTATATTTTTTAATCATGAAAGAAAAATAACCCAATATGAGTTAGTCTGAATGCCATTACATGAAAGACGTCCCCTCTCTCCTAGACTAGCTCATAACATCAACCCCAAGTAACAAGTAACGGTTTTCTACCACCAGCAAAAGGAAAAGGGAAAACACTCTCTCATAATATACACACAGTAAGCCAGAGTGAGCCTGGAACACAGACAAAGACTTCAGCGCCATTCCCTGACAGAAGTATAAGTTAAAAGCAGCTGACCACTGCAGGATTCGCAGGCTGTTACACTACAAGTAACCATAGTAACAACAGCTATGAAAAAATATCCAGTTGAAATATTTACCAGATTGATTAAATGTTCCTTATTAATGGCCTTACCGAAGCAATGTTCCCATTTCCTTCTGCAACTAATATTTCTTCCAATCTCTTCCATTCTACAGTGTACTTACCTCTGACATTCAATAAAAATTATGAAGTAAGCAAACAAAGCAAGAGAATAACCTACGGTCAAGAGGTAAAATATCAATTTAACCAGACTCAGAGATGACAAGGTATATCATATACAGTAATTAAAATAACTATAATTAATACTTTAAAGAATCTAGAAGATTATAAATGCTATAAACTTGTAAATAAAATGTTATTGAATATAGCCATACCTATTCATGATTATTTATACCTACATTTATCCTGCAAAGGTGGAGTAGAATATTTATGAGACCATAATGCCTGTAGAACCTACTGTACTTAATCTCAGCCTTCACAAAAGTGTCATTTACTGACCTCTATCCAAATGGAAATGTTTGTCACTATGCATAAATACAGAATTTCATCAGAGGTGTGAAAACTACCAGGATGTGTCACATAGAACCACTACAAATAGAAAGTATATTGGATAGTTTTCTTTGAAAGCAGTTAGTCAAGGAAAATAAGTATAGGAGTAAATCAATGAGTAAAAAAGTATATCAATATCAGTAGAAATTATTCAAACTGAAATAGATAAAGATGTAAAGATAGGTTAATAAAAATGAGGAAATCCACAATATCAAATGGTCCACAGAAATATAACCGAACACCCTCCCCCCACAAAAAAAGAACACAGCAAAGACAATTTTTGAAGTAGTAATGAAAAAGAATTTGTCAAGTACTTCCACTGAGGTAGTACTTAATTAAATGGCTGCACCAGTCATGGACTTACACCAGTCCAGGAGAGTGGCACTAATGAATTAGATGAGATGATGCAAACTGGACAGAAATTTTCAGTATCTAACAGGCTTTCTCCCATCCTGTGTACATTTTCATGACACATTCTGATGACATGTCTGATATCTTACTTAACAATTTTTAGATGCCATTGACCTAAGACACAAGCAAATCCCAGTGAGTGGAAGAATCAGAGTGAGTGATATTAAGACAGCTTTTCTAGGACAACAAGCTAAGCTACAAATATAAATGCAGAACTTTTGTTATCTAAATATGGAAAACAAAAGACAGGTGAGGCATGCCATAATTACATTACATATCTAAAATACAAATTTACATAAAAATGAATCCAACACATTCATGATTGACTCCCAAATAGGTATACGCTGAAATAATATTGTGAATGCACAGAATTCAAGGAAAACAAGATAAGATTCTCATTCTTTTCTGTGATATGATTTACAATTGGTTGCTCATTACACAACTACATTCTTAGCAGGTGGATAATGTTATCAAATACCAGAGGGAGACATGAGAGGATGTGGAGACATGTCAATGGGAAAAAAAAGATGTTTAGTTTGGGGAAACAATTGCAACAAATTTATTAAACGATTCTCTGAAGTAGAAATATAATTAAATTTGTTCATACAGCTTCAAAATACAGGACTAAAATATGAATAGAGATTTTTTACTAAGATGAGGCCCCAGCTGTTTACTGTTTTTCAATACTCCTATGTGATCAGGGTTTTGTTCATAGCTTTTGTCTACATAATATCTCCACATGTTATATCTGTATCTATTTTATTTTCCAGCAGTTGTTTCTGTCTTACTATTTAGATCATTGATCCATTTGATTTTAGTTTAGCGCATGATGAGACATATGGGTCTATTTTAATCCTTGGCATATGGAAAACCTGTCTTTCCAGCACCATTTATTAAAGAGGTTATGTTTCTTCCAGTGAAGGTGGTAAGCACCTTTGTCAAAGATAAAGTGACTGAGTGTGTTCTTAGTTGCTTATGGATCTTCTAATCTAATGCATTGATCCTTGGATCTGGTTTTTTGCCAATACCATGCTGCTTTTGTCACAGTAGCTTTGTAATATAATTTCAAGTCAGGGATTGTGATGCTCTTTGCCTTGCATTTGTTGCCCATAATTGATTTTGCTATTCTAGTTCTTTTCTGGTTTCAAATGAACTTTAATAATGTTTCCTCTAGCTCTGTGAGGTGTGCTATGGTTATTTTGATCAGGATTACATTAATCAGTACTTAATGTATATAAAATATGTATTAAATCTGTATTGTATTAAATCTGTATTTTAGGAATACTGGTTCTTCTTACCCAAGAGCAAAGAATATCTTTCCATTTTCTGATATCCTCTTTTGTCTCCTTTTCCAGAGTACTATAGTTTTCAAGGTGTCTTACTTCCATTATTAGATTGATTCCTAAGTATTTTTGTGCTATTGTGAAAGGTATGGTTCCCCTAATTTCCCTCTCATTGTATTTGTTTTATATGTAGATAAATCCTACTGATTTTTGACTGTTAACTTTTCATCCAGCTACATGATTAAATTTGGCTAATTCAGAAGATTTTGGTGGTGTTCTGGGGATTTTCTATATAGAATATCATGCCATCCATAAATAATTATAATTTAACTTATTCCTTTACTATTCTTATTCCTTTTGCTTCTTTCTCTTGTCTAATTGCACTGGCTAATAAATCCAAAACTATATTTAATAAGAGTGGTGAAAGTACCCAACTTGTCTTGTTCCTGATTTTAGAATGAAACCTTTCAGCTTTTGACCATTTAGTACAATGGTGTCTGTTGCTTTGTTATAGGTGGATTTTATCAGATTGAGATAAAGACCATCTATTCTAATTTTTGCAGGCTTTTTGCCATGAATGGATGTTGGACTTTGTCAAATGCTTTTTCTGCATCTATTGAGATGATTATGTGATTTTTGTCCTTGGTTCTGCTGATATGGTGTATTACATTTATTGATACACATATGTTGGACTATCCCTGCATTCCTGGGATGAATCCTACTTGGTCATGGTGTATAATCTTGGTGATTTGATGAATTGTTTCGCCAGGATTTTAATGTCTATGTCCATTAGGAAGACTGGCCTGTAGTTCTCTTTTTTGGGGTGGTTGGACCTTCTCTGATTTTGGTGTTATGGTACTACTTATTTCCAAGAATCAGTTTGGGAGTATTGCTTCTCTTTCAATTTCATTAAGAGTTTGAGGA
This sequence comes from Octodon degus, assembly GCF_000260255.1. Lineage (NCBI taxonomy): Eukaryota > Metazoa > Chordata > Mammalia > Rodentia > Octodontidae > Octodon > Octodon degus. The sequence goes on along the minus strand of NW_004524595.1, from coordinate 9,729,253 downwards.
ATAGTAGCATTAAGCTTTCTCTAAAGTGCTTGTATAATTTACCAGTGAATCCATCAAGATGGATGTTTCTTTGTTGGTAGACTTTTAATTATACATTCAATTACACTGAGCAATACTGGGTTATTTACAATTTTTATATCTTCTTGATTCAGCTTTAGTCATTAATATGTGTGTAAGAAACTGTCAATTTCTTCTTTGCTTTCCATCTTATTTGAGTACAGATCCTTGATTTCTTCAGGATCTTTTGTGATTTCACCCTTTTTGTTTCTGATTGTATGGACTTAAGCATTTTCTCTCCTTTTCTTTGTAAGGTTAGCTAGGGCTTTGTCAGTTGTATTAATCTTTGAAAGAACCAAGTTTTCAATTCATTGATTCTTTGTACTTGTTTTTAAGTCTTAGTTGCATTAATTTTTGATTTTCCCTTTATAATTTCCTCCCTTGTATAAGCTTCATGCTTGTCTTGCCCTTGTTTTTCTAGAAGTTTAAGATTAAATATTAGATTGTTCATTTAAGCTCATTCTGTTTTCCTGATGTGTAAATTCCCTACTATAAATTTCGCTCATTGGATTATTTTCATTACATTACAAAAGAAATAATCAATAGAGTAAAGGAACAACCTACAAAATGGGGGGGGGATTGTGTGCTGTTCCATAGATAAAGGACTAATATCTAAAATAAAGACCTCAGGCCAGTCAAATAGCCCAGTGAATTAAAGAGCCTGAAAGCATGTACAGGGGTCAGGGGTTCAATCCCCATCCCTTCCGTGCTAGCCCCAACCCTTGGGCACACTGAGACAGCATTGAGACTGGATGTGGTGGCATGCGCCTGTAATCCCAGCACTTGGAAAGCTGTTAACAGGAGAATACTACAAGTCCACCTAGTAGTGAGACCCTGAACACCCTGTCGACCCTTCTCTAAAAAATACAAATAAATAAAAATAAAATAAAGACCTAAAAAAATAAGATCTCCCTAAATTTAAAGATCCAATCCAAAAATGGGCATCTGAAATGAATAGCTACTTCTCAGATGAAGAACAAATGATAAATAAACATATGAAAAATATTGAACACCAATGAACATTCAAGAAATGCAAATTAAATCAACATTGAGCTTCTATCTTACTCTGGAAAGAATAGCTATTATCAGAAATCAACCAATAACAAGTGCTAATGGGACTTGATGGGGCATGCATGAGAGGGGAATGAGCCCTTCTTCACTGATGGTGGGAGTAGAGACTGGTATAACCATTGTGGAAATCACTGTGGAGATTCCTCAAAAAACTAGGACTAGAGGTTCCATTTGACCCAGTTATTCCCCTTCCTGATATCTTCTTGATAAACTTAAAAGTATCATACCACAGCCATATATGCACATCCATGTTTTTAGTGGCTCAATTTGTAAAAGTTAAATCTTGGAAGCAGCCTTAATTCCCATCAGCCAAAGAATGGTTAAGGAAGTTGGTTTTTTTTGTTTGTTTGTTTTGTTCTGTTTTGTTTTTTGTACCAGGAATTCAACTCATGACCTCTTGCTTGCCAGACAGACATTGGATGTAGTACTTTTTTAATGCAATAAAGTACTGCTCTGCCATAGAGAAGGATAAACTTGAGACATTTCTAGGTAAATGGATGCACTTTGAGACTATTAAGTGAAACAAATTGGACACATATGCTCAAGTATTTCATGGTTTCTCTAGTTTGAGAAACCAAAAGTGTGAGAATCAAAATAAATATCGTGAAAAAGAAGAAAAAGTCCAAATGGGAAGGGGAACTAGAGAGGGAGAGAAAAGGGTAGGGGAAGTAGGAAAAAAATAGAAACAAACCTTTTGTAAATAATGAGGAGAAGAAGGGTTGAAAGCAGGACAGGGGAATGCAGAGAAAAGAATCAAGATATATTATGTTCAGGTGCAAATGCCCTATGAGGAATATGATCATTATGTACATCTAAAATGTACCAAGAAAATTAATTAATGCAAACAACATGAACAGGAATCCTGAATAAAATTAAGTTCAATATAATCAGAATGTTTCTACCTATAAAGCTGTCTAAGACTGTAAGAAAATGAGCTCCCATCACTGCAGGTGTTCACAACTGAACTTTATGTTGAAAAGGCCCAAGTGCAGGAGTCACGGCTGTGCACATCGCCTTCATCATTTGGATTCCTTACATTTATGAATCCAAAAGAGAACCCCCTATGGAGAGAAAAAAAGAAAATAAAATTAATATGGGGACCAGTCAAAAAATAAGGTAGGTTTGAAGGGAAAACACCTCATGCTTCATTCAAATTTTTATTGAATTTGAATGCCCTTCAGACAGCCTAACAGAAAGGTTCATGCAATAATTAGTCCTCTTTTGTTGAGTTCATAAGAAAGGTCTGAGTTAGAGATAGGTTTGAATGTATTCATTGCATACACCAATATTGCCTAATAAACGTTCATAAATTTAATCACACATTTTATCCATCCCAATGTATTAGAATATAGCACTTAATGTATATATATAAAATAATGTAGATATACAGCTATTTTCTCTTAGTTCAATGAAAAGAATGATTTGTACTAATAGTGTTTAGGCAAGATATCAGATCTGCATCTTGTACTATGAATAACTGCTACACAGATAACAATATGCAATGTACTAATTATTATAACTGTCCTACTAACCTGTTTTGAAACTATGTCAATGCTATAGTTTCTCAATAAAATTCATGTTAAACAACGGAATATAACATTTAGCATGTAATCAGCATAAAATTATTAATGTGATAACTTCATTTTGTTGTTGTTTATAGTAAGCCTTCAAACTCTGATATGTGTTTTGCTCTCTGAGGACATCTTAATTCAGATTTCTATACTCCAATGCTCAGTGAACACATCTGAGTAGAGGTTACTATAATGGACAATATAGGCATAGATGTTTACTGATTTCTTTAAACTCAACAACTATAAAAGAGAGCTTTAGGATTTAGCATTGAGGAAACCCAAAAAAGAAACTAATATAGCTAACAGGAAAAAATAATTTAGTAATAATAAAAGAGAATAAAGATTTAGGTGGCCAATTATATTAAATTCTGCCGCAGGTTTAGGAGTACAAAAAAAATGTCTACAGGATTTAGTGGTATAAAACCATTGGAGCCCTTACAAGAATAGACACTGAGTGACATTAGTAGAACAGTGACCATGAATTTCCAGCCCTCTCAGTGTGAGGAGTAGCATGCTAAGACATTGTGATTCTGATGCTTGGGCTTTAGATGCCTCTTGCATTACAGGAAAAAGGACATTTGGCATGAGCTACCATAGGAGACTCCTGGCACAGCTCAGAAATCAAACAGCTATAATGTACCCCTTCCATGGCAGTAGAATCTCTTTAAACTGTGAGCATTTTTCCCATTCATCATTCACACTAAAATTAAAAATTAAGCTTAAATTATTAAAAATTGTTCCAAGCATAAAATAAATCATTTCATCATTTAAAAAACTTATATGATCTGGTCCTATTTGGGCAGAGGAACATCATGCAGCCAGCTGTCAATGATGGCTCTCCAGAGCTAATAGGTAAACAGAGTGAATAGGTGGGCTTGGGGTGACACAAGAGAAGAAAACCGCATGTATAGAAGATGTGGTCTCAGTGCCAGGCAAGATTCCCTCTTAGTTAAAAGGAATGCTAAGTCCCACCTACTCATACAATCACTGAGATAATCTATCTCAGCAAAGGCATAGATGGTTATATTGTCCAGTTCCCTCACTTATGGAGTGCAACTGCATATTTGTGGAGCTTCCTCCATCAGCTGGACCACCACTCACTGGTAGGCAAATCCTTAAAAAAGAAATGATATCAAAGACTATGAAAATTTCAGCTATAAAATGTCTTGGCTCAGATTCAATCTTGATCCTGGAGCTTTAGATGCTAACCAAAGCTATGTTCAGTATGGCAGATTCAAATAAAGAAAGCATCTATTTTATTTGGCCGATTTGCCTTCTGTTGACACATGGCTAGTCCAGTCCCTGCTTATTGGTTTTCTGACCCATCAGGGTGCAAGAAACGAGTGCAGTTCAAGTTCTGCATTATACTGGACAAGAGCAGACCTTTTCTGGGCCTCAGTCACCTCACTCTTTCTAGGTCCACGTGGTTGAATTCCACCCTGATGCTTTCAAGGTTCTCAGGCTTCCCTGCTACCCCATGATCTCTGTTCTCTTGAAAGCTGTTTTTCCTTCCAGCTCAGAGGACTTACGATGACTGCAGTTGCCATAGGAATGAGTCATCTATCATAAAGGTGGCTGCATGAGATCACAAATATTCGAAGGAGAGCCAGGAAGGGGCGGGGGAGTGATATTCAAAACAGATAGATCTACACTGAAAGTGGCTGACAGCTTAATGAGAGGGGGATAAAGCTCGTGAATTTTCTATAAGTCTCATGTGCATGCACACTGCTCTGAGAGACGGATCCACTGCCAGACGAGTCTCTCCTGTGTCTTCTCTGCCCCCTCCAGACATCCTCCACCAAAACAGAATGTAATATTTAAACTGAAGTCCACAAGCTCATCCTCACCAGCCAGCTGGTGAAAATACAGGAGCAGGACAGCCTGGGTAAGCCCAGATCACCACACCCTGAGTGTCTCGGTCACCTGCTTGTGTGTGGCCATTCACTTGTCATTTGCAAGTAACGGCTGGAGAAAACTTCAAAATGATTTCTCACTCTGCCTGGATTGTTTGCTACTTGAACTCACCATTTTTACTCCTGAGGTGGAATATCTTTGTTCTTGGGGGTGGAACATTTTTATCATCAGGTAATTAAACTGCCAATACCTTAACAGTCATAGTCATTTTGTTCTTTTCTTTCCTTAAAAGAACTTAACAGTATCCTAAGCCTTAAATCCAACCTCAGACTTAGTATTGAAGCTCAGTTGTTAGCTCAGTAGCATACAAATGTGAGTCTGAAACTGAGACCCTCATTGCAGCCATAGATAGCCACTCTGCTAATCTCAACCATGGGCAAAGCCCTAAAGCAAGCCACACACCTGTGTGTGTGACCGGAGCCAGACCCCTGCGAATGAGAACCAAGTATTTCTCAATGACCCTTGAGGTCCAGGGATGAGAGAGAGGTAGACAGGCTAAGTGGGCCATTCTCTCTAGGGACCACAAGTCATCATGTGTCCCTTCATAGAGATGGGTCAGAGACAGTTTTGTCATGAGATACAATACATTTATTTCAGTTTCCTAGCAACAGGATGCCAATCAGCCAGTTGTAATTCAAGGATTCATTGTCTTTGTTACTGAAGAGCTGGCAGCAGGGAGGAGAGGAGGATGTCCCAGCATGAAAAGGACTGATGAGTGGCCTGAGGACGAGGAGACCAAGTCTGCAGAAGACGAGACCTCAGCAAACTTGCCTTTCTTTTCCTTCTGGCTCTTTGAAGCTGGATCCATCCTCCTGTCTCTGCAGCTGCCACCGCTGCGCTGGCTTCTTGCTCCTGCATTAATTAACTACTGTCGATGGGTCCAATTCCAAATCATATGGCACGTTTTTGAATCACACACTGCCTGCTCCATGCTCAAAACATTGGCCGTAGAACACAAATCAGGGCAGAAACAATAAACCTTTTCAGGCTAAGCCCCGAATACACTGGTTGGGTTTTGAAAATGCTGTCGTGGCTAAGTCAGATGCTCAGGCTGGTGATACATTACCCTGTGAGCCATTCCCACTCTTTTCATAGCACCTGCAAATTTATTACGTAAGATATTATTCGGTACTCAATCTAATTACTTAGAACTATTTGTAGTCATTTGAAATACACTCCATGTTGATTAAAATAATTAGTGTAGGGCTACTAAATATTTACCTAAGATATGAATCCAGAGGGAATTTGATAAATTTAATTAGCAAGAACTAATTATTGTTATGATAGGAGTTAGGGTTTAATAAATATAATTACAGAGTACAAATGACGGTTTCTTAATTAATAGATACTAGTTGCAAACACAAGAGCCATTATCATATTTTCATGCAGGACATGCTATTCCGTACACCTTCCAGATGTCAATGGCAGTGGCGTTGGCGACTTCAGTGAGAGGAGGGAACACTTGTATGGTGCTTACGCTGTCTGGCAGCTCTGAGTGTCATCATAATATTAGCTTGTTGAGTCCTTAAAACAAAGTTACTATGGTTCATAGTTTACATATATATAAATGGAGACACAGCAAGGTCAAGGAACATGTCCACGTTTACACAACTAGGGAAAGACAGAGGTGCGATTTAATCTCACACAGGCTGGCACAACACTGCAAGCTCTGAGCCACGCCCCGCAGTGCCTAATGCACTGCAATGACCCCAAAAATAGAAACAGAAAACAGGAATGTACAAAAGCGGAGCAATCAAAATCTTTCCTCCACACTGGTTATCCACGCATACTAAATGTTAGTATTTGAATATATGAAGTTCATGATTTTTGGAGACTCTAAAGAGGATTGGAAAGTGACCGATACTGGCACCATCAACATAACACAAGACCATTAGACTCAACCAAGCTTCCCAGAGCATTTTTTCAAGAAGAGCTTGACAGGCTTTTGTCATAGATGCCTTTGACCAGCTCTCAATGCGTGTCTCTGCTCACTGTCTTTTCCAGCAAGAATCCGAAATCTTTAGCTGTGCCTTCAGGACACTGGGGAGTGCTGGAGTCTCATTTATAGGGGAAATGGGCAATTATAATCAATAATAGGAACAGATTGCACCAAGAGTAGGTTGCAGAAGGCAGATTGTCTCAGGCCCAGGGCTTTCTATTCAAAGTGGATTGTGGAAGGTCTGGGTTGATGCCAAAGAACAGAGCAAGCCTAGAGACCAACTCCCTCAGGCTCAGCCCTATTTAGGATAAATGGCATTTCTCTTCCTGGTCAATCCTGAGACACAGCTTAATCCAAGGGGAGCGACATGGGAGGGAAAAAAAGAAGATGAGAAAAACCAATAAATAGTAAAAACAGGAAGCAGAAAAAGACAGCCCTGGATGCATAGTTCTTTTTGTGCCTGCTAAATGAACTCTGATGGGGATGAGGAGAGAGAATTATCCTATTTATATATTGAAAGGAATTTTAAATATGCATAGGCAGGGAGAGAGGATCCACAGAGATTGAAATGCAAAACACAGCATGGTCTGTGCATCTCCCCTTCTATTGCTCAGCACCATTAGCAAGTTCCTTGCGCCAATTTCTGGAAAGCGTCTTCTAAAACTCAGAGCCAGCCTTCTACTTACTCAGCATTTCTGTTTCAGAAAAGCAATTCTATTTTTAAAAAGGAATGGGCCTTCACTTGCAAAACACCTTGCAATGTATTCACACAGGAGCACAGCTCCCACTTTTCGATGATACACATCCAACCAACCAACCCATACGCACACAGATGTACATACATAGCCTTTTACCACATTTGCAGATTCACCACAGTCTCTTGGCAATGGGATTATAGGGAGAGAGGGCAGGTCCAGAGCATGGGAAGGAAAATCTGCCATCAGGCAGAGAGACAAGAGCCCAGATTACATGGTAGGGGGAATTTGTCATCATTCAACTGAACACAATCATTTTGGCAACAAGTAGGTATGGAAAACTAAATACACTCCCTCATGAATATACTCCATCCGCATTGAAAATGTAATGCTCCACCCCAGACAAATTTCCCTGACAAACCCCACACTTGCTTTCCCCACCAGTCTCATACCTCCTCTTCATGAGCAGGAAGACAATGTCCTCACATACCTCACTGACAGGTAATTAGATGATAGAGTAGCTGCTGCTGGCTCTTCTGACTCTAGGTGAACAGACCCTGTGTCCTAAGCCAAAGTCTCGGGGGAAAAAAGAAATTGCTACATACTAGTAAAGCCATGTAAATGATTTCACCTTGCCCCTCTCCTCTATCTGTCTTTTCTTTTCTGTCTCTGAAGTGCACACAAAGTCCCTGTACTTTCAAAGGAGGCCTCCTTGTCTATTGATTATAAGGAACCTCTTTCCCCCAAAATAAGACATACTCAAAAAATAACCTTAAAAATTAGAGTTCAAGGGGCTAGTGAGATAGTTCAGTGGACTAAGCACTGCTTTGGCAACACAGGGACCAGGGTTCGATCCCCAGTCCTGCATGTTCCACCAGCCCTGCCCCCAGGGTGTGCTGAGCCTGAGATGGAGTCCAGGCATGGTGGTGCACACCTGTTAATCCCAGTGGGGAGGTTGCAAACAAGAGGATCGCTGTGAGTCTGAGCTGCAGAGTGAGACACTGTACCAAATATATAAATGAAAAAAAAAAAGAGTTCAAAAGGACCAGCCCTTGTCAACCTCTCCTCACCTTATCTGACTTACGCAGTAGCCACCAAACAAGACTATAGTAATGACAGGGAAAGCAAAGATACGCTGACAAGGGCTGGTCCCCATCCAGTTTGGTGTAACCCTAGATTTGTGACACCTGACCTGTATGAGTCACCATGGCTCTAACTGCCTTAATGCATCATTTCTCCCTGAGAACCCACAAAAATACTGTTATTAATATTATCTCTGAGTCAATCAAAGATCAGGGGAAAGCCTGAAAATGGTATCTGTGTGTGAAAAAACGCTTCTAAAAATGTATCTTTCTTGTGAACAACCAAGAAGAAATTTTCACCATGCTGCCTACATTGGCAGCCCAGGCCTAAGCACAGGCTTGTGAAGATATATTCCAAAGATGCCTCCCTCAGAGTTAAAAATCTATGCCAACAATGCAACGCCTGAATTATCTGCTGCATCAAGGTAGCACCTCCACACAGACGCCTGTGCCCCTGCATGCCATGAGATACCTGGATTCCTTTAGTTCTAGTGTGCAGAAGAAAGGCAGAGAGCCCAGAGCTGAGGTCCAGAGACTTAGGCCTGATGGTTGCTAGCCAACAGTGGACCAGAAGGATCAAATGTGTAAGAGAGAACTATAACCTTTCTGCGCGTTGTTATGTCCACCTTGTTCATCTTCCTTGTGGCCTATTATGAGGTGACTCAGGTCAAGATCACAATGCTAGGGCATCTCATCTCCAGTGATTGTAGTCTGATAAATCAATGAATCAGTCAATCAATGGGACCACACCAGGAACGGATTGAAGGAGTTCCTGTGTATCAGAAGGCCCATGTCTATTTGTACGGATATTTGTGAAGCCCTGCATGCATCTGCCTCCGAGGTCTGTGCCTGACAGTGCCCTCAGAACCCAGGTAACCCATTCCATGTACTTGGCCTGGCCCTGGCTTTCCATGCCACTCAGTTCCATGGGACAGACTGAGGGCCACCTCTCACAGAGGCTGGCAGTAGACTGACCCCACCCAGGCATCAATGCCATGCAGGTCCCCAAACCCTCATGGATGCTACCCTCACCTCAGACCCAGGAACTACATCTTGGGGGACACCACCCTTGACTCACCACACATAACTCCCTGCTCTGGCTCACAGCCCCATCATTTCTTACCAGTATGCCCAATTTATTTGTCCTTAGTTCATCCTCCCTCTGATCCTTTTCCCTTACAGGAATCAAAGCACCCTTTCAAAAAGGCATTTTTTACTTTACTATTCTACCTGAAAAAACCCTTTGGCCCCACTTTTGGACAAATAGCTACAATGGGCACTTGTGGGCACATGCCTATAGGACCAAGGCCATATTTCTTCCCATAGCTTACCAGGCTGTCCATGGCTGAGCTATCTCTCCGCAGACACAGACCCTGTGCAACATTAGACATAGGGTAGATGTTTGTACCTCCTAAAATTTGTATTGAAACCTTAATCTCTAATGTTATGGTTAGAAAGTAAGGCCTCTGAGAAGTTGAGAAGTCACAAGGATTTATGCTCTTAAAAGGGAGAAACAGCTTTCTACCTCTCCTCCACCTGCCAGAGAAGGCATAGAAAAAGACTATAGTCTGCAACCCAGGTGAGGGCCCTCACCGGACCTGTCCTGTTGGTACCCTGAGGTGAGACTTTCAGCCTTCGGAAGTGTGAAGAGCATATTTTCCATTGTTTATCAGCCGCCCTGTCTACTGTACCTTGTTATAGCTACCTCACTGACTAAAACAGCACTGGATCATTTAGAAGATGCTATCATATAGGCTATTTCAATAGGAAGAATATCCATTTGTGAGGAACATTTCAAGAAAAGCAGGGCAGCCTTGATTCTCACAGCAGCAGGCCCATAGGTCTTATGGAGGTAACAAAAGGAAGGGAGATGGACCTAAGACCATATACAAGATGGACCTGAGACCATATACAAATAACCCTGCTGTTATTTTTTCTTGGAGCAGAGGAGGAGGAAGACATCTTAGTCGCCACAGACCTGGGATCAAGGGACACCAGTCATCATCTTCCCATCGCCCTTGTTCATTCACTGCTGCACTTCAGCCACCAGCACCCTTCATCTGCACCTGTTTCCACATTCCTAAGACAAGGCTCAGCCCACTATCTAGGAAGGGGAAGCCTTGCTCTGCCTTCTGTGAGTGACTAATCTTCCCAAGTTCAGCTCAAGTTTCAGTTACCTTCTCCAAAATGCCACCATTAAGACTTGCATAACCCAGTCATTGTAAAGTTTAAACAGGATGATTGCAAATAAAGTCCCTTGGATGGCCACCTGGCACCTGGTAAGGACTACTAACTTACCCATGTCTTTCCTGAGCCTTGCAGATAGAGCTGCTTCCATGAATGCCATAGACGGCTTTCTCTCCATCTGAGACTCCAGGACCCAGTTGTTGCCATTTGTATCCTTTCCTCATGCCAATTATTCATTCTTTTAACAAACATTCATTACTCCTTGCCAGGGCTGCAGCAGTGAATAAGACAGCCCTGCTGCCACCCTTTATGGAGATCACAGCCCGGTGGGGCTCTTGTGTGAGTAAATAAACAAGAGTCATGCAGAAGAGGGAGATGTACACCAATAGGCCAGGTGCGCATGCTCTGGAAATGTTAAGTTGTCGTCTGACCTGGACCTGGGTGGCGGCACAGCCAGGTCTCTAGGAAGAAGCAATGTCTAAACTTAAATAAGAGAAGAGCTATTAAAAAATAATTTATAGGGTCGGCAAGAGCTCAGTGGACTAAGCGCCTACTTAGGCAAGAGCAGGGACCCGGTGGACACGCCACCCACTTCCTGGGCATGCTGAGCTAGCTACTGAGTCAGGGCATGGTGGTGCATACCTGTAATCCCAGTGCTGGGGAGGTTGAAAATAGGAGGATCACTATAAGTCTGAGCTGTGTAGTGAAACTCTGTACCAAATACATTAAAAAAAAAAACAAATAAAAAATAATTTATAAAACACCTAGGAGTTGAAAGGAAAGGAGGGAAAGAGAGGATAAAATGTCTCACTTTGGGCAACAGAATTTATTGTAACATAGCCAACTCAAGTGTAAATATACACATACACACACACAAACACATCCCTGTGCACTCTCAGACACCCTCTTCATGGCTTATCTGTGTTCTCCCGAGCTGCATCAAAGTGTGAAGAATGAACCTTTTATCCTACATTTTGGATGAATCATCTGTGTCTGAATGTTTTGTTTCAGTGACGATAGGAATCTAAGTCATTAACCTCGCTGAGCACCCTTTTATATTTTTTTCCTTGGAAGGTAAGTGGGACTAAGACTTTACTCAGAGGAAGAATGAGGAAGAGAATAAGGAGGTCACGTGATAAGCACTCAATAAACATTTCCTTCCTTCACTCCTGAGTCAAACCTTTTAGACAGTGAGTATAAAGAAGTCTATGAGCTATATGTATAGAAATAGTAGCTACCATTACAGAGAAACCAATGTTTCCAAAATATTGTGCCCCAACTTCCAGGCATGCAGACAATTTCCTGAGTCTCAGAAGGGGTGGAAGCTGCTGGCAAATGTGGATGTGGACCCCAGCCAAAGGATGAAGCTCAAGAAGCCTCTCTGGGAGAACTGAATTTACTAACTTCACTTCTTGAATCCTCAGCCATCTTCTACACAGAGAGACTGCTAGCTCACTGTTGGGGTAAGTGCATATTTAGGCCAAGGATAGAACAATTTATGAGAAAACCCACAAGCATCAGAAGGTGTCTGTTCCAAAGATCTTGATTTCATCTCATACAGCCCCCTAGGCCTAGCTGGAGCTCTGCATGCACTCTGCTCCACAGACAAAGTGCTACCACTCTCTGCAGACAAAGCCAATCGTGAAGCTGCTGGCCCAGCACTAAGTTCAGCTCAGCTCACTGCAGCATCCCCACTCCAGGAGGACATTCCACAGGAAAGCATGCCCAGGGAATTTCTAAGGAGCTCTAAGGTGTTGTGAGAAAGCAGACACACACACACACACACACACACGCACGCACGCACGCACGCACGCATGCATGCATGCATGCATGAACACAAGTGCATGCTCACAGAGTAACAGGAAAGACCCTTGGGAAGCAAGATAAGCTTTATATTTTTCAGGATCTGGTAAAAATGAAATGTGGGACTCCTTGTTCAAAAAATTATTAGCAATTTATTTCATACTAGCAGCAGAAGAGCATGAAACCCAGCCTAAGATGCCACTGACCACTGGGTCTCATTAGACTGAACAGATTGAACCTAGACCAGCAAAGCCAGTCCTGCTTAGAAGAAATATCATTCAAAAACTCTTCTTTTACAGGTGAGAAAACTCATACCCAAAAACAGAGGCCATACTCTTGCTCTAGCCCAGTGCCAGTCCATGGCTGGAAGGCTTCCATGCTGGTGTTTCTTAACTATGATCTGTATTTGGCCAATGGCACAACTCCTGGGGAGACACTTCTTTCTTCCTAATTTCCCTTATCTTCAAAATAAGGGTAATAGTAGTGCAGAGATAAGGGATTGTTTTATAGAATTCAATGAGATGAACTGAAGAGACTGCATGGCAGAGTGGCTGTCAGTGAATGATCCCAACTTGAAAGATTGGTAATGCTAATAATTGTTGGAGTAGTTCAGTGAATACTCCCATTTGTGCCCTTGCGTATAGCTTTTACTTTTAGACATGAGCAGAAGGAGCAAATTTCACAGGCCTCTTCTGTCAACACTAACTGTGACCTACTGTGAATGTAGGAATCTACCAAGCCCAGAGGAATCTAAGACTGTGCAAACGCTGATTCCAACAGCCCACTTTCCATGACTCTATCACTGAGTCCTATCGAAGACTGGGTTGAACTGCAGAAGCCAGGGCTTCTCAATCTTGGGTTACCTACACTACAAACAGTGGAAACCTTACCAGAAATTCAGATTTCTGAATCACCGACCTGGACCCAACAAATTAGAATATCCCAAGGTAGGATCCAAGAATCCAATGATTGCATAAAAATAGCTAAAATCCATAGCCCAGGACAACCTGCAAGCCCACACTGCCTATGCCACAGGCTTCTTGGCTATGGCTCTCCATAGGCTGAGCCTTCCCTGCAGCAATCTCACATGGCCAGGGCACACAGCAAGCACCAATTAAAGCATGTTGGTTGGCTGTCAGATGGCTCACTGCACATGTCTGATATGCAACACACAATAAAGGCTGACTGCTGTGCCAGCTGGTCAGGTCATTCCATCTGGGCCTTGTCCACAGAGGGTGTGCATGTATCTTGGACAAGGTCTTGCTTCCATGAAGTCTCAAGACATGGGACAGCTCTTCAAACCCTGGGAGTGCCTCTCATTTCACACTTTACTACTGAAGTGTTTGCGTCACATGAAAAAGCCAAGAGACATTCTGAGACTCACTTCAAAAATGTCTCCTACCACATGCACAGGTTCCATAAATTGTCTCAGCAGGGTAAGTTGTTCTGATAGTTCTTTAAACCAACTGTAACCAGCAAATGAACTCTTCACCAGCCATGGTAACTTGCATGGTCCTTTTTTCCCTTCCTCTAGTCATCTTGGGACTGGTTGAGGAAGAATTTTTAGCCTGAATTACTTCCTTTCCTTCCCAACATCTAAACATCCCTTCTTTGAAAGCAACATTCAATTCATACCTCTTTAGAAACTTGTTGGAAATTAATTAAAGCTGACTCTTCACACTCTTCTTGGCTGGAGTCACTACTGGTCCCACACTCAGGCCACAGTATGAGGTCTCTATAAGGACAGAAAATGAAGAATCTGTCTCAACAACCAATGCAGAAAAGGTGACTAGAATCTGAAAGCAGGAGGCTAGAATCCCTCCCTAAGCCCACAACAGTGGAGCCCTGAGAGGTGAGCTGAGACCAGTTCAGTAAGTCTTTCCAGAAGCAAGTCCAGCCTCTTCCTACTACACCCCCTCCAACATGGCCCCTGTGGAGCTCAAACATGCTCCCCCATGCATTGCATCCATTTGCACCAACATTCCCTGCCAGCCAGGGACATGACCACAAGGAATATTTATGACAATGTGTGCAATATGAGAGCAGCAAAATATAAATTCACCTCCCCAAAATCTTTATTTTTCATTATTTTGGTTCATAGGACTTCTCATCGTGTCTTTCGTTTTTGTTCACTTGTTTTACAACAATGTGAGCTTTATGAAAGAAAGGAAGGTGATTTGTTCATATTGCAGGCATCATAAATTATCTAAGGGCTTAAAAATGGTTATTAAATAAAAGAACGGAGGAGTGGGTTCATTTAATCTGATCTTAATGGCACCGCTGCACAGTGAGACTGTGCACCTCCAGTATTCTTAAGACCGTCTATTTTATAAGAACAGAAATTGATTACTTTGGGTTCTAGAGGCTGGGAAGTCCAAGATCAAAGTGTGTGGTAAACTATCTTGGTGGAGCCCACACCTCACAGACAGCACCTTCTAGGTGTTCTTACAAAGTGAAAGAGTCCATAGACTGCTCTGATGTTAATACCTTCAGAAGATACCCCAATTACTTGTGAAAGATGTCATTATACCATCAACTTGAGAGGCAAGGCTAAGTGGGAGATGGGATGTAGACACAGACATTCTGACCATAGAAGTTGGCATTTATGTTACTAATTCGAAAAGAAAAAAAGACCTTCATATTCTAGGGAGGCAGAGTGTGCCCCTAGCCTGAAAGAACATGCTGATTTTACACTGATCACATGATACTGTAATACCCGAGTAGCCAATGCACTCCTGAAAGACTACATTTCATTCACCTGTGATGCTCTGGACCCTGTCACACAGGAAGTTTTCATCCAACGTTTGCTGAGCAAATGTCTCAGCAGATCTCTCAGCAGCTCTTAAAGGTGGTAGGCATGGCACAAGCAAGCCTCCCAGAGCAGAGGGATGAGGTGTAGATGATTGCTCATGGCTGTTCACTTAGATTTTGGATAATTCAAGGTCATGGTGACAGATGTGTCTCAAGTCCCTGGTCTAGGAAAATGCTTCATTAGAAGTATGCCCTCCAGCCAGAAAGCAGCTTTGACACCACACTTAAGGCATTAAGGCATTCAGCACCTTTGTTTTCTCAACAGCTTGATGAAAGATGAATCTTCATGTCTTTCTCCCTTTCATTGGGGATCTCTCTGCAGATCCCGCTAAAGGGAAAAAAAGCAAGGAGACAATGAGATTGTGGGGTACATGCATACACCCCAGGCAAGTAAGAAATGCTATAAAATTATCGGGTCAGGGATCATTGGGCATGGTATCCATTCTTCCTCCTGCTCTCTCCACTGCACAGAATTTCCAGAGGAAACAGACTCCTGTGCTTTCTAACAATAATATAAACCAGAGGCGTCTGCTTTCATCTCTGTCAGCTGAAAGGCCTTTTAAGCTCCCCACTGTTTGTTTTGGTTTATTACCGAAAGGCTAAAACCGTAAAAAAAAAAAAATCATTGTTGTGGGTATTTTCCAGTTGAGATGAAATATTTAACAAGGGTAAGGTGGGGAGGAGGAAGCTTGCTGAAAATACTATTTTTTAAAGGTCAAAAAATGCATAAACCCATTACTTTAATATTGTTTGTTCCCACGAGACACAAAGTGTTCAGAGCTTCCTCCTCCTTCTCCAGATGGTCGTGCACAAATGCACACACATTCAGGACCACCCCAAGCCCCAGCAATGATCCTCTTACAGCCTTACCTAAAATCTTCAGTGGCTCCACCCAGCCTTGAAAATAAGATAAAACAAGATTCTTCTCAGCCCAGCAAGAAAACCCTACCGTAATCCAGCTCGACCTAGCAGTGCATCCTCACTACCCACAGGGGCCTCACACCATCTCCTACATCTGCCTGTTAAAAAGATTCATTCTTGCAGAAATTCTCAATGTATATTTTCATCTCTCTGTCACAAAAGTATATTAGTCTCACTGTCGGAAAAAACCTCCCGCCTCCCAATTCCCATCCAGGATGGCATATCAAAATTCTACCCGTGTTTTCCAAATCAGTGCAATTTCACCTCCTTCAAGCTCTCTCCCCACGCAGCCCACTTAGGACCCTCTGAAGGACATGTGGCCAGAGTGTGCATCTGTTCAAAACTAACCTCTCTGTTCAGGGAATGAGTTTCTTAAAAGGAGAGGCTATGGCCTGTGCAACTGTACCCCCCACCAAACACAATGCCACCACATAGCATATACAATCTTTCTGTTGTTGTTTTGATAACTGAATTAATGAAGATACAAAGAGCCCTTCCCTCTCTGCAGCATGTATTCTTCTATTTGTTCAAAAATTAAATCCTTAGAACATGCTAGAGCACTCTACATAATGGATGCATCTTCTGGTTGGATTATAATTAAAATAAGATTTTTTTTCAGTAATAATGCAGTTACCTCAATTGGAAGAAGGGAGATGGCAGACGTAATGGATAGTTGATGAGCAGTCTGAATGCAGTTATAATGTATTTTCTGTTTAAGAAAAGGAGCTTTAGAGGAATATCCCATGAACCTGCTGTTGAATGTCAACCCAAAGGTAGCTGTACATACAGCTGGGATATACAGTACAAAAAGTGGGGAGCCTAAAGGGACTGGTGGGGCAGAGGCTCACAGAGTAGGAAGGGCAGGGAGAGAAAGAATGTTATAGCCCATGAGGGTGCACAGGCAGAAGCTGCTTTGCACATGTTCTAAACCAACCTGCTGCACTACACGTGTGGCCAATGCCCACACGTAGCTATCCAACTCTGGAAATGTAGTCAGTGTAGACCAGGATGTGTTATAAAGTGTGCAGCAAAATACACTCTGGGACTTGAAGATTTAGGTTAAAAAAAGAATGTACCTTACTAATAATTTATGTGGATTGCATTTTAAAATAATGAAAAATTAGATATGTTAGGTTAAAAGCAATATTAATTCCAGTTGTTTTTTTGTACTTTGTATGCAGCTACTAGAAAATTTTAAATTGCACATGATGTAAGCAGTTTTGACCTGCATTATACCTTTGTTGGACCATGCTGATTTAGACTACATTTTCTAGACTTAGGAGAGTAGATGTTTTCTTACCTTGAAAAGAGTTAATGAGAATCCTTCCTATGATAAGAAAGGCAGGTACTAGATCCAGCCAGTCTCATGGTAGCAACAGAACTGTTTTATGGCCAGATGTTTGTCAGTTTTACAAAGCTCAGAGCCTTGGAGCTGACAAAATCTATGGGTAATAATCAATGAAATTGTTTCCTCAGCCTCAGGATCACCAGTCATCCTATGTCCCATGCAGGAAAAGTTCTAAGAAGTATTTGTCATATTTGGATGTACAAATAATTTTGTTTCTTAAAAACCTTCTTTGAAAATGAATTAATAAGCTTTCTCTTATCCTTTTCTGTCATTGCAAGCTTCATTTATCTACATGACTTACTTAACTCAGTATTTCTAAATGGTTTGCAAAGTATGGATCAATTGATTTGTAGCTTTTGAGGACAACTTTCTATGGACACTTAGACCTAATTTCTTACAAAAACATAAAAGGCTTAACATGGTTATATAATTAAAGGAGTCTTCTGAAATATGAAAAAATGTTACCAGCTGTCTTAGTTACTTTTTCTCATTCCTAAGACAAAATATATGACAATTAAAGTTAAAGGAGGAAAAGGTTATTTAGCTCACAGTTTGCAGAGGTTTCAGTCCATAGTTGGTCAGCCCAAAGGCTGACATGGCAGAGTGACATCACAGAGAAGAAACAGTCTGTGGCAAAGCAGCAAGCAGTGACCCACAACAAGTAGCAAGAACAACTTCTTTGTACCCATTTATATTCCCCTAAATGCAGGTAGCACTCACACACAGAACACAGCCATATCTATTAGTGAACTAATTTAATAACCACACAACTTTAACCCATAACATGCTCTAGAACCAGCCATCTCTGAAAATCCCCAACTATTACTGCATGAGGCTTGGGGGCACATCTAGACAGAAGTTATAACATTCCCCTTAGCCATGCCCAAAGACTCATGTATATCCCCTTATTCAAAAAGAATTTGGTTAAGCTCCAAAAGCTGCCAAAGTCCTAATGGCTTCATTGCTAAAATTGACCAAGTCTATGGTCTCCTCTGAGCTTTAAGGAAAACTTTTAGCTGTAATCTCTTGTATAAATGAAGAGAAAGTTAAACACTTCCAACATTTAATAGCACAAGATTGACATTTCCATTTCAAAAGTTACAAGGGGGGATAGCAAGGAATAGGAACCAAGCAAGACGAAAATCTATCACGGCAAGCATTAAATCCCATAGGTCCATTTCCAGCATCCCCAGAAATCTATAGCAAGTTTTGAACTTCAAAGGGCTTGGATAGCTCCACTCTTGTAGCACTGTTGATAGTGTAGCTCCAAAGCTTGCACCAGTTATGTCCCCTCCTTGTAGTTTCCTTCAGATAGTCCATGTTATTGGCTTCTCCACACTTCTGAGGTCCTCACTGCACCTTCAGCTTCATGCACAGCACTCTCAAAGGCACAGCCCTTTAAGAGACACACTTCCTGGCTTCTCAGGCCTCCAGGAATCTGAATGGAGGCCTACCTGGACCCACAAGTTTTGCATTCTGCATGCACCTACAACCAGCACCATATGAATGTTGCCAGGGTCAGGCTAGCTGGAACACTAGCCAGGATGTCTTCTCTCTTGGCTGTAGGGGTTGATTGCTGGGATTCCCTTGTACTTTGAACCTGACCTCAAGGAACAACTTCCCTAGGCCACTGCCATTCAAAAGCATGGTTCTCTGGGGCCCTACTCTCAAAATTAAGTCTTTCATCTTGGAATTATGAGATTGAAAAGAGTGGAGTCATGCTGATTCTTGTGATGTCCTCCAACTATCTTTTCTATTGCTCTCTTCTGAAACACTTGGCTTTTTCTAGGTAGTCTTCTTAGTAACCAATTTATTCTCTATTCACAGGCCTTAGTATTACTGAAGCTTCTTTTCTAACCAAAACCAAGCCTTCTTAAAAATCATTCTGTAGGATTCTTTGTTCTTGATTTGGCCCAAAGATAGATCTGGCTGAATCTATCTCTGACCAGAAGATCTCCCCTGAATTAGCCACTCCATGGCCTCAATAGTAGACTGTCTTGAAATTTCTTCTACTACATTAATTACTCCACTGTCCTTAATCTCCATCTCAGTAAAAGCCTGTGCACATAATAAAAATGTAGACAAGTGTTCTGCCAATGCATGTTTTGGACTCTAATAATCAATGCAGTCCTTCTTCCCAGTTGAAACCTCCTGAGCCTGATATTTAGTGGTAGCATTTCTATTAGCATTCTGACCTTCTGAGTTCTGACCAGAACCTCTGGTCAAGTACAGCTCAAGACATAACAGGGATGCTTTTTCGGTTAGTGTATCTGAACTTTCCCACAAAAACTCTGCCAAAGGCTCTTAAAACATAGGTCAGGTACAGTCATAGCAATAACCCTACTCCTGGTACCAAATTCTGTCTTTATTCTTTTTCTTATTGCTGAGAAAAAAATCTGACAACCCAAATTAAAGAGGAAAGGTTTATTAAGCTTATGGTTTGTAGAGCTTTAGCTTGCCGGCTACAAGACAAGCTAACATGGCAATCATCACAGAGGAGAAGCACCATAGCAAAGCAACAAACAGTAATGCACAACCAGAAACAACAACAGCTTTTTTTCTGTCCCTTTGTATTCCCCTAAGGGCAGTTGCTACTCAAATCTAGAACTATTCCAATCCAATCGGTGGACTAACCTTGTGAATCATACACCCTTAATCTCCAGCAACACATGCTCTAGATCCAGCAAGCTCTGGAAAAGCCCTGTGACTGCATGAGGTTTTAGGGTGGTGGAAGCATCTAGACACAAGGTATAACACCCTCCTTTCTTTTTCTCAAGTTGAGTAATTGAGTTTTGAGAAAGAAAGCAGCCATGAGCCATATATCCCGCAGGGCAGATTTGGAGCGGGAGTGTGAATGAGAGTCAAATTAGTAGTAATTTATAGGATAATAGCAAATCATCTGGCTATATTTTACTTAATCTCTAATTTTTATAATTTTTATCCAAAATCTTTACTTCAGCCAAAAAATAAAAGATGGTATATTAGTTATCTACTGCTGTGTAACAAACTACTCCATAATTTAGCAGGTTAAAAAACATACATTCCTCATCTCATAGCATCTCTCGGGTCTGAAAATTGCTGAGCTAGATCAGATTCTTTGGCACAGATCAGTTAAAGTCAGCTTAGCATATTATTTCAAGCACATAAATGTGGGGAATGCTTTGATGCCAACAAGTACACATGCATGCATACATGTGTTTAGTCATTTATAATCATGAGTCAAAAACTGCTATTCCTTTTTTTAATTAGTTGAGAAGAGGTTCACTTTGAATTTGTATCTGTTTGCCACTTCCCAACTTCTGCTCCTGTCTTATATATGCATAGGCCTTTAATAACAAAAGAAATTTGCTTCACAAAAGGCTAAGTCAGCAGCTTATGTAGGATAGCCTCCCCGTATCACATGTGACTTTCACCAAAAAATGGCTTGTAATGCAATTCTTTGTGAGATTTCACTTGCAATTGTACTAACAGATTAAAGGCCAAAGAGAGAGCAACTCCTTGCACAGCAGAATGGCAATGGCTTCTCACACCAGGCCATCAATCTCCCAAGAAACAGGTGTCCACCTTTTTGCCAACCAATTCATTTCACCTGAAAGACTACCCAAAAAACAACTGGACTGAATGTGAAAGTACAGCTTTTGAAATTAACAAGGAAAGACAAAGTCTTGTAAAGGAGGTATGTTTCATTTTCCCCTTGCTTTTTGTTTTGTTAAGGCTCATGAAATGCCCCACCTCCACCAGCAGGACCATGGAGGGAACCAGAAAAATGGAAGGGAGAAAAGCAGTCAGTGGCTACAGTTCCATTCAAGGCAGTCTATAGATTAGCACTTCCCAGGGGAGGAGGAGCCCCTGTGCTATCCTCTCATGTCACTGCCCCATGCTGATCTTCCAATCACAGGCCTCTGATTAACATTTTTATGCTTTTGTCAAATGCTGCAACACCATTTCCATCATATACAATTTTACTACAAAACTCTTTTATACATTTAGTATTTCTAAAACCTATCCATTATTTCATGCCTGTCTTAATCACTTTTCTCATTGCTGATACAAAATACTTCACACCCAAAGTTAAAGGTAGAAAAAATTCAGCCCACATTTTGCAGATGTTTCAGTCCATCATCAGCTGGCTTCAAGGCAGGGTGACATAGCAGAGCGGCATCACAGAGGACAAACAGTTCATGTTGAACAGAAGGTAGCAAAGCAAGCAAATATCCAAGAACCAAGTCCAAGGGACAACATCGGCTTCTTTCTGCCCCTTTTTTTCTACCTAGGCTACCATGCTTGGGGTGGTGCCGAGCCAATCAGTAGACTGATTTAGTGATCACACATCCTTAGTCTCAGCATCCCACCATCTAGAATCAGCCATCTCTGACAATATCCCACCATGACCATATGAGGCTTTGGAGTCATATGTAGAAACAAACCACAACACCTGCTTCATGACATAGTGGATCTGTACATCACAGAAAAACTTTTACAGATGGCTCAGTCACCAAGCTCTGACATCACCAAGCAAGTGTATCTATTTTCTCACCATAAAAATTGCCATAAAACTTTGTACTATTAAGTTCACATATCTATTTCTTTACAGGCTTGCTTTATCTTTTTTGAAAATAATCTTTTCTTTTTATGTGATTCAGAGAATGGAACACAGAGCCTCATATATGGTAGGCAAGCATGATACCCTAAACCATATCCCTAGACCTTCAAGGCTATTATTTTGACTGTCACCTCTGCATGTGGTTAATCAGGGTGCTTAGAAACATCTTCTGCATGAACAACCAGGTACACACACCACACCGTCCTCTAACATTTAACTCTTATCCACAAGGGTATTGAAAAAAATCCTTCAAAAGTATATCTAAATATTAAAAGACTGGTTAAAACTTCAAGGTCTCTCCATGAGTTGAGTGAATAATCTTTACTTTTGCTATTGAACTAGACCCTTGCTTACAGTTTTATAACTGTATTTAAAATAGCTACAAAGAATGGTGCACCCTGGATAAACAGAGCTTCAACTTACCCCTTAATGTTTAGTCATGCATAACAGAGGTGGAGTGTGTGTCTCTCTGTTGTGTTGTGCTGTATTGTGTTACCCAGCATGCCACCCACTCTGTCATGTACAATAGAAATAGTGAAGATATTGACTCACCTTTCCTCTTTATCCTGCATGTATGATCAATCACAAAGTCCTTATGATTGCACTTAAAATATTTCTCAAGCCTTGTTTTAGTTACTTTTCATCTGTTGGTTAGACAAAACACCTGACACCCAAAGTTAAAGGGGAAAAGGTTTATTTAACTCACAGTTTGTAAAGGTTTCAGTCTGTAACAGCTGGCTCCAGAGAAGGGTGGTACATGCCAAAGGGGCAACCATTCATGGTGGTGGAAGACACCAAAAGCAACAAGAGGAGAAGACAGAAATAAGTCTCTTTCTGTCCCTTTTTTCTTATCCAGACTACTGGGACTAAGGCAGTGCCCACCCAATTGGTGGACTGATCCAGCAATCATCCACCCTTTATACCAGCACAGCAATCCCAGTACTGAACCATGGATCAGCCACACACTGTAGATTCAGCTATTCTGAAAAGGTCCCTCTTAAACATGCATGAGGCTGTTGGGGGACATCTAGATGCACACCACAAGTGTGCTTCCCATTATGCAGTCCCTTGGTTATGCCTACATGTATTATTTTTCCACGGGAGCTGTGATCATTCATTCTATGTATAAACTTGGCTGAGTCATGGATTGCCCAGGTATTCGGTCAGGTATTTTGGAGTAGGTCTGTAAGGATTTTTTTTGGATGAGACTAGCATTTGAATTGATAGACCGAGTGAAGCAGGTTACCCTCCCACTGCGGCGAGCCTTGTTCAACAGAAATACTAGCCCTTCCAGAAGGAAGAAGGAGACTTCCTGCCGGTCTGTTGAACAGAGACATCAGTCTGCTCCTGCTTTTTGACTGAAACATAAACAGCAACTCTTCTCAGGTCTCAAGCTGCCACCCTTGCATGTACGTATGCATGTGTGCATGTCTGTACATAAACACATTAACTGTTCTGCTTCTCTGGAGAAACCAGCAGCTACTATAACAAAATACCACATATCCGGTAGCTTAAACAACAGAAAATCACTTTGGCATAGCTCCAGAGGCTAGAAATCCGAGCTCTAGGTGTCAGCAGGTCTAGTTTCTTCTAGGACCTCTGGAGTGGACTTCTTCCTCATTTGCCTAAAACCCTATTCTGGACAACTCTGTGTAGAGAGTATTCATCTTTTGGTCCAGTTCAGAGGCCTTTTAAAGTATTATATTTCAAGATTTTCTGTCTTCCTGAATGCGTATGTTTCTACCATTGCTGAATAATTTCAGTGGGTTTAAGTTTTGCAAGCAGAAGGGCCAGCCAGACAGCTCAGTGGACTAAAGCACCTGCTTAGGCAGAGTGCAGCAGCCGGGGTTCGATCCCCAGCATGCTGTGCCAGTCCCACCCCCGGGGAGCACTGAGATGGCAACTGAGACTGGGCAGGGTGGCACACACCTATAATCCCAGCACTTGGGAGGCTGAAAACAGGAGAATCACTATGAGTCCAATCTACATAGTGAGACCCTGTAGACCCTGTAGGCCCTATACTAAATACATAAAAATAAAAGTTTGCTGAGTTTTGAAAGCAGAATTATACTTCCACTATTGCTTTTTATCCAAGTAACAAAATATTAACTAGCTAATTTATCGAAGATTGCTGGGTTCCAATTTTAGATCCAACCATTTCCTGGGGATCAAATTGCTCATTTTATCAAGGAAGCTAGGAAATGTATGTGATGTGACATAAAAGAAATTCATACCTATAAAACTCATACCTCATCCTTTGCTTTCTTCCAAAGGTTGCCGACAAGAGATAAATCATCAACATCTATTGCTAAGAATTGGTTAGAAGCAATGGCGTTATTAAAGAAATTGAAATGCACTGTCTAACAGAACAAAAACCTTTCTTTTGGCATACCTTGGAAGAAAACAGTAACAGGTAGGCATGGCAGGGCTCACATGTAATCCCAGAACTCTGAAGGCTGACACAGGAGGATCACAAGTTGAACCTCAGCAAGACGCTGTCTCAAAATGAAACAAGAAAGAGAGGGCTGGACATGAAGCTCAGTGGAAATACAGCACAGAGGAAGGGAGGAATCAAGGAAGAAAGGGAGAGAGGGAG
>NW_004524595.1:9693048-9704055 GCF_000260255.1 Octodon degus | reverse complement strand
GGAGGGAGGGAGGGAGATCAAGTTTTTCTTTCTAAAATTTGCTCTCTAGAAAATTCACACCACCTATCCAGACAGTGATTGCAAAATACTGATGTATGTAGATTTATAAGCTACCACTGCCATATTCTACAATAGAGAAATATAGATCCCAAGGAATCTCAGAAACTGATGTCCTTCTGTGCATCTGGGTGCATCCAGACATGTGAGGAGGCATGAAGTGCTTGGGGACAGCCCATTAGCCAGAGTCTACACGCTGAGGCTTCCAGTATGGCTGTAACACCTTACACTGTATTAGGCAGCTAAATGTCATCAGTCAGTTCCTCCTTCCCTGTCAAACCCATACCCTACACTCTCACTATTGTTAATTATCTGAACAAGCTGCTCTCACGCAGAAATAATAGTATCAAAAAGGAGAGCAACAATGTCTCCCTTGGCTTTCCAATTTTAGTGATTTTTATGAGGCTGATGTCAGGTGAGCAACATTTCACCAAAAGGAAACTGTTTTCTCTAGGTCTTAACTAATTGAGAGAAAGCACCAGGAAAGGGCTCAAGGGGGAGAGAGGTACAAAGAGGTTTGAAGACAAGCACCCAGCTAGCTGAACACTGCCCTTACAAAGTTCCAGGGAGAACCAAGGAAGTCATGCTAGAAAAGGTCTTACTAATACTTCCCAAACTGTCAGCACAGAGATTGTAACTACCCTATACAGAAAAAGTATGCAGACATGATGTATTAATTTCCAGATGAATGACCAGACCACAACTCTCAGCGTTCTATGGGAGGCCACTGTTGCCGTAGCATCTTTGGAGTGATTACTCATGCAATAGTGCCCCATTCAGGTGATGTTGATGGGGACTGAAACAGGAGCAACATCCCCAGAAAGTCCCCCATGATCCAAGTGACAGGAGTGCCTGTGAATTTTTCTGGCCCGTGGCTCAGCTATGGGGCCCTTTTATTGAACCTTCTGTTTTGAATGCATCCAACCTTGAATTTGAAATGATGGATCTCCTTGGGTTTTAAGCCCCTGACACTATTCCATTAATAAATATTCATTTTCTTTTTCTCCCTCCAGCAGCATTTTCTCATCAATCATAGCTGAACTCACAGCTGTGAAAGCCCTTTATCCGTTAATGTTCGTCTCTATGAATCTGTGCCTCCTTACAAAATTATAAAATCATTGAGAGCTGGGTAAAAATCTTTTGTTTTGTGAGTGTGTGTGTGTGTGTGTGTGTGTGTGTGTGTGTGTATGTTAATCTCCACTGAGTCTGTGTTTGTTTCCAGAATGAAACCACTTTGTTATTTCTTTTCTTCATCTTCTTCTAGTACATGTATAAATCACTCCATTGGATTCTACTGTCTTGTAAAAATAAAAACGATCCCCAAATGTTCAAGAATTACTCAGGGACTATTCAGTGTTCAATATGTCAAAGCAGCCAAGACAGACAGTCAGGAAGAAGATTAGAATCAATGAAGAAAAATCCATCCCGGGCACAAGTTGTCCTGCTGCCAGCGCTGTCAGGGAAGGGCCTGCTCACTCGGCTACTCTCATTATGGGGAGAAAAAGTCTTCAAGCATGAGAACAGGATGAGGCCGCACTCTCTGCTGCCTGAGTTCTTAGGACAAATCCACAGTTTATTTTGTCAAAATAGATACTCCTGTGGAGTGCCTCTCTGCTGGGCAGTTTTAAGATCCCCTTTACCTCTCACTTGCCTCCAGACAGGGGACAAAGTCACCAGGCTGCAGCAGGGGCTCAGCAATAACCTGGAGAGACAGGAGGACCTGAGCTCTCGGGTCATCCCTGCTGAGGCACTGCACCACAGTCTCTCAGCTCGGGGAGGGCTTTCGACTCAGTCTCTTTCTTCCTTCTCATCCTTACGCCCAGTACTGCATCTCATCCAGCTTCCTCCTTCCCGACTCCATCCTATCCCATAGGTGAGGGGCTTTAAAAGGCTAACAGTCCACCTGGGATTCTAGTAAGAAAGCTTACCCATGTATTGATAGTATTGGTAATCATAGAGCATAGTTGCCAAGTGGATCAATGAACACATAGCAATTCAATAGTCTGTGAGCATCTTCTGCAAGCAACTTGTACATTTGAAAAACAAGCCTTCCAATGAAGTTACTACAAAAAAGAGGAGGCGCCATGGTTTGGGAACAAAGAAGTTGGGGTTGATTTATTGTGGAGAAAGTGAATATAGAAAATGATCTTCAGGGCCAGGGAGATAGCTCGGCAGACTAAGCACCTGCTTTGGCAAGCGCAGGGACCAGGGTTCCATCCTGAGTCATGCATGCCACGCTGGCCCTGCCTCCAGGGCATGCTAAGTGGAGAACCAAGTCTGGGTGTGGTGGTGCAAGCCTGTAGTTCCAGCCCTGGGAGGCTGAAAATAGAAGGATCACTATGTGTCCAAGCTGTACAGTGAAACCCTGTAGCAAATACATAAATGAAAAAAAAAAAGATATTCATCTTCCATTCCATGGAAAACCAGAACTATATAGGAAAAAGATATCTGTTCTGATTGCCTTAATAAACTCAAACAATGGTAGATGGGATTCTGGAATTGACATCACATCGGTTATCTGTAAAGGTCTTGCTCAACTTTCTTTGCTAAGATATTCTAGTGAAAATAAATTCAGATCTCTTAGATGGAAATGAGACTTCTTGAACGCCCGCCTCAAACCCCAAACCCTAGAGCTAAGGTTGCATTAAACCACATCTTTCATTCAGAACAGAAACACAAAACACAAGAAAGACCAGATACTAGCTCAAACCCACACATCAGGTGGTCAGGGGACCAAGGCTAGGGTGAGTCTCTATGTTATCCTTTTCAGCTTCTCCTCCCTTTACACCACCACCACCACCACCACCACGACTACCACCATGACCACCACCACGACCACCACCACGACCACCACCACCACCACCACCACCACGACCACCACCACCACCACCACTACCAATTTAAGCAGTGTGTGTCACATGGAAAGCAGAATGCTCCTTGCATCTGAAGGCTGAAATTCAGCATAACATCCATCAGCTTGGATAATAATCCAGGGATCGGTGCAGGACCAGAACAGGACATTCTGTGGCACAGTGGCACAGAAGTATAAGGCTTTTAACAGAGGCCTCCACAAATGTGTCACAGGAAGTGCCACAAACAACAACTGTGGCTTTGAGCATGTGTCTTGCAATTTTATCATTTTCTTCATTTGTAAAATGAAATACAGATGGAACTATTCTTACAAGAATCCTGAAAGACCAAATTAATGAATAATCATGGTGAAGATAATCTCATGGAGATTATTCTTCTATTTGATATTATTTTCAACCTACCTATTGCTGTAATTATGTGTGCAACAAGTAAGACTAAATATTGGAAGCTACCACTTTAATTTAAAAGATGGCAAATGGAACCTGAATTTTAAAAAGCACTACAACAAAAACACTCATAAAGTGGTCCATGATTATGCTTGACATATATAAATCTCCAGCACCAGAGGCCTACTGTGATGGGCTTATGACTGGCTTCCAGTTCTGCACACTGTGGCCAAGGGGGACAGGCTGCTGCTACTCTCTCAGTGACTCTGGAGATACTAGAAAGCAGAAAAGAAAGCTTTCAGGTTTAATTGAAGTATCACAAACTAAGCAAAATTTGTGCATAGCTTCTGGGGAGTCAGAGTTTGGCAGGCTAAGGTAAGGTAGTAGTCTAATGTTAGGAAGTCAAAGTTCCACCAGGTAAGAGTGGTGGCACACCTCCCTGTGACCCAACGTGGCCTAGCTTGCTTCAACAAGGTAGAAGGAAGCTGTTTTCATCCTCTGAACCATTCCACATGCAGTAACACAAAAGGCTCTAGGACAGGGAAGAATGAGGAAATTCTCTGGAAAAAAAATACAATGAACAATCAAGCACAGATGTCAAACAAAAAGGCTCCACGCATCTGTAAACTCTCTGAGAGGATAATCTAGGGGCTGAGATTTGCTCCTCTATTCAGACAGCCAGCACTAGCCAACTCAGCTTATGGTCTCTGGAGTACAGATGAGTTCATAGAAAAAAATAAGGTAACTGGAGAGAAGATGCATTGTTTTGTTGTTGCTATTGTTGCTTGTTGTTTTTCTGCTGATAGTGTTTTATTTTGCTTTGTTGTGCTGTGGTTGTGGTACTGAGGGTCAAACCCAGGGCCTTGCACAAGCTAAGCAAGCACTCTACCACCCAGCTGCAGCCTTAGCACCCATGCATTTGTTAAAAACAACAACAAATGGTGCTTGGGAGAAGGCTGGGTGGTCTAAGCCCCTGCCTGGCAAGCACAATGACCCAGATTCAATCCCTGGTACCACATGCTGTGCCTGCCCCCCACAGAGCTGGCCACCAAAACTAGGTGTAGTGGCACACACCCATAATCCCAGTGCTGGGGAGGCTGAGACAAGAGGATCACTGTGAGTCTGAGCTGCATAGCAAGACCCTGTACCAAATAAATAAATATTTTTTTAAAAAAATTTAAAAAACAACAACAAATGAAACAACCAAAAGCAGAAAATATATTATACACAAAAACAAACAGGCAAGTCTTTAATGTGCTTGAATTTAATTTTCTTATAATGTGTTCATGTGTGAGCTAATCCTTTCCAAAGATTATTAAATGTCCTGTGCATTCTGCCACTAAGTTTTGCTGCTGTCTCTGACAAGTGACATAATAAATATGTATCCCAGACTGTAGAAGGTAATAGTATTAAATTTACTAGAATATATATCTACCTCATATTGAAGGGTTATCTATCTTATAGTAGAAAAGGTTTTATTAAACAAAACTCAAAATAAACAATGAGGGAAAAATTAAACAGGAAAAGCTTTCTGTTTCTCAAATGTCACTATGTACAAAGGTAACAGAAGAGCCAGAAAGAAGATGTTAATAGGAAATTACTATCTAAATATATGAAGAGTTTCTGCAAATCAGCTAGAAAGAGACGATAAGACCAATACAACATAGGTAGTAGATAAGAATAGGCACCTCAGGGTAGGGGGATCTTAGGCTAATAATAGTTGCTCACCTTCGGTAGTTATCAGTGGGGACCAGATAAGCAAAAATTAGAAAACAGGTAACACTCAAAGATGGAAATAGAAATGTTCATGCACTGCGGCTGCCATTTTGGAGAGAATCTAGCCCAACTCAGAGAAATTAATCATACACATAGACTACAATCTGGTCACAATCTCATCACTGAGTGGATATGCCAGAAAAGGTCTTTCAAGTGTGCAGAAGATATTTATGAGGATGTCCATGTTTCTATTATTGTGGGACAACAGGAAGTTAACGGCTACCTAGATGCTCATGGCTAAAGGCAGTTACCAGAAATATAGCACATGTTCACCAGGAAATACTCGGTACCTGTCCTACATTAGTGATGAGTCTTGCATACAGAAACATGTGAGTCATGTGAAGAGGAAAAGTAAGATCCCAGTCAAGTTCTCTTTATATAAATTAAAATGTATGTGACAGTTTTGAAACAATCCACAAACAACTGAATAGCTTTGGAAGTTGAATTGAAAGGGTGTATACTAACTGCATGGGACAAAGAGAATGTGTATGCAAGAAGGAGAACAGGAATGGGATTTGAAAGGGAAGTAATCAGTTTTTATAGCTGAGTAACCCTCCATTGTATGAAAATACCATGGCTTTTTCATCCATTCACCAGTTCATGGGCAACTGGGCTTTTTCCCCAAGATTTGGCTATGATAAATTACACTGCTATAAACCCAGGTGCACACTTATCACTGGGGTTTGATGTTTTCAGCTCTTCTGGAAAAATACCCAGAATAGCTGGGTTGAATGGAACCTGTAATTCTAGTTTTTTTTGAGGAATCTCCACACTGATTTCCATAGTCGATTGTACCAGCCTACATGCCCACCAATCATGGAGAAAGCTTCCTTTATCCCCACAGACCCTCCAGCATGATAATGTTTGACTTTTTGGTGATAGCCATTTTTGTGGGGTAAGGTGGAATCTCAATGATGTCCTAATTTGTATTTCTCAAATCACCAATAACGTTGAACCTCTTTCTCATGTATTTAATTGCTATTTGTATTTTTTCACCTGAGAATTGTATTTCAACTCAGATGCCCAATTTTTATTAGGTCTTTGAATTTTGGGGGTCCTGATTATTAATTCTTCATATGTTCCAGACAGAAGTCCTTTGTCTGAGGGACAGTCAGCTAAAAATTTTTCCCCAATTCAAGGGTTTTCTTTTTACTCTGTTGGTGATTTCCTTTTCTGATGTGCAGAAACTTTTCAAAAAGACGAGATCCCAGTTGTTGATTCTTTGAAGTATTTCCTGTGCAGCTTGGTTTTTGTTCATGAACTCTCTGTAAGACTCTCGCAGGTAAATGGATGCAGCGAGAGACCCTAATCATAAGTGAAATAAATCAGACTCACACGTGCAAACATTGTATTGTCTCCCTAGTGTAGGAAACCGAAAGAGTAAATAAGATCTGAAAGGTACAGTGGATACTGTGAGAGGGAAGAAACTGTTCAAAGGGAAGAAACAATTGGGATGAGGGAAAAGAGAGAAGAAAGAAAGAAGAAAAAAGGCATATAGATGTAGATAGATATAGATATAGATATAGATATAGATATAGATATAGATATAGATATAGATATAGATATAGATAGATATAGAGATATATATACACACCCAGAGGAGCTTGGATAAATGTATTGCCAATTTCTGCTGGTCTACTGGAAAAAGCAGTTAATGCTTAAACTTTTTCCTCAATCTTTTTTAAGTTTTTAGGATTTTTGATCATTTTTACAAACTTATATCAGATGATCTGAATAACTCATTCCAAAGCAACATGCAATATAATAGCCCCTGTTGAATTCTTATCATTTTGTTCAGTGAAATTCTGTACCATTTCGAATTCTTTTTTAATATTTTTTGTATTCTTTTTAAAACTAAAGATAAAATAAAATGTAAAGAAAAAAGAAAAGGAAGTAATCAAAGTAAAATGAACTGACACATTATGGGTACCTTGTTTGGAACAATGATGACATTTCACTATTTGTCCGTGCAGGCTTGCACCCACTCATGTGGAAAATCCACGCTGAGTGCCTCCTGGTGCTTCTCAGGTATTCTGGGATCCCAAAGGCACATGGGTGGACAAGGTTTTGACCTCATGCAACTTCATACCAATAAACTGAGAAACAAACTGGGCATTTCTGAGTGAATCATTTAGGCTCCCATGATTCTATCGGAAATTGAGATGATTGTGATGACAGTGATAATGGCATTACATTTGATGTGACCATCATCCCAGTTAATAATTTTCAAATCTTATTAGTATATGTGTTTGAGTGTGTGTGTGTGTGTGTGTGTGTGTGTGTGTGTGTGTGTGAAATGAACTTAAGAAAGCAGGATTCTGCAGCTTAGTGAATTTCCTTTGCAGGATATTTTAGATGACCACATCAGAACAAAGAAATCTCTGTGAAAAGACCTCATGTGATCTGTGGTCTGGCAGCATTTTTCACCCTTGGCTCTGTGAGCCAGCTATGTGCAGCGCTCATACAGCAATGGATGAGGGAAGGGAACATAATACCTCCTGATTAGCTACTATTTCCTCGTGTTATTCCTCATTAGGTTTCTGCCCTGGAGCCCAAACACAGCCCAGGCCTCCACTGCTGTGCTGGTTCTGTTTCCAGGTAATCACAGGCTAAAGATGGATCCCTTCTCGAAAGGGCACAGTGCAGGTCAATGCAAAGCAAGCACTCTAGCCAGCTCCGTGCCACTTGTGCTTCTGCCTCCAAAGCTCCTCTGCAGAAATGAGTGTTGATGAGGCTGCCTATGCATTCTGCATTTACAGTCTGCCATGACTACTTTGTATCCTCAAGAAGTACTGTGTGTGTGTGTGTGTGTGTGTGTGTGTGTGTGTGTGTGTGTGTGCGTGCGTGTGCATGTGCGCTTACAGACAATGTAGGTCCTGGGTTGGGCTGAAGGCCATAGGAAACACTCAAACGCCCTCCAGAGACAGCATATAACCTCAAGGATCACCCTCAGAAATGTAATTCTGAGCAAAGGGGTTTGTTCCTTTTAAAACTTGCCACTTGCTATTTCTAAATTCTTACACAATAACTATACTGCATCTCTCAGTCTTCCCATGCCCTGCCCTTCTTTCCCATGCATTTTTCTTCTTTCCCTGAGTGGAAAACCATATTTTAAAAGTCAGCCAGTTTATGGATAATGGTTGAAGTTGGTGGCAGGCAGAGATTTCAAGAAAACATGTGTGCTCTTTCAGGGTCAATGCACTGCACTTAAAACCTCAGGCACTGAATTTTTCAGACACTACATCCTTTTCCAGCATTGGCAAGGGTACAGGCCTGTGAGCACTGCCACAGTCTTGGCAAGATATTTCAAGAGTTTGATGCACGTTCATCACCTCTGACCAAGAATTGCTCTTACGGGAATTTATACATGGAAAATTATCAGAAATACAGGCAAAGATTGACATTTGGAAATATGTAATGCAGCATTTTGCATGTGACCTATACATTATTTGAGGGCTTCTTGTCCTTTGAAAATTAAATAAAATCATTCCAAGACACTATCTCATATCTTATAGAAATCCCAATGTCTCCTTTAAGAATTCTGATGATTCTAGGACTTTACATTTAAGTTATGGAATCTTACCAATGTCAGCCTGAACTCAGATTTTTACACCAATAAAAGTTGGGGAATACAGTCCTTTTTCCTAACGTTTTCTCCAAAACAAACACATAGTATGTTTCTGTCAGGCTAACTGAAGGGCCAGAGGGCATGTGCGTGTGTACATGATTAATACCTTGAACAATGATCAGGCATATTAGTCAAATTTCCTTCCTTGGGACATTTCTTATAAAAGGAAACTAAACTTTTCCCCCAGCAGCACATCCATGACTAATTTTTAACTGTTCGTGTATCTGCTGCTGGCAATAAGCTCTACCTACGTGTTCAACAGTATTTCCTGCCCTTCGTGTGACCTTCTTTGGCCAATGAAGCATGAGCGTCTACCTACATGACAATGATTCTGGCTAGCTTTGAGATCCAGCACATGCTTCACAAAGTACATCATTTCCTGAACAAGATAACCAACAATGCACGAGAGTGGTCACTTCACCTTCCTACGTCCTGGAGTAGGAGGTGGATAACAGAGACTAGAGCCCTGTCAACCACCAATAGACAAATGTGTGTGTAAAGCAAAACCACGTTCCACTTACTTGCAGTAACTGGGGTGCTCAAGGTGCTTGTTATAGCAGTATAGCCCAGCCAGTCCTGACAATCCAAGGGGTTCCTCAAGGAACATAGTCATTGTTTTATCATCAGACCCTGATGCACAGCCCAGCACACACGTGTGCTCCATAGTTTTGCTGAATAAACAAATATATTTACAAGTCAAAATTCATTTTGTTCACTGGGAGACAATGAATGGTAAAAGACATTTGACTTTTGGGTCACAGAAACTCACTGTCAGTCCAATTTTGCCACTTACTAGCTGTCCAACCTTAAGCAGTTCAATTTACTAAATCTTAGTCTCTTCATCTAAAAAAATTTGTTTGCATTGCCTTCCTTATAAGGTTCCTTGAAGGTGTTCAATGAGATGACATATATAAAAAGCCTGATTCTCTGTCAGACTTAATACATTAAATTTGCCATGCTAACAATATCATTCATTTTATATTTTATTCAAGAAAACTGCACATAAGTAATAGCAGTAGAGGAAAAGAAAAGGAATGATAAATTATTGAATATTCTACAGTATGACCAATACTGCTGAATAATTGATTGGTTGTACAGGATTAAAGAAGAAGAGGGAAGAAACAAAGTAGAGAATAATTACTGGATTCAATAAGGAAGGCACTGCTCTCTGATTTACATAAAGCAGACAGAACGGATTGCACATGGCTTGGCCTTGCTGCTGGGTAGGGGCATGGGATTACAAATCCAGTTACAGGCATCTTAGGTACCAGAAAGCTGTAGACCATCCATGTGGAGTTGCTGAGTTGATAAATGAATATAAGGTTTAGAATTTAGGAAAGGTATATACCTGGAAATGAATGTTTTTTGACCCAATGAATGATAAAATGTATTATTGACTATGAGGGGTCTATTAATTAAATTAGTTCTTTGGAAAGCATATTTCATATTTAAAGTGGGTATTTTTTCATAATCAATGATGGTCTACAGGTTAAGGAACTAGCCTATTTTAAACCTGATTTGTACAGCCCATTCTGAGGGGGAAATTATTTTTCACTATTTTGAAACTTCAAATTGGTAGTGAAAAGGACTCTTTAACCAAGTATAGTGATTGAAGATAAACTACTTATGAAGTGTGAACGCACTAGCCTCATTAAGCAACATTTTCAGGATGTTAATTATTCCACACCAATTTCTGATTTTGTACATTTTAGTCAGAAGTGTCTTCATTAAGACTAGTTATTAAACCACAGATGGAGATGGTAGTTAGAAGAAGATAGAATGACCTTCTCAAAATTATTAATTGAACAACTTTTTTTAAAAGCATCAACTCTGAGAAACGCATTGCCCCAGCCATATTGCAGGATGATAAATTAAAATCAGCCATATTTCTCACCTCTAAGGAGGCCACAGTTTCAGGTGCCAAATGATGCACAGCATGATAAGGACCAAGACAAGGGCCCAGGTTAGGTGCAGCAGGACAATTATTCCAACTGAGGATGCCAGGTGGATGGTGTGCTGACTGTGACATTTCAACTGCTTCTTAGAAATTAAGCATCATCCGTACTGGTTAAAAAAAAAAAGAATCCAGCATCACCTGAAGAAGGACTCACAGGTGGGAAAGAAGTGGGTACTTTTGTAAGAGAGTAAAAATTTAATTTGATTATAATGGATTATAAAGTAGTGAGCAATGCAACAGGAAATGTAGATGATGGTAAGGTTGTGAGGGGTTTTTGAATATCGGGCTAAAGGAGGCTATCTTTATTCTGCAATAGATAATAGGACTTCTCT
>NW_004524595.1:9677026-9690718 GCF_000260255.1 Octodon degus | reverse complement strand
CCTTTATCCGTTAATGTTCGTCTCTATGAATCTGTGCCTCCTTACAAAATTATAAAATCATTGAGAGCTGGGTAAAAATCTTTTGTTTTGTGAGTGTGTGTGTGTGTGTGTGTGTGTGTGTGTGTGTGTATGTTAATCTCCACTGAGTCTGTGTTTGTTTCCAGAATGAAACCACTTTGTTATTTCTTTTCTTCATCTTCTTCTAGTACATGTATAAATCACTCCATTGGATTCTACTGTCTTGTAAAAATAAAAACGATCCCCAAATGTTCAAGAATTACTCAGGGACTATTCAGTGTTCAATATGTCAAAGCAGCCAAGACAGACAGTCAGGAAGAAGATTAGAATCAATGAAGAAAAATCCATCCCGGGCACAAGTTGTCCTGCTGCCAGCGCTGTCAGGGAAGGGCCTGCTCACTCGGCTACTCTCATTATGGGGAGAAAAAGTCTTCAAGCATGAGAACAGGATGAGGCCGCACTCTCTGCTGCCTGAGTTCTTAGGACAAATCCACAGTTTATTTTGTCAAAATAGATACTCCTGTGGAGTGCCTCTCTGCTGGGCAGTTTTAAGATCCCCTTTACCTCTCACTTGCCTCCAGACAGGGGACAAAGTCACCAGGCTGCAGCAGGGGCTCAGCAATAACCTGGAGAGACAGGAGGACCTGAGCTCTCGGGTCATCCCTGCTGAGGCACTGCACCACAGTCTCTCAGCTCGGGGAGGGCTTTCGACTCAGTCTCTTTCTTCCTTCTCATCCTTACGCCCAGTACTGCATCTCATCCAGCTTCCTCCTTCCCGACTCCATCCTATCCCATAGGTGAGGGGCTTTAAAAGGCTAACAGTCCACCTGGGATTCTAGTAAGAAAGCTTACCCATGTATTGATAGTATTGGTAATCATAGAGCATAGTTGCCAAGTGGATCAATGAACACATAGCAATTCAATAGTCTGTGAGCATCTTCTGCAAGCAACTTGTACATTTGAAAAACAAGCCTTCCAATGAAGTTACTACAAAAAAGAGGAGGCGCCATGGTTTGGGAACAAAGAAGTTGGGGTTGATTTATTGTGGAGAAAGTGAATATAGAAAATGATCTTCAGGGCCAGGGAGATAGCTCGGCAGACTAAGCACCTGCTTTGGCAAGCGCAGGGACCAGGGCTCCATCCTGAGTCATGCATGCCACGCTGGCCCTGCCTCCAGGGCATGCTAAGTGGAGAACCAAGTCTGGGTGTGGTGGTGCAAGTCTGTAGTTCCAGCCCTGGGAGGCTGAAAATAGAAGGATCACTATGTGTCCAAGCTGTACAGTGAAACCCTGTAGCAAATACATAAATGAAAAAAAAAAGATATTCATCTTCCATTCCATGGAAAACCAGAACTATATAGGAAAAAGATATCTGTTCTGATTGCCTTAATAAACTCAAACAATGGTAGATGGGATTCTGGAATTGACATCACATCGGTTATCTGTAAAGGTCTTGCTCAACTTTCTTTGCTAAGATATTCTAGTGAAAATAAATTCAGATCTCTTAGATGGAAATGAGACTTCTTGAACGCCCGCCTCAAACCCCAAACCCTAGAGCTAAGGTTGCATTAAACCACATCTTTCATTCAGAACAGAAACACAAAACACAAGAAAGACCAGATACTAGCTCAAACCCACACATCAGGTGGTCAGGGGACCAAGGCTAGGGTGAGTCTCTATGTTATCCTTTTCAGCTTCTCCTCCCTTTACACCACCACCACCACCACCACCACGACTACCACCATGACCACCACCACGACCACCACCACGACCACCACCACCACCACCACCACCACGACCACCACCACCACCACCACTACCAATTTAAGCAGTGTGTGTCACATGGAAAGCAGAATGCTCCTTGCATCTGAAGGCTGAAATTCAGCATAACATCCATCAGCTTGGATAATAATCCAGGGATCGGTGCAGGACCAGAACAGGACATTCTGTGGCACAGTGGCACAGAAGTATAAGGCTTTTAACAGAGGCCTCCACAAATGTGTCACAGGAAGTGCCACAAACAACAACTGTGGCTTTGAGCATGTGTCTTGCAATTTTATCATTTTCTTCATTTGTAAAATGAAATACAGATGGAACTATTCTTACAAGAATCCTGAAAGACCAAATTAATGAATAATCATGGTGAAGATAATCTCATGGAGATTATTCTTCTATTTGATATTATTTTCAACCTACCTATTGCTGTAATTATGTGTGCAACAAGTAAGACTAAATATTGGAAGCTACCACTTTAATTTAAAAGATGGCAAATGGAACCTGAATTTTAAAAAGCACTACAACAAAAACACTCATAAAGTGGTCCATGATTATGCTTGACATATATAAATCTCCAGCACCAGAGGCCTACTGTGATGGGCTTATGACTGGCTTCCAGTTCTGCACACTGTGGCCAAGGGGGACAGGCTGCTGCTACTCTCTCAGTGACTCTGGAGATACTAGAAAGCAGAAAAGAAAGCTTTCAGGTTTAATTGAAGTATCACAAACTAAGCAAAATTTGTGCATAGCTTCTGGGGAGTCAGAGTTTGGCAGGCTAAGGTAAGGTAGTAGTCTAATGTTAGGAAGTCAAAGTTCCACCAGGTAAGAGTGGTGGCACACCTCCCTGTGACCCAACGTGGCCTAGCTTGCTTCAACAAGGTAGAAGGAAGCTGTTTTCATCCTCTGAACCATTCCACATGCAGTAACACAAAAGGCTCTAGGACAGGGAAGAATGAGGAAATTCTCTGGAAAAAAAATACAATGAACAATCAAGCACAGATGTCAAACAAAAAGGCTCCACGCATCTGTAAACTCTCTGAGAGGATAATCTAGGGGCTGAGATTTGCTCCTCTATTCAGACAGCCAGCACTAGCCAACTCAGCTTATGGTCTCTGGAGTACAGATGAGTTCATAGAAAAAAATAAGGTAACTGGAGAGAAGATGCATTGTTTTGTTGTTGCTATTGTTGCTTGTTGTTTTTCTGCTGATAGTGTTTTATTTTGCTTTGTTGTGCTGTGGTTGTGGTACTGAGGGTCAAACCCAGGGCCTTGCACAAGCTAAGCAAGCACTCTACCACCCAGCTGCAGCCTTAGCACCCATGCATTTGTTAAAAACAACAACAAATGGTGCTTGGGAGAAGGCTGGGTGGTCTAAGCCCCTGCCTGGCAAGCACAATGACCCAGATTCAATCCCTGGTACCACATGCTGTGCCTGCCCCCCACAGAGCTGGCCACCAAAACTAGGTGTAGTGGCACACACCCATAATCCCAGTGCTGGGGAGGCTGAGACAAGAGGATCACTGTGAGTCTGAGCTGCATAGCAAGACCCTGTACCAAATAAATAAATATTTTTTTAAAAAAATTTAAAAAACAACAACAAATGAAACAACCAAAAGCAGAAAATATATTATACACAAAAACAAACAGGCAAGTCTTTAATGTGCTTGAATTTAATTTTCTTATAATGTGTTCATGTGTGAGCTAATCCTTTCCAAAGATTATTAAATGTCCTGTGCATTCTGCCACTAAGTTTTGCTGCTGTCTCTGACAAGTGACATAATAAATATGTATCCCAGACTGTAGAAGGTAATAGTATTAAATTTACTAGAATATATATCTACCTCATATTGAAGGGTTATCTATCTTATAGTAGAAAAGGTTTTATTAAACAAAACTCAAAATAAACAATGAGGGAAAAATTAAACAGGAAAAGCTTTCTGTTTCTCAAATGTCACTATGTACAAAGGTAACAGAAGAGCCAGAAAGAAGATGTTAATAGGAAATTACTATCTAAATATATGAAGAGTTTCTGCAAATCAGCTAGAAAGAGACGATAAGACCAATACAACATAGGTAGTAGATAAGAATAGGCACCTCAGGGTAGGGGGATCTTAGGCTAATAATAGTTGCTCACCTTCGGTAGTTATCAGTGGGGACCAGATAAGCAAAAATTAGAAAACAGGTAACACTCAAAGATGGAAATAGAAATGTTCATGCACTGCGGCTGCCATTTTGGAGAGAATCTAGCCCAACTCAGAGAAATTAATCATACACATAGACTACAATCTGGTCACAATCTCATCACTGAGTGGATATGCCAGAAAAGGTCTTTCAAGTGTGCAGAAGATATTTATGAGGATGTCCATGTTTCTATTATTGTGGGACAACAGGAAGTTAACGGCTACCTAGATGCTCATGGCTAAAGGCAGTTACCAGAAATATAGCACATGTTCACCAGGAAATACTCGGTACCTGTCCTACATTAGTGATGAGTCTTGCATACAGAAACATGTGAGTCATGTGAAGAGGAAAAGTAAGATCCCAGTCAAGTTCTCTTTATATAAATTAAAATGTATGTGACAGTTTTGAAACAATCCACAAACAACTGAATAGCTTTGGAAGTTGAATTGAAAGGGTGTATACTAACTGCATGGGACAAAGAGAATGTGTATGCAAGAAGGAGAACAGGAATGGGATTTGAAAGGGAAGTAATCAGTTTTTATAGCTGAGTAACCCTCCATTGTATGAAAATACCATGGCTTTTTCATCCATTCACCAGTTCATGGGCAACTGGGCTTTTTCCCCAAGATTTGGCTATGATAAATTACACTGCTATAAACCCAGGTGCACACTTATCACTGGGGTTTGATGTTTTCAGCTCTTCTGGAAAAATACCCAGAATAGCTGGGTTGAATGGAACCTGTAATTCTAGTTTTTTTTGAGGAATCTCCACACTGATTTCCATAGTCGATTGTACCAGCCTACATGCCCACCAATCATGGAGAAAGCTTCCTTTATCCCCACAGACCCTCCAGCATGATAATGTTTGACTTTTTGGTGATAGCCATTTTTGTGGGGTAAGGTGGAATCTCAATGATGTCCTAATTTGTATTTCTCAAATCACCAATAACGTTGAACCTCTTTCTCATGTATTTAATTGCTATTTGTATTTTTTCACCTGAGAATTGTATTTCAACTCAGATGCCCAATTTTTATTAGGTCTTTGAATTTTGGGGGTCCTGATTATTAATTCTTCATATGTTCCAGACAGAAGTCCTTTGTCTGAGGGACAGTCAGCTAAAAATTTTTCCCCAATTCAAGGGTTTTCTTTTTACTCTGTTGGTGATTTCCTTTTCTGATGTGCAGAAACTTTTCAAAAAGACGAGATCCCAGTTGTTGATTCTTTGAAGTATTTCCTGTGCAGCTTGGTTTTTGTTCATGAACTCTCTGTAAGACTCTCGCAGGTAAATGGATGCAGCGAGAGACCCTAATCATAAGTGAAATAAATCAGACTCACACGTGCAAACATTGTATTGTCTCCCTAGTGTAGGAAACCGAAAGAGTAAATAAGATCTGAAAGGTACAGTGGATACTGTGAGAGGGAAGAAACTGTTCAAAGGGAAGAAACAATTGGGATGAGGGAAAAGAGAGAAGAAAGAAAGAAGAAAAAAGGCATATAGATGTAGATAGATATAGATATAGATATAGATATAGATATAGATATAGATATAGATATAGATATAGATATAGATAGATATAGAGATATATATACACACCCAGAGGAGCTTGGATAAATGTATTGCCAATTTCTGCTGGTCTACTGGAAAAAGCAGTTAATGCTTAAACTTTTTCCTCAATCTTTTTTAAGTTTTTAGGATTTTTGATCATTTTTACAAACTTATATCAGATGATCTGAATAACTCATTCCAAAGCAACATGCAATATAATAGCCCCTGTTGAATTCTTATCATTTTGTTCAGTGAAATTCTGTACCATTTCGAATTCTTTTTTAATATTTTTTGTATTCTTTTTAAAACTAAAGATAAAATAAAATGTAAAGAAAAAAGAAAAGGAAGTAATCAAAGTAAAATGAACTGACACATTATGGGTACCTTGTTTGGAACAATGATGACATTTCACTATTTGTCCGTGCAGGCTTGCACCCACTCATGTGGAAAATCCACGCTGAGTGCCTCCTGGTGCTTCTCAGGTATTCTGGGATCCCAAAGGCACATGGGTGGACAAGGTTTTGACCTCATGCAACTTCATACCAATAAACTGAGAAACAAACTGGGCATTTCTGAGTGAATCATTTAGGCTCCCATGATTCTATCGGAAATTGAGATGATTGTGATGACAGTGATAATGGCATTACATTTGATGTGACCATCATCCCAGTTAATAATTTTCAAATCTTATTAGTATATGTGTTTGAGTGTGTGTGTGTGTGTGTGTGTGTGTGTGTGTGTGTGTGTGAAATGAACTTAAGAAAGCAGGATTCTGCAGCTTAGTGAATTTCCTTTGCAGGATATTTTAGATGACCACATCAGAACAAAGAAATCTCTGTGAAAAGACCTCATGTGATCTGTGGTCTGGCAGCATTTTTCACCCTTGGCTCTGTGAGCCAGCTATGTGCAGCGCTCATACAGCAATGGATGAGGGAAGGGAACATAATACCTCCTGATTAGCTACTATTTCCTCGTGTTATTCCTCATTAGGTTTCTGCCCTGGAGCCCAAACACAGCCCAGGCCTCCACTGCTGTGCTGGTTCTGTTTCCAGGTAATCACAGGCTAAAGATGGATCCCTTCTCGAAAGGGCACAGTGCAGGTCAATGCAAAGCAAGCACTCTAGCCAGCTCCGTGCCACTTGTGCTTCTGCCTCCAAAGCTCCTCTGCAGAAATGAGTGTTGATGAGGCTGCCTATGCATTCTGCATTTACAGTCTGCCATGACTACTTTGTATCCTCAAGAAGTACTGTGTGTGTGTGTGTGTGTGTGTGTGTGTGTGTGTGTGTGTGTGTGCGTGCGTGTGCATGTGCGCTTACAGACAATGTAGGTCCTGGGTTGGGCTGAAGGCCATAGGAAACACTCAAACGCCCTCCAGAGACAGCATATAACCTCAAGGATCACCCTCAGAAATGTAATTCTGAGCAAAGGGGTTTGTTCCTTTTAAAACTTGCCACTTGCTATTTCTAAATTCTTACACAATAACTATACTGCATCTCTCAGTCTTCCCATGCCCTGCCCTTCTTTCCCATGCATTTTTCTTCTTTCCCTGAGTGGAAAACCATATTTTAAAAGTCAGCCAGTTTATGGATAATGGTTGAAGTTGGTGGCAGGCAGAGATTTCAAGAAAACATGTGTGCTCTTTCAGGGTCAATGCACTGCACTTAAAACCTCAGGCACTGAATTTTTCAGACACTACATCCTTTTCCAGCATTGGCAAGGGTACAGGCCTGTGAGCACTGCCACAGTCTTGGCAAGATATTTCAAGAGTTTGATGCACGTTCATCACCTCTGACCAAGAATTGCTCTTACGGGAATTTATACATGGAAAATTATCAGAAATACAGGCAAAGATTGACATTTGGAAATATGTAATGCAGCATTTTGCATGTGACCTATACATTATTTGAGGGCTTCTTGTCCTTTGAAAATTAAATAAAATCATTCCAAGACACTATCTCATATCTTATAGAAATCCCAATGTCTCCTTTAAGAATTCTGATGATTCTAGGACTTTACATTTAAGTTATGGAATCTTACCAATGTCAGCCTGAACTCAGATTTTTACACCAATAAAAGTTGGGGAATACAGTCCTTTTTCCTAACGTTTTCTCCAAAACAAACACATAGTATGTTTCTGTCAGGCTAACTGAAGGGCCAGAGGGCATGTGCGTGTGTACATGATTAATACCTTGAACAATGATCAGGCATATTAGTCAAATTTCCTTCCTTGGGACATTTCTTATAAAAGGAAACTAAACTTTTCCCCCAGCAGCACATCCATGACTAATTTTTAACTGTTCGTGTATCTGCTGCTGGCAATAAGCTCTACCTACGTGTTCAACAGTATTTCCTGCCCTTCGTGTGACCTTCTTTGGCCAATGAAGCATGAGCGTCTACCTACATGACAATGATTCTGGCTAGCTTTGAGATCCAGCACATGCTTCACAAAGTACATCATTTCCTGAACAAGATAACCAACAATGCACGAGAGTGGTCGCTTCACCTTCCTAGGTCCTGGAGTAGGAGGTGGATAACAGAGACTAGAGCCCTGTCAACCACCAATAGACAAATGTGTTTGTAAAGCAAAACCACATTCCACTTACTTGCAGTAACTGGGGTGCTCAAGGTGCTTGTTATAGCAGTATAGCCCAGCCAGTCCTGACAATCCAAGGGGTTCCTCAAGGAACATAGTCATTGTTTTATCATCAGACCCTGATGCACAGCCCAGCACACACGTGTGCTCCATAGTTTTGCTGAATAAACAAATATATTTACAAGTCAAAATTCATTTTGTTCACTGGGAGACAATGAATGGTAAAAGACATTTGACTTTTGGGTCACAGAAACTCACTGTCAGTCCAATTTTGCCACTTACTAGCTGTCCAACCTTAAGCAGTTCAATTTACTAAATCTTAGTCTCTTCATCTAAAAAAATTTGTTTGCATTGCCTTCCTTATAAGGTTCCTTGAAGGTGTTCAATGAGATGACATATATAAAAAGCCTGATTCTCTGTCAGACTTAATACATTAAATTTGCCATGCTAACAATATCATTCATTTTATATTTTATTCAAGAAAACTGCACATAAGTAATAGCAGTAGAGGAAAAGAAAAGGAATGATAAATTATTGAATATTCTACAGTATGACCAATACTGCTGAATAATTGATTGGTTGTACAGGATTAAAGAAGAAGAGGGAAAAAACAAAGTAGAGAATAATTACTGGATTCAATAAGGAAGGCACTGCTCTCTGATTTACATAAAGCAGACAGAACGGATTGCACATGGCTTGGCCTTGCTGCTGGGTAGGGGCATGGGATTACAAATCCAGTTACAGGCATCTTAGGTACCAGAAAGCTGTAGACCATCCATGTGGAGTTGCTGAGTTGATAAATGAATATAAGGTTTAGAATTTAGGAAAGGTATATACCTGGAAATGAATGTTTTTTGACCCAATGAATGATAAAATGTATTATTGACTATGAGGGGTCTATTAATTAAATTAGTTCTTTGGAAAGCATATTTCATATTTAAAGTGGGTATTTTTTCATAATCAATGATGGTCTACAGGTTAAGGAACTAGCCTATTTTAAACCTGATTTGTACAGCCCATTCTGAGGGGGAAATTATTTTTCACTATTTTGAAACTTCAAATTG
Organism: Octodon degus; assembly: GCF_000260255.1. Classification (NCBI taxonomy): domain Eukaryota; kingdom Metazoa; phylum Chordata; class Mammalia; order Rodentia; family Octodontidae; genus Octodon; species Octodon degus. Next base: position 9,681,541 of record NW_004524595.1, on the reverse strand, counting down.
GTAGTGAAAAGGACTCTTTAACCAAGTATAGTGATTGAAGATAAACTACTTATGAAGTGTGAACGCACTAGCCTCATTAAGCAACATTTTCAGGATGTTAATTATTCCACACCAATTTCTGATTTTGTACATTTTAGTCAGAAGTGTCTTCATTAAGACTAGTTATTAAACCACAGATGGAGATGGTAGTTAGAAGAAGATAGAATGACCTTCTCAAAATTATTAATTGAACAACTTTTTTTAAAAGCATCAACTCTGAGAAACGCATTGCCCCAGCCATATTGCAGGATGATAAATTAAAATCAGCCATATTTCTCACCTCTAAGGAGGCCACAGTTTCAGGTGCCAAATGATGCACAGCATGATAAGGACCAAGACAAGGGCCCAGGTTAGGTGCAGCAGGACAATTATTCCAACTGAGGATGCCAGGTGGATGGTGTGCTGACTGTGACATTTCAACTGCTTCTTAGAAATTAAGCATCATCCGTACTGGTTAAAAAAAAAAAGAATCCAGCATCACCTGAAGAAGGACTCACAGGTGGGAAAGAAGTGGGTACTTTTGTAAGAGAGTAAAAATTTAATTTGATTATAATGGATTATAAAGTAGTGAGCAATGCAACAGGAAATGTAGATGATGGTAAGGTTGTGAGGGGTTTTTGAATATCGGGCTAAAGGAGGCTATCTTTATTCTGCAATAGATAATAGGACTTCTCTGAAAGAACTTGAGCAGAAGAGAGATTGATGCTTACAGAGAATTTCAAAAGAATGATATTTGGGGGCTTTCCTGGGGATAGGTTTCTCTCATGATAAAGTCAGGAAATAATATTTACTGCACAAGGATGGTTTTAAATGATATCACTTCCATAATTCCTTGGTTGGTAATAGATTCTCTTCCCATCCTCTTTCCTGGAAGTGACCTGATAATACCCCCCTGTTCCTCATTAAGACCCCAAAGGCAGCAACTGCAACAACATGGAGATATTAACAAGGGCAGGTGTTATAAAGGCAGCTGGAGCCCCACAAGCAGGGATTTAGAAGATAAAGTGAAGGCAAGCAATAAAAAGAGAAAGGGGGGAAGAAATGTTTGCCAAGGGCTGTTGAAAAGAAATAAATTGGAAACCTGTTATGCATGTATCTGGGACACTGCTGTTACCTCAAGAAGGAAGCACGCTTACAGAGAGAGCTGCGGTGGGTCCTAGAGCACCTGGGAAGCCGGACCTTTGGGCTGTGTGCCTGCGCGAGGGGACAGCGCGGCACATCCCGGCGGTACCGGCTGGCAAGAGAGAACTGGAGCTCCTGATTGCTTCAGTCAGGAAAATTGCTCTCATCCTCACAGTTGTGACACCATGGCAGTATCTACAGGCAAATTGACAGGTTTCAAGTTGGAGCAGGAAAAAGTGCAAACGTGGAAGCAGGAACCCTCTAGGGACCACAAAGGCCTAAATACAGAGACTAGAAAGAGTTAAAGATGAGCCTCACCTAATTCACAAGTTAAGTCCCTCCCTGTACAACCAGGTTAAACTCAGAGTCACATCCAGTATCAGCCTCAGCTGTCAGCACCCGTGGAGGTGTGTGCTCGCTGCCTGAGAGCAGGATAGAGCACCAGAGCTCAGACCTGGCTCTCTGAGTTGAGTGGACTTAGAGAAGAAGGGGCAACATTCCCTCTGTTTTGGTGCTTGCATGGAGTCCAGCTATGACCTTCAAAACAGCTAAGTAAATATTTTTAAGAGTCATACATAACTTCCCTTCTTGCTAAATAGCTCACCTCCAGCCCAACTACTACTACCCAGCCTTCTGCAGGACCTGTCAGGCCAGCCTTCCCCCTTCTCGGAGAAGATGCAATTCAGCTTATCTCCTAAGCAGCCATGAATCAGCCTAGATCTACATCAGAGATCCTGGGCAAATGTTATTGAATGAATGATAAATGAACACAGTAGATATATATTCTGAAAGAATTTATGAGGCTAGAGCTCTAATACATATCTTAGCAAGAGGAGCTGGCAACTATTTCCATCTCTATGAATACCTATTAAATGAGTGAAGGAAATAATGTAAAAATTAAAATTAAATGAGTAAATCAACTAATGAATATGTTACTATAAATACAATCAATATTTAATCCCTGAGAGATAAGTCTTCCTGAGGGCAAGCCTTCCCAGACAAGTTTAAGATGTGGACACAGTTGCACTTGCCTCAGTAGCCGTTGATGTTTCCAGTTCCCTTGGCAGTCCCACAGGATACTAAACCCCACCCAGCCTCCACTCCAACTGCAGGCACACACACACACACACACACACACACACACACACACACACACACAGAGCCCATCTGGGGCATTGCGGTAGGCATATGTTGATGGGTCTACCTCTGTGCTGCAGTCGTCCACCGGTTGTGATGGCGGCGAGTCAGCGGGGTGAAGGAATCCCAGAGCCAATGATGAGGAGTCTCTCCTAGACTGTCTTCCATTCCCTCTCTTCTGGGTAACCGGGAATTTCCTCTTTCGATTTTCCTTGTGCCAAACCCCCGCCAATCAGCGCCTGTTGCGTCACTGTAAACTCCGCCCCTAGCCCAATACCATAAAAGCTCCAATCTCTGTCTCTACCCGGACAATCTCCTGCTTCTCTTTTGGCCACTCTCCCACGCCAGGGAGTAAAGGATTTCTTTGCTTTCACCCGTTTCTCTCAGTGCCAGGAGATAGAATCACGTATGGGAGCATAAAGCCCAGTGTGTTACCTACTGATTCTGCAGTCATCAAAATGAGAACATTTCAAAGGTGAGAAAAGTGATACTGACCCAGAACACTGTTGAGCTTGAGTTGGAACAATTTTGAGCTTAGTTCAAGTGCAAACTTTCCACGAAGATATGCAACAATTCATTTTACTCTCTTGCTAAGTCACCAAAGCCTCGTTGGTAATCCCTAGACCCAAGATGTTACAACTCCAGCCCATCTTTGTTCTATGCGTATCCTTATTGACGTACTTCAGCAACATGCTGAAATCTCCACTTGAAAATCTGCTCTTTGGGGCTTGTGAAGTGCTGCAAAATTTCCCATAAACCTTCCAGTCCTAAAAACACAGGAGTGATTTTCTAGGGGCACAATCTGTAGACAGAAGCTTCTACCAGAGCTTCAGCTTTGAGATTATAGTGTGGATGAAGACCATTTGCTCAGCACCAAAATAATGCCAAGCACAATGCCATGGCATATATCTCCTGGAAGTGGCCCTTAACTCACCATCAGCCTACCAGTGTGACTTGGACAAGATCAAGTTTGTCCAGGATTTCATCTCATTAGGTTACATAAAGTGCTAGATGCCTTTGACTCTGTGTAAACTAGTTATCCTCCCTGATACTTACCCTGTGGGGGCACCATCCTTCCTTTACTGTCCTTTTGTTCCTAGCTTGCGTGAGAGTTTTGTTTAGTTTATAAACCTCAGTCCTTGGTCTTTGTGTTCCAAATATGGACAGTTCTTTCTGTCTGCGAGCTTGCATCCTGTCTGAGAAGTAAGTGCAGCTACATGCTAGGAAGAAGCACAGGAGTGAGCTCATCCCAGTAGAGAAAGATATTAGATATTAGAGTCCATAAGATGTGCATCTCGTCTTGGCCACAGGCAGAGCAGAGGCAAGCAGAGTGCCAATGCTATTGAGGTCGGTGACGAGACACGGTGGCCGTGACCAGGAGATGACTCTGGTCAGCAGAGGGTGGCAGGAGGGCTGGCTGCCTAAAGTGCTCAGGCATAATTTCCTCTACCTCCTTGCTGTCACTCAGAGCTCTGTATATAGCACCAATGTCATGCCACATCAGCTGCACCTGTGCCCGTGTGATGACTTTCAGACTCAGATAAATGCCATCACCAGCCTTCAGGATGATGCGCATGGTGAAATACCCTAGCGATTGCTCTGTTTCTTTCCATCGTGGGGCTGAGGGTCTATTAAATAAACACTGGTATTTTGAAGGAAAAACAGGAGAAATGACTATTGGGTAGACTTTTCATTTCTTGTTTGGTTTGGGAGATGGTAGTTGCTTGCTCTTTGGATCTTTGTTAAGTGAGAAGGAATTTTTGCTGACAAATAGATCTGGTCAGAAGCAGCAGGACTTTATTTTCCAGCTCCAAGTCCTTGTTGAATGTACTCCAGCGCTGGCAAGATGCCACTGATTAGCTAATTTTCCCATTCTGTTGCAAAACTCCACCCTGAAGCCAGATAAGATGTGAGCGTCAGAGTTCCCCCTCCCAAATACCCCCATGACTAGTTTTTCTCCTGCCTAGCTGATAGAAACTCTTTCTCCCATTTTCCCCAAAGCTAACTAGCATTTGAGGGCAATGTTTTTCCTCATTACTGTCTAATTCACTGTATTTTAATTACTTAATTTTAGAAGGAAATTAGTTATAAGAAAAATATTTATAAACGCAATTATTAAGAATTCTGGGTCATAAAGAGATACTATCCTCCTGACTTTGAAACTGATTCATTTTCCAGTTTTTTAATTCCTGGGAAAAAAATAAGAATTGGAATGTT
>NW_004524595.1:9674646-9676911 GCF_000260255.1 Octodon degus | reverse complement strand
TATTTTTAATTTTTTAAAATGTATTTAGTATAGGGTCTACAAGGTCACACTACACAGATTAGACTCCTAGTGATCCTCCTGTTTTCATCCTCCCAAGCATGCTGGGATTGCAGAGCGCACCACCACTCCCAGTCTCAATCACTGTCTCAGCATGCCCTGGGGGCAGGGCTGGCACAACACACCAGGAATCGAACACCGGTCCCTGCATCTGTCTAAGCAGATGCTTTAATCCGCTGAGCTATCTGACCAGCCTGAGTGGAGCATTTTAAACCAAACTGCTTTCTTCTTCTACCTTCCAGAGAACACTGGGCCTTACATAGCTATTGTTTCAACTATGGTTGGCTATAGGAGCACCTTGAATGCTGTAAGTTAACTCCCCACCAGATCCAAACTGAGTGACACCAGGAGCAATGTGAAAAGGGCCTGAAAATCCCTGTGGTCACTGACAGACTTCAAAAATTAAAACTGTGACTCCCAGGCTCTGCTCATCACATTCCTTGTGGTCACCCTATAATGTAAAAATGTGGAGCACAAGAGATAGTCCGTGTTTTTGAGGAAACTACTTTCAGCTTTCTCACCTTTGTTAAGAAACTTGTGCAGAAGGGCAGCTGATGCCATGACACCCATTTGTACCATTTCCTTACAGTTGTGCTGCTTGGTGCAGTCCCTGTACTACAACTTGCAATGAGACAAATGCAGAAAGTAAGCATACACATACTTGTACAAAAACCTAACATTGTCACATTATCCGAAGAAGTCGTGGGGGACTTGTCTTTTTGAACAAGGTACAGATACTCCTGGATGTTGTCAGACTTAGACAGTGAATTGCACTGGACCAAACTTGTATTCTAATCAAGTACACTAGGATTTATAAGCCCACAACAGATTGGAAATCAACAGTGCAGATAGGCAGACAAGATTCTTCATCACAGATAGTTGGAAAAGTAGTCTTAGTACATCCACCAAACTTGGAAATAGCCTTTTATTGCCCTTGCTAGTAAGTTGGATATAAGTTCTATGAGTGTAGAAATTGTGTCTGTCTTCTTTAATGTTCTATCACTAGAACCTAGAACAATTCCCACTTTGATGAATGAGTGGGTGATAAATCTTTGAGGTCTGCCTCTCCTCAGATTTAACAGGCATTAAACATCAAGAGAAAGAGACTGAAGTAGCGGTACCTTTGTCAAGTCAAGACAGGGATCACTCGGGAGCTCTCATTCTCCCCCTCACTCAGTCTGCAATGTCAAGGCAAGGATGTAGGAGATTCAGGAAGCTATATCCACATTCATAAGGCTTTATACTTTCAGAGAAATATGATTTCCTCCATAGAATTCAGCTTATCGTTACCTTTCCAAGATCAAAGGAATTCCACTAGCAAAGTGCAACTGACTTTTCTTATTGTGTTTATTGTTTGCAAGTTGTAAGTATCCCATAAACATGCCACAGCTCTGCATAAACTACAGAGATTAAATGAGGCTAGTTTCAGGGTTGCTGATGTGACAAGAACACCACAGAAGTCATGAATATTTTCCCTTAGAAGACACAAGAGAGAGAGAGAGAGAGCACACTCATAATATCACAATACTTTTATTTAAAATACATTCTGTCAGGCTGGCAAGATAGCTCAGCAGTGTAAAGCACTTGCATAGGCAAGCTTAGGCAGGTGCAGAGGACTCGGGTTCCATCCCCAGCACAAAATGCCTGGATAGCCTCACCCTCAGGGTGGGCTGAGCCAGCCAAAACAAACAAACAAAAAGAATAAAATACATCCTGTTGGCAGTAGTAGAAAGAACGTTGGGCTAAAATGTGTAGTGGTTCCCACCAAGTGTGACTCAGTCCCATTAAGACAAATTGGAAATGTGCAGGTGCTCCCATTTATCCATTGCTGCTTTGCAAACCCCTCCATGGCAGAAAATAGCTTCTATTTTCTGTGTTCACATGTGTTGGAGACTGAGAATTGGGACATGGTACTGTGGGAATAGCTTGCCTCTGCTCCACAATGCCTAGGATCCAGCTAGAAAGATTCACATAGCTGATAATTACTCACATGACTGGAGCACGGAATGATCAGGAGATTCCTTCACTCACGTGTTTAGGACCTGGGCCATGGTAATTCAGACACTGGGACGACCTGGTGACATTGCCTAAAGCCACTGTTCTTATCAAGTCTTCCTATGGATCGGACCTCCTTAAAACATGGCAGCTTCTGAGTAGCTGACATCTCAAAGGGCATAGCAGACTTCCAAAAATGAGGCTTCTGGGGCC
>NW_004524595.1:9672162-9673970 GCF_000260255.1 Octodon degus | reverse complement strand
TAAATGAAGGACCATTTTGCAGTGGAAAAAAAATATATGTATATATCTGTATATACAAAATAGTTAGGATAGATATACAGCTACTTTCTCTTAGTTTAATGTGAAAAAATATTTACACTAATAGCGTTTAGACAAGATATCATGTCTGCATCTTGTGCTCTGAATAACTACTACAAAGACAACACTATGCAGCGTATTAATTATTGTAACTGTCCTACTAACCTGTTTTGAAACTGTCTCATTGCTATTTCTTTTTCAATAAAATTAACAAAAAAATCTAAACTTTCACTTCAATATTCAAAATAAATGATCTAATCAAAACCAAAGTTAGAAGAAGAAAGGAATAAAGGCAAAAACAGAAATCAGTGAACTAGAAAATACAAGAATGAATAGAAATATGTATGAGTGAACTAAACACGGAAAATTTTCAAATCTCAGTAACAGTTGACTAAAGGCAGAAGACACAATTGCCAAAATCAGAAATGAATTAAGGAATGTTGCTATATGAAACAAGCATATTTTATGAAAAATAAAAATTATGAAACAACACAAGAAAATAAAAAATTGATCATCATTAGACCTATTAAAATAATAAAATTTATAATTCAAATTTCTTTAATAAAGAAAAATTAAATAGATTATTCACTGATAAAGCAAGTTTATCAAGCATTTAAGAAAGAGATAATATTCCTACACAAAGACTTTTTCAAAATAGAAGATATGAAAACATTTTGTAAGTCAATATATATTTGGCATGATCCTTGTACTAGAACTAGACAAGGAAAAGAAAACTGAAAACTAATATCCTTCATGAATATCAAAGCACATTTCCTTAAAATATGAGCACATAAAATATCTTGGTCTTAACCATCCAGAAGCAGTATAAAAATGAAGTATAAGAAGTAAAGCCATGCTGTTATGTTGAGCTGTGGGGGACTCAAGTCAACAATTTCTGACATTGCCAGTGAAGCGGAAGACCCAATACTATTATGGACTACTGGACTCTTTTAGAATATTTTGTTGAGTTAACACACCTATAATATTCAAAAAATAGAACTAAACAAAAATAGAGCAACATATAAAAAGAATAACGCATCATGTCAAAGTGAGGTTAATCACAGCATTGCTAGTTGGCATAACACTCCAAAGCAATCAAATTAGCCCAGAAAATATGGGCAAAGATCTCTAAGATCCTATTAATAGATTCATCAAAATCATTTGGCAAAACTCAACACCCATTCCATTCTTTCAGCCTTAAAGGGTGTCTGTGGAAAGCCTAGAAGCAATATATTTATTGGTTAAGTCTGAACCTTTTTCTATGAAGGACAAAAACAAGACAAGGATATCAGCTTTCAACACCAGTATTCAGCACTGTACTTAAGATAACTAGGCCTTTAGGCTAGAGAAAAAAAATAAAAGTATATCCATTAAAAATAGTAAAAAAAATCTCTTAATTCATGGTAATATGATCATATACATTGGAAGCCTTAATATAGATACATGAAAACTTGCATTTGAATATAGGAAACAAAGTCAATCTATAAAAAAAAATTGTGTGTAAGTCAAATAAATAGAAATTTAACTTTTAAAATTTAGAATAGCATCAAGTATATATGTTTATGGATTGAAAGATCATACTAAACACGACTTTAATATGTGCCATTAATACATATTAATCAAAAAAATATAAACAAGAAAAAATGCAAGGCTCAGGGGTGTATTTGAATGTGCAAGTTTTGCTCACCTAAAACTATAAATGTGGCCCTGAACACTTTAAAAAGATGAATATAATTTTCATACGGATTGGA
>NW_004524595.1:9663015-9672062 GCF_000260255.1 Octodon degus | reverse complement strand
ATAATAATAATAAGGCTTCCTGATAAGCAGGCTGTGTGGCCTTTTATAATCAAACCTCATAACTTACAGGTGTATATTGTCAGAGTAGGTGAAAATGTGTGAAAGAATAAAAATCTGTGACCTAAATATTGTGCATAGCAGAAAATTTCCCTGCCTTCCAAGGAAGTGAACACATTCAAAGGATGCTGGAGGGTCTATGAAGTAATTCGTAACTCACATCTCAAAGAACTGTTCTTCCCAGAATTCACGGCATGTCGCCTTAGAGTAGGAGAGCAGGAATGGACATCAGAGAGCATTCCACCTAGACACACAGTGTTAACCTCGTTCCTATCCGTTTTATGAAAAAAGGAAGTCAAGGTTAGAGTTCTGAATGGGACTGCTAGAATAAAATAAAATTCCAGGCATCTTTCTTCTAAGTTTAATAAGATCATTTTTTTAAAACAAGACAGTTTATCTATTTTAAAATTTCTAATGGATAAAATCATAAGTGAATATGGTAACTCACAATAGAACTGTAATGAGTAATGGAATATTCACATGATTTCAGTTTATCTGCCCACATATCATTTGCCAATTAAATAAAGGAAGTTAGTTTTTCAGTGGAAACATATGATAGATACCATCTCAACCAGTGATCAAAGTGGCAAAGGGTCATTATTCAACCCCAATATAAGATACCAAGAAGGTACCATGTCAGTTCTGTTAATAATACTACCCAAAATATACACCTCAATTTAATCATGACTGAAGAACATGCTACAAAATTGTGATAGGCATTTTAACAAGTGAAAGATTTTGAAACTTTCCTTACTCAAAAGTGATTTAAAAAAATATATTAAGCCACAGGTATAGTTCAGTGGCACAGCACCTACCTAGCAAACACGAGGTTCTGAGTTTGATTCCAGGTACAAAAAAAGAAAAAGAAAAAGAAATTATATAGGTAGATACACACACACCATAGTTGATTTGGGGAAATGGGATGAAATACTAACAATGAATCTAGAAAAAAAGAGTCTACACAAATCCCAGTACTATTCTTTCAATTATTCTATAAACTTTTTGTAAGTTTGAAACTGTATCAAAATACAAAATCAGACTAACAGAAACAACAGCAAAACATTTTATTTGGGAATTGCTGAGTGGAGTCTTCCCAGTTACTGTGGTTAATTCTATTTCTCAACTTTCCAAGCAATAAGAGTCTAACAAACTACAGAGTCCTGAGAACTGTTCACATCAGGCTCTGTCTGGCCCCCACAAGGTACATTTGGCCTATATGGGGAGACATCTCCCAGAATATGCCAGGGTCCAAATAAGCTTTGCATATTGATTGTTCAGGTTACATCTTAGTTAGGTTACAAGTTAAGATAGTGCTACAAAAGAGCGCAAACTCCAGAGATTATTTCTCTCTCAGTGTCCAGGGTGGTGGGCAGCAAAGTAATCTTCATCCTGTGACTTTTGTCTCTGGCCCCAAAGAAGAACTCCAAGTGCCGTTTGTCAGCTCAAGGGAAAAGGTAAAGAGTAAAAGGCACATATCTTATTATAAAAATTAAATCTTTAAGTGTACATATATCACTTCCATTATCATTTTAGTGACCAAAATTTAATTACATTCCACAGCTAAACAGCAGGGAGTCTGAACAGTCAGCCTTTGTCTGGTTGGACACTAGCCATGTTCCCAGCTAAATCTCAAGGTGAGGACAACATTCTATAATCAAAAGTGGGTACGAGAGTGATAGTTAATGAGGACCTCTGCCCAAGAAACAGAAATTAAGAGCTTCTATAGGATGAGCAAACATCACAGCTCTGGCACCAACATGGGAATGAGATTCTGCAGGATGTGAGAAACTCATGGTAAGGCGGGACTCCCAGACCCCTGGCTGGTGTCTCCATGAGCAAACTGTTTAAATAGATCTAGGAGTTCTACACAGCCAACTGCTTCATTCTGAAAACAAAATCCAATCCAAATTTCCTGTGCAATCGAGAGTCAGGACTGCCACAGTCAAATTATTTTCACTTTGTTGACAAATGAAATATCTTCACACAAACAGGGGTGCCCCATCCATGCATATATGTGTGCGCACACACCAGTGCCTTCACAGACGTGGCGCATGGCAACACCCACACTGAATGGCACACAGGTCTGCTCCAACCTGTTCGCATTCAGGATGTGCCTAGAGTTAGTTCTCTCTTTGTGCTTCTTTCCATTAATTAAGGGTGTCGGAATTATTTATGGCATCAACTCTTACCTACTTTATACAGTTACTAAAGCGTTTCCACAAAATAACAGGCAAATTACTCAACATTGCTTTTTTAAGGGACTATGTCTTGACTCGTCAAATTTATGAGTGGAAAAATTGCTTTATGTATCTCAGAAAAAAATAACATTCTGAAATAGGCAAGGTAAAACATCCATATTCTAGTTGATTAAAGCTCTATTTCATTTTTGCTGGCTTTCCTTCAAAATGACATAGCAAGGTGTTTCTTTGTCTATCCTTGTAGCTTTCCACATCTCTGTGGGATACAGAGATGACTCTCCATGGGAAGGCTGTAATGGGCTTTGCTTTTCCTCCGCAGCTTGACTGTATTCCTAGGGATCCTGGGCAGAAGCAAAGAGAGTACTCTCTGGTTTCTAAGCATAACCAATTTGCCATTTAGCCTACAGCATGGTGGTATGTGGACCCTGAAACATTACAGTCATTTATCATTTCACAGACATGGAAGGAAAGATGGCCACCCAAGGACAAGAAATCACATATCTAGAAGCTTCTGGAGTTCCTCGGAGTGGCTTTGGAAGGCCCACCACACCATAGTTCCACATGGGTCAGCCTCCTGACAATTCCTGTGTCCCAGATCTCAAGGAATGGCACTGATCCCCCACCAGTGCCCTGTCCAAATGGCCCTCAAAACCTCAGGTCTGCCTGTCACAGCCCCTTATCCAGCCCTCATGTACTTGCCAGGCATTTTCAGAGAAAGAATTTCCAGAAAAACTGCCAGCCTTGGACCATATCCTAGACTTTTCAATATCAAGAACATGAGCATCCCTAGAGTTAACAGTCATCACTGGCATCTCAACTGCTTTATTGTAACCACCCACTCAGCTTTCCAATGACCAATCCCTGACCAGAAGCTGTCTATAAGTTAAAGCCCCCTCTTCTGCATTCCAAGTTGGATAGCCATTTGGGATTTGTGAGCTCCACCAAAACATCACTTTTCTGAATGTACATCCCATATCTATGCCAGGTTTAAATTGAGGAAGTCCATCCTCCCTATAGCATATTGCCATCCTGTAGCAACAGGGCTTGTACCTGCTGGAAATTTTACTCTCTGCTCTGGTTCCATAGGTGATCTGCACAAAATCTTCATGGTTAGGCAATGGTGGTTCTCTTTGATATTTCACCTTATTGCAAAGCCCCACACCATTATTACCCAAAGGTAAGAGGTGTGTGATAAGAAATAATGGTGACCAAGATAAACTTGGCAGTAAATGGTGTTTACAGCATCTTTTGGGAACCCTGTTAAGTCAAGCAATGCAGAAGCTGGGGAAGCTGGAAGCGGATCCAGGAGAGCAATGCCTAGCGAGAAGATGCTGGGGGCCCCAGACGTCCTGCATCTGCAAAGCAAGTCGCTATTGCTTGTGCACCCAGGATCTGGGCTTACCAAGCATTGTACATTGGAGAGCACTTCATGTTCCTTACTTTCTCTGTCTGTGTCATGATTGCTGTTTAAAAAGACTCCTTGGATATTCAAAGCCTTTTCAGCATCCAGCTATAAAGAGATTTGGTTCTTTATTTTATACTCCTCTAAGTCACAAGCAGAAGTTTTGAAGCAGCATTTAAATACAGTGGGGAGTAGAAGGAGTTGTAAAAGTTGGAGATTAGGTTAAATAAATCCTCTAAATATAATTTTCTTTATTACGAATAGGGAGGAGGACAAAGAAGTAAGAAGACAAACACATTAGTTTTCTGTCACTATTGTAAGAAATAAATGCAAATTTCGGGGCTTAAGAATCACCCTCCCCTTATTTTCCAGATCTGGAGGTCAGAAGTCTGCTGTCTCACTGGGTTAAGATCGAGCATTTATTTCTTTGTTGGTACTTCCTGCTATAATTAATTTTCTTTGCTTTCCAAGGATCTAGAAGCTTGGTGGAGCCTCCTGCCATCGTCACTGCCAGCAACAGAAGACCCAGGTCTTATGACCCAGAACCTTCTGAGTTTTCTAGAGTCCCAGCTCCCCCTGACTCACCCTTTTCCTTTACTTCTGTCTTCTATGAAGGAATCCTCTGCTTACAATGGGTTATTAGGATACTCTATTTTTTATTAATTTTTTATAGTATTGGGTACTGCATCATACCAGGGTATGAACTAACTACACCCACTGAACTACATCCCTAGAATTGTTTTTTAAATTTTGAGACATGGTCATGTAAGTTGTTAAGTTGCCCAGGATGGGCATAAATTTGTAATACTGCTACCTCAGTCTCCCAGAGTGATGGGATTATAGATGTGAACCATGCTGCCTAGCTAATCTCCTAATGTTATTACTATTATAAATATTTAATTTATTTATTAGGTACAAGGTCTCACTTCACAGCTCAGACTCATAGTGATCCTCCTGTCTCAGCCTCCCCAGTGCTGGGGTTATAAGCATGTGCCACCATGCCTGTTTTCATGGGCAGACTTGGCTCAGGGCCCACACAGCTTGTGGTGCCAGGAATCAAATGTAGGTCCTTGTGTTTTCCAGGCAGGTGCTTAGACTACCAAGCTATCTCCCCTAATTTCTTAATTTTAAAGTTAGCTGATTTACAACATTAATTAATTCCACTTTCAACCTTAACTCCCCTTTGCCATGATTTCCAGGGCGTAGGACAGTGATATCTTTAGGAAGAGCCATTACTCTGCCCCAGACTTGACACAGTTACTATGAGTCTCAGATCATAACTTAGTGATCCTGGAATTAATTCTGAAATCAAGAAAACAGTTTTACAGTGGCTCGCATCTGAATCATCTGCACATCTTCCTATATCCATAATGGGCCTGCTGAGTTTCTAGCTCCAGACCCTGATTCCAGAGAAGTGCTGTGGGAAGCAGAGTGACAAGCCTGTGAAGAATTCGCTGAAGTTGTAAGCTCTGTGAAACACTTTCTCTGAGTTCTCCTTAACCAGCTATATGTTTTATTAACACTGTCCACATCGCTGGCAAGTCATATTGATGAAGGGTTCACGTTCATATATATTAAAGTGTTGCTTTCACCAATTCAGCTGGATGTTCAGCCGTGCAGGTGTGATTGTACCCAGAACTATTTAGGCCAGTTGTATATGCTCTTGGAATTATGTAATTGAATTAAGTGTCACACAATCCAATGAAAGATGAGCATTAGAAGAGAGTTGTTTTTATGTACACCAAGTGGAATGCCTTGGAAAGATTCAATAAAGTTGAGTTACTTAAAAAGAGGGACAGACAAATTAGATAGTAAAAAGGGCAGTGAAAGATAGAAAATAAAATCATAAAAAATTGCAAAGCATTTTCCCAAAAGTGCGAAGTAGATCCAGCACTGGGTAACTAGGAATGTTGACCAACAGAACTAGAGCCTGAGGAGAAAAAAGTGGGGTGACACCCAGGAAACGTAAATCAACAGTGTAAGTGTCTTTGCATCACTTTTCTGGGCTGAAGAATAGGTGAGTCAGACCCGGCCAATGTGAAGATCATCTGTAACCCTCCTAAAGACTGCCCTGAGGATAAGTGAAAGCTGTTGTACCAACACACAGATTATTTCTACATGGCAAGGAAAGCTAACCTAGCTCTTTCTCATCCAGTTAATATGGCTTCCTCAATTCCTGCCTAGCTCACTGCCTGGAATTAGCAACAGTCTTGGAAATCCCTCCCATTCCATCTGAAAAGTGTGTCCCCTGTGTGACCTAGAAGTGACAGACACAGCCATTGAGATGATGCTTCTGAAAAACTACTTCCAGAAAATCCCAGCTCTCTGCTGGCTAACCTTTCACCTTTGGAGACAGTTGTTAATATGGGTAATACTGAGGAGCCTCTAGTGTTAGACCTTCTAATCTGATCTTCCTTTTTGCTGAGCATGAGCATGTCCAGAGAGGAGGATAAACACCCTTTGTCATAGCTTTCAAGCTTTCAGGGGCCTTGGGCCCACTTCCTAAAACCAATCAGAACCGGGTCCTAAATGAATTAAGACAGTGAAAGAAGACAGCAGAAGTCTTCACGGCAAATTTCCGACTCCACCTTTCCTCTCTGTGTGAATCCTCCATTAGCTGGAACACAGCATCTGCTGTTCGTGAGCTGGAAGCCTGTGACTGCTATAGTAGGGAGAGTGGGGCCTCCGAATGAAGTCGAATCCTGGCACATGTCACAAGTGCCCCGTGGAACATATGGAATTCATTTCTCTAAGCCTTCATCAACCTTGGTCCTAATAAGCAAGACAGGAAACTAGCAGAAGGTCTACGAGCATCAAGAGGTGTATTTCCATGCAGATG
Organism: Octodon degus; assembly: GCF_000260255.1. Lineage (NCBI taxonomy): Eukaryota > Metazoa > Chordata > Mammalia > Rodentia > Octodontidae > Octodon > Octodon degus. The sequence goes on along the minus strand of NW_004524595.1, from coordinate 9,665,566 downwards.
AGTCAAGAAATGGAAATTTAACTATAATTTCAATACCAGCAACCAAATAGATTTAAAGCTAAGACTTGATGATTGGAAAAAGGAATTCTTAACATAAATTTCTCAAATAGTAAGCACATCCTCTAGTGACATTTTAAGTTGATAAAATGTATCTAGGTTATTGGAAGGATTAAAAATGAAAATTGAAAAAAGGCTTGAGACAGGAAGAATCACATAAACTTTTGATTTGCTTTGTATTCTCTTTTATACTGCTTACACTTACATATAAATTGCAAAAAGCCTAGAAAATTTTAATGTAACTTTTTGAAATATACTCATCCAGAAGTAGGGGAAGGCAGTGAAGAGAGGTTTACTTTCTGCTTTTTGTTGCCCATGTATTATTCTCAATAAATATGTGTTACCATTGTAATTAAATTTTGAAAATGTAACAGTAAAAGGAATGTTTAAAGATCTTTACTTGGGAAATACTAGTAGCCTCAAGACTATTCCTTTGATGCAATTGCACTGCTAAGAATAGCTTTACAAACTGAGGTAGAGATTAAAGTATCTTTAAATTACTTATTTTTCAATTATAATTTGTTAAAAAAATCTTTCTGGAAATAAGTTAAAACAGGTATTTAAAATTATTTAAAAACCTCATATTGCCCATTCTTCAGAGCTAACATTCTAGCATATAACCCTTCCCCAAGAAAATCCATATAGCATTTCTATGAATGTATTTTCAATCCAGAGGCATACACACAGACACATATAAATATTTTTTCTTAAGCAAAAATAGAGCAATGTAGTTCCTACTGTTTTACAAAAACTAATAGAAATAGTTAAAAATAAGTGCATCCTTTTCTTTGCACTGATTCCTTGTTAATTTTTTTCTGTATCTTTCTAAGTTTGTAAGATGAACTGCTTTAGTGAGAATGGTGTTTAAAATATTATTAAAATTATAAAGACTTTTGAATTTAGAATGAGTTCAAAGACAATTAGCTTAAAAAGCCCAAAAGGCTTTATTGAGTTAACAGTGAATTTAAAAAATGAAATTAATTTTAAACCATTGATTTTTTTTCCTAAAAGAGTAAGACATTTAAATTGTGTTTTTTTCTTTTAATTCAATGTTTCAACTCAAGAAACTGAAATTAACTCAAGTTAGTTTTTCTGTGGTGTTTGCAAATAGAGCTTAATATTCATACAGCCTTGATACCATTGCATGTAGCCTGTTACACACCTCCTGGGTCACTTGGCCTTCCTTGGAACAGGTCCTTCAGCCAGCAGTGCTGTCATGGATAGCTTGCTTTGGAGACAGGGTGAAGAGAGAGTGCCTTGAGATTCCTGTGACCCTTAAAGCACCATTGAGTGTGACGCTCCCATGTGAGACATCCCAAGAAAGGGAAGTGTTGACCGTCTATGCCAATCCTTGGTCAAGGGGAACCTAGTCTTAAGGATTTTTCATTCACCAGTGCTAGAGGCTGGCATCCCTGAAACCTATCCTCTGTGCCACAGTCCCTGTCCTCATTTTTCACTGTGTGTCCTTTAAAGGTGAATTCTGTCCCCCTCACTGGAACCCAGAGCAAGAACATTCTTTGCATTCAGTGGTCCATCCAGGATGCTGCCACATCTGCTCTTGCATTAGAATCAGAAGAGAGGCCACAGAGTGGGGAGCCCGGCATCAGTCTGGACAATGAGGTTTGTGGAAACACTGATGAAGCTTCTCATATGGAAAGCACAGCACTGGAAAGCATATCCATCCACGAATCAGGCTTTGAATGCTAACCTAGGGCCCTTTAGGAAATAGCTGAGGAAATGGTCTGACCTCAGTAGGACTCAGTTGCTGAAATATAAATGGGAAAAATAATATCAGCATAATACCACATTTCTTAAATGCTATCTCAGTTCAGTTTTAGAGTTGTCTTGTGTCCTTTCTTGAGGGCATTATACATAGTCCACATCCCAACCACCATTCTTAGTAGACTGTCACATCCAGGTCACTATAAATACACTCTAATCTGCCCAGGGCTGCCTCGCAAATAACCAGGAGCACCCTTAAACCTCAAAACATGCTGAAGTTATTCACCATGGCAAATCCTAATCTGCTGGCTCAACCTCACTCTTTCCTGCTTGTGGAATCCATAATAAATGTGCTAGCTTCAGTCCCCTTTTTCCCTCATGATTGCTCCTTGTGCTTTCCCCTAGTGGGCCTGAGTGAGACACTGTGCTCTCCCCGGGGAACTGAGCACAGCATAAAACTGTAAGATCTTTCAGTTTCTCTCTCTTGATCTGGTTTCACTACTTGGAGCCAAAGGCTGTTAGTGGAAATGGTGTGTTTCACTGCTGAGCTGAGGCAATAAAAACACCAAATGGCATTCTAGTTCTTTATCCCTTTAGCAGTGAACATGGAAACCAAGTACAGAGAGTGCAAGTCCAAAAATGGAGATTACCTAATAGACTCGATAATTAATTCTCTGAGCCTCCTTGAAGAACCGTGAAGGCTGACCATCTCTAGCAAATTTTGCTCTTATTTTTTTAAACTTTTTTGTGGTTTTTTGCATGCTTATATCTG
>NW_004524595.1:9648323-9657310 GCF_000260255.1 Octodon degus | reverse complement strand
TGCTTGCCAGGCAAGCCTTATTCTAATTCTACTGAGCCATTTCCCCGGCCCCTAGCTAACATATTTTCAATATGTTTCTATGACAATTTCTTGTACCCAGAATATACTACGCTATGGTATTCATTATCTATCAATTCTTACAACTCCACAATATGAAGAAAAAGTGTTTTCTTAAAAAATAAGCAAAAGATTTAAATAAGAACTGTACCTGAAAAATTACCTCAGTCATCAGTCATCAGGAATTGCAAATTAAAACTAGTGCACGGAGCAGCACGGCTACAAGTTTTGCAGGAGAGTTTAGTTTTGCAAGGGTTGGTCAGGATATGCAACAACTGGAACTGTCACACTACTGCCGGGAATATACCACTTTGCCAAAGAATTTGTTAGTTTCCCATAGTTAAACATACTTTTACCACATTCACCACTAATTCTTGTCCTGTACGTTTACCCAAGAGAAATAAAAGCATATTTTTTTTGGCTATTCCCTTTTATTTTTTTTTCAAAATTTTATTGATAAACAGATAGCAATGAGACAGTTTCAAATCAAATGGGAAGTACAGTTTCAACAAATATGTTTTTACATAGAAATCCGTGAAATGAAACACATTGGGAACTTCCCAAAGTTCACTAATGGCTGAATGACATTTTATATCTATATTGTATACTATAGTATCTACGCTATATACCTCAACCTCCCCCAACCCAAAAAGAGAACAAAGAGGACATGCTATGAAGTAGCTAAGTCTTAAAAGAATTATGAGAAACTAATGAGAATGAAAAAACTAATCGCAAAACTTTGCAATGCTAGATTCCACTTAAACTTCTATAATATGCAACATATATATATATATATGAGTTATATAATTCCCTGACAGTAAATGGTAGTTAGAGCAAAGGATAAAGTGTAGCTCATTATATCCGATTTTATCACATAATTCATTTTATCTTATACCATACATTACTCAGAATTCCTAGTATTTCAAAATATTTCACTGTATTTTTCAATGTTTCAACAGCATCTTTAGAGTACCACAAAATCTACTATTATAACCTACTCAAATTCTTAAAAACAAAATAATATTTATAACCATATTTTGTTTTATTTTTACTATAGGAGAACTGGTAGAAATGCAAAAAAAATAAAATGCATGGCTGATTAATTTTCAGGGCTTAGGGAAGGCACAAGGGCAGTCTAAATTTAATCCAGATTTACCTTCTCCCTCAACACTTGAAAGGAATGAGACGGTCACTTGAACTATGATTATGCAGGAAATTCTGTGACCTGTGGATGGTGAAACACAAGCAGATCCACTCCTCTAAGTCTTAAATCAATATAATGGTTGGTTATCTTTAGTGTTTAAGTCATCTCCATTATCCAGGTTTATTTAACAATTTATTTACAGCTTCTAGATTTATTGAAATCTGTTTGACTGTTGACAGGCAACAAGCAGATGGGGTTTAGGATTGGTGAGTTAAAATCATTAGGCTCACAAATGGAGAGAGTGGACTCAGTCTAAGAACAGACTGCATTGTTGAAGATAAAACGAAAGGGTAACCTTTACACAGCAGCATTTTACACTGCAAAGTTCCAAAACACTGATGGAAACAGTTGCTTGTCCATCTGGCCAAGGTACTGAAAATTAACTTAAAAGCAGACTGCTATTTTAAGGTACCAATTGCTTTCTATAGATGGCCGTTCTGTTCATATGTAGGCCGCAAAGTCATCAAATGTAGCACTAGAATCTCAGTGCTATCTGCTGCTGGAATATCTTCTGTAACTCTGAAAGTTACCATGGAATCACTGTAAAGTTGAGACAGGTTGCAAGTAATAACTAATGTGTGCAGTTTATGAATTTAGACTATGAAAACACCAGGTGTTAGGCCATAAGATGTATATGGCTGCATTTAACAAGTAGCTCTTTTCGCACAATGATTCTAGGCTTTTAATAAAGTATTCTAATCAATAGTAAAATGCCTGACCAAAGCCATTAGCCTTAGTATTAGAAGGCTAAAAGGTAATATTATCCCAATTATATCATAGCTGCTAAGATGGCATGGAAGCAATTAGCTTAGAAATATGGTTAAATTACTTAAATTGTTGCCTTGAATATACCAAGAGGCAGACATACCAATTTTCCAGTGTTAAAATCACAGTGTACCCATGTAACAGAGTGGGTTTTAAGTTTTTGGGGAGGCTTTTTCTTCTCCTTAACTACACAAGTTTATTACCATTTTCTTAGGATTACAGGTCAAAGGTATAACATCAAAGTAGTACCACTTCCTGCAGATCTGCAAGGTTTCCTAGGAGATTAGTTAGCCTCCTTCTCAAGGCTGAGTACATCCACCAAAACTTCTAAGGACTCCTCCCCCCGGGTTTTTAAGGATTTGGAATTATGCAGATGCAAGTACATATATAAGGCATAGTGGAGCAGAAGGCTGGCTGTGATTGGCCCTCCATAAGGAAATAATTTGTCACTCTGATCCATCTCTCACCAATCCTGCGGTAGGACTGAGGCCATAAAACTGGGTTCTGGTCAAGTGAAAAGGAGGAAAAATGATAAATCACATGGAATGACAGTTTAAAACCTTTTACCAAGGAATTTGCTACCTTCGGTGATAATGTGAGAAATCATGGTACAGCTATTGAAAGCTTGCCTGGGCCTCCAAACCTCCTGCTTGGAGGAGAAACACTAAAGAAACGTCCAAGGCACACTGGGCATTGCCTCAGAAAGATAGATGCTTCTTCCGTGTCATTGTTGCGAAGTCATTTAATATTTTGAAGATCAAGGTTTATTTGTTGCCGCAGCATAGCCTGCAAGACCCTGACCAATGTGAAGCTAATAAAAAAGCCCTTTCTGTTTTAACTATAGCAAAGCAGCCAATGCTTTTGCTTCTTTTTATGCCTGGTACATCCCTGAGAGATTTTTGTTATAAACAACATTACTAGATATTCGACTAACAAGAGAACTCCAATATCCAAGAGTAATTTCAGCCACTTTCAAAAACCTAAACAATGTAACTTTGCATCTGTGTGGCACTTGTAGCTTTCTTCATAATGCTTTCAGGTGCTGAACTTTACCACAGCCCTAGAATTCTTTTTAAAGTGTGTAAAATCCCAACTCCACAGTGGTACAAAGTGTGTATCAGCAGGATTTTAAGTGTGGTGTCCGGCAGCCCAGCCAGGCAGCAGCAGACAAGGCAGGCCGCTGCCTCCAGTCCTCCTGTAATCGCGAAACACTCCGGGCTTTCAGCCTCGTTGCAGATTTTTACAAGCTTCACTTTTAATAATCTTTCTCCATTGCATCCCTGACTTATTACCTCCCTGGCTCCCAGCACTCTTATTTATATGCAGTTTCATTCCAGCTGCACATCCCAATGTTTATGCTATGCTTACTGTGTTGTCTCCTAACTAGAGTCCATTATCTGCTGAAACAAGAAGGATGTTCACGAATAACGCACGTCTTGCCTGTGGCTGCCAGACTAGCGGAGCCCATCATGGGGCGGGCAAAGATGTATCTCTGCTGCCAGGAGTAACCTGCTGTTTTCATGTGAGCATTACCTCCGGTAAAGAACTGGCCCCAACAGGAGCACGGGGACCGGAAAGCTGAGAGCACGTGATTCCTTCCTGAGAGACACACCAAGCACCTTTTCAAAGCCTCGCTTCCAGACTGCTTTGCCCTCTGACCAGGAGCCAGGGCTCAGGGTAGAGGGCCCCATTCATAGCTGCTGAACAGACTCTCTGTCAGGGAGGTTGCATTTATAGTCAAATTGGCTCAAAAAGAAGAAGGACCTCGTAAAGGAGGCTGGAAAACACTTGACCTACCTGCAGTGTGTAAAGATACTCAAAGCCAGATTCAAAAGCTACTCACCAGTTGCTGCCTAGCTCACCCATCTGCCCAGCGTAGAATAATAACAAAGGAGGAATGTGGGGGTATAGGGAGGCTGGAGGAAGGACTGAATGCTGGAGAGCTGTGTTCCCCAAGAATCACAACACAGGAGAAGCCCTCTCTCACGCCTTGTACTGTGAATTTCAGGTAATTGCAGAAGGTGGTGAAATGTTGGCTTTGAAGTCAGAGAATTAGGTTTCAAGCTCTGAACCAGTATTTAATAGGTGGATGCCATGGGTCAAGTCATTTAACCTTGCTGCAGCTTGATTTTCTCATATGTAAAATAGAGCATAACTACCTTTGCTGGGTTTTTAAGGATTTGGACTTATGCAGATGCATGTACATATATAGGGCATGGTGGGGCAGAAGGCTGGCTGTGATTGACCCTCCATAAGGAAATAATTTGCACTGTCATTCTGATCCATCTCTCACCATCCCTGTGAAGATTCTCTGTGTAGTACCAGTCCCTAAAAACAAAGAGGACCCCTTTGTATGGAACAGAAATCCAGCCTAAACCAGTGCCTAATGCTCAGTATGCATCTGTTGAAATAAATTGCAATGAATTGTGCTCAGAATTTTACATCCATAGGCAACTTTCCTGGTTTGCTTCACTGGTTTCTATATTCCTCTAAAAATTAAGCTTGGCTTATGCCTGCCTGGAGTTTCTGGGTATTTTATATGTGTATGAAGAATTTTATATTTGGTCATGTGTTTTCACAAAACTGAATTAATACCATGGTGCAATTTTTAAAAGTTGGGAGCAAACCCAATGGATCACATTTTTATCAATGTGCCACACATTTTGGACTGGTCTTCTGGAAACAGTGGTCCCACAGACTCACAAAAAGCCTTTTGTCATAGTGCTGTTGAAGGAGGGGCAGCCATTTAATAATGTAGAATACTGGTGCTGTGGCCTCTAAATCCTTCGCGGGATGTTAAGATTAGAAGGGAATTTAGAGGTCATCTGTCCTACCCCCACTCCAGGCAACGTCTGGCAGCTCCAATCAGGGAATCTGTGAACAGCTCTGGCTCCACAGGCACTGGCACCAACCGCAGCCCACACTGCCAGGCCCTGGGGCGGCAGATGCCCACAGCTGAGGGAGGGCTAAAAGGTCTATGTAGACAGTGTTGACCACCAGACATTAGAAAGTTCTGTCTGATCGTCCCCATTCCACAAAGTAAAGTAGAAATATTCTAGGTTTATGGACTCACATATGCTTTTAAGGTACAGAGCTCTAACATGTGTATTTCACACACACAAAAATAAATAAATAAATAAATAAATAAATAAATAAATAAATAAAAATCCAAAGATCTAAATATAGCTCAACTCACAGTCAGGACAGGTCATAGGCACAAAGCACAGTGTAATTCAGACAAGCTTTGATTTTTTTTCCCTTCACAGGTGTTTTAATTTTTTTATTAATTTTATTGAGAAACAAATAGCAATGAGACAGTTTCAAAACAGGTTAGTAGGACAGTTACAATAATTAATACATTGCATATTGTTGTCTTCATAGTAGTTATTCATAGTGCAAGATGCAGACATGATATCCTGCCCAAACACTGTTAGTACAAATCTTTCTTCTCATTAAACTAAGAGAAAGTAACTGTATAGCTATCCTATTTTGTATATACAGATACAAAATGGTCCTTCATCTATATCCATCTTTTTTGCTTAGTCTTGTCAGAAATGAGTATTCCATTGCCATTTAAATATTGTAGGTGCGTGAGCTCAGCAAAATAATCCAATACAGTCCAGTAGGCCATAATAGTAGTGGGTTATCTGTAGGACTGACAATGTCAGAAGTTGTTGACTTGAGCCTTTTACAGCTCAACATATTAATATGGCTCTGATTCATGGAGGGTAGATGCTAGTTGTTCTAACAATCTTTGCTTTAGCGATTAACTTGCTTGGATGATTTACTGCCCACTTGCTTTGTGAAAGTGTGTATTCAAGCGTGCATTTGTAAGACCTCCCTGATATCCTTATGAGAGAGTGGATGGATGTCCAGTTGTTCAAACTCAGGTAGTCTCAGACCCAATCCATATAGTGACCCAGAGAATACACAAGTCTGTCCCTTCAGTGCTGGAGTTCACCTTCGCCCTTGGCTAAGCTAGGCTTGGGCCATGGCTGATCCCTTATCTGCACATCTAAAATCTGTATTTACATTTTAAATCACTGTTATCTCACCCAGTTACATTTCGATAACCACAAAGTAGTTAAATTCAGAATGTTCCCTCTGAACTAAACAGTAAATAGTTTACTTTTCAAACAGCATGATTTCCGAAGCTTTTATTCTGCACCATCACTGTATTAAGAAAGCTGTCAAGTTTTGGAAATTCATGGAAAAATGTGAAGTGGCCTTTGTAAGCTCCAGGGGAACCCTCTGAGGCCTGACATTCTAAATGTGATGGCTCTATTTACATATATATTGTCCTTCCAAGGAAATGCTGGAGCTTTGGATCTGGGATTACTGGATGGAAACAGCTTTGGCTGTCATGTGGAGCCTTGTCTCCCTTATACTTCTATAGGCCTCTCATTCCCTCCCTCCCTCCCTCCCTCCCTCCCTCTCTCACTCATTCACTTATTCATCCAGAGTTTATTATTTTTATAACTGACCACGTTGGTTTCTATCACTATGGAGGACAGGAGCCACAGCTACTAGAGCAATATCCAGATACTCATGTAAATGAACATGTATTCTTAGCAATTCTGATCTCATCCAGAGAATTTTCAGGCAAATAGACATTATACTTGCTCTTTATCTGCAGTGTGTTGGTCTTAAATAGTATGAATCTAGATTTCTCAAGAAAAACACCTCCCTTCATTTCCTGCGCTATACACTGGCTTTGCCCTTTGCCTCCCCTCTCCTTGGCTTGAGTTTCTAGAACTTGACTCATTAATTTTGGCTCAGATGTCATGTAAAACTTTAGAAAAGTGGCTAAACTGGAAACAGACCTGGGAAAGGAAGGCAGGAAGTTTCAGTGAATGGCACCACCCAGAGAAACAAAGCTCTATGTGCATTCAGTATGCACCATGTCTACCTCATAAAGCCTGAAGATCAACACCCCAAAGTGATGGGGAAGAAAAAGGTAGGAGAAAGCCTTTTCCTTTACCTTTTTATGCCATCCAGGCTACAAGTGTACAGGTTGGTGCCACTTACACCCAGGTGGGTCTTCCTTCATTAGTATGTCTATCCTCCAGACACCCAGTGTTGTAAGCCGATTTGCTACACATTTCTTATCCAAGTTGACACCACAGTTACTTATGTCAGAATTTTGGCAATGTCCTAGACTCTGGGCTAAGAGCACACAGGTATCAGCCCATGGATGTTCAGAACCACCTGAGAAGCAGAGAACAGCATCTTCTTTTTTGTAGATGGCAAAATGGTGAACACAGCTTACATCAGCCCCCCAAATCTTTTTCAGTTAATAAGTGTCTCAGTTGGGATACAAAGCAACTCTTCAACTGCATGGTCTCCTTGGGCCAGTTGCTTTATTAGAGGAAAATAAAAGCTAAGGATAGAGTTCAAGACATAACTGAAGTGTTTACTATTTTATAAATGCATTGGGGTTAGACTAGGGTAGTGCCTCATGTTGTGAACTTAATACTTTCCACCATTCAGGCCACAGAATTCATCCCATGATCCTGATTGCAACCAAATTGCACACATACATTACAACCAGAATCATAAGAAGGATTCAGTTTGTGAACTGAGGTGCCACTGTATATATTATTTGAGTTCCCATTTTACTTCCCATGGTGATAAATAATAGTCAAAGTTAAAGGATCTGGAGGAGATAATGCCTCCCACATTGAAGAATCCCAAGAGATCTACTGGGAATAAGGGCAGTAAAATACATAAAGGCAAAGACTACATCTGTGTGTTCTATTTCCATGCACCATAAGACCCCAATTTGGGAGCTCTTGCTACTTCACTTTCACAAGTTCTGTTTCCCCATAAATACTGGAAAGTTTCACAGACAAATAGATGAACTTATAAAATGTGAGACATTTAAAACAAAATATGATTTATGGAATTGTTTACTGTTGTCCATCATTTGACATACTATAGTTCTCCTTAGTCATAAATATTTATATCTCTATGCACTTAATAATGGGCATAGACACTGCAGTGAAGAGGAAAGAGTCTGACCAGTGTTCTTCATTCATTAATCAAATAGATATTGTGTTCCACATTTGTGTTTGATTCTAGTCCCAACTGTAAAAAACAAAGGTATATAGCTCAAAGGCCCTCACCCTTGAGGACCTGATAGGGTATCTGGTAGCTAAAAACATAAAATAAGGAGGAGCCCTGAAGAGGACCACAGGCTACAAATACCTGTGTGGCACATGGTGGAACTGAAGTCATAGCTCAGATGTCTTAAGAATGTGATTTATCCTTGGGGGCAAAATAAGCCCACATTTTCAACTGGCTGTGTGGTTCTCACACACAGGAGCTAGAGAAAGCCAGGATCTCAGTCTTCCAGGTGGAGAAAGAACTAGGGGGAGCTCAAAGTGCGACCTCTAAAACACACATGGAAAGCAGCGTGGAGGTCCATTTCCAACAACCCACAGGAGCACTGAATAGGTAAGATTTGCAGACTCAAAGCAGTCTGGTCATCCATGGTCTGGGAAATTGTGTTAACTTTTACATTGATGTAACTTTTAAGTCACGTAGGGTCACAATGGAAATCAGAAGACTGGCAAAGAATTCAGAAACACAGTTCTTGGAATGAACACTGAAAGCTGAGAAAGGCTCATCTGCAGAAAATGAAAACAAGGCACCGAAGCAGAAGAAGCAGTATTTGCAACAAAGTTGGAGGAATAAAACTTTTTGTCCTGGTGCTTGGGGAGGAAGAGCTTCTTCCCCACAGGATTACCACAAACAAAGGAAAATTCCCCTCAGGAATCGGGAACTTGAGTTGTTTCCCCCAACTAATGTTGACAGTATAATGGATGTCATTTTCTTTATTCATACAATTGTACTTCAATAATCTAGGTCTAAATGGTACAATTTAGCTAATTTGATTTTAAAATATTTATGAAATACCTATTAAAATCCTGGTTTCTTTGGTGAAAGACCAGTTAGGAGA
>NW_004524595.1:9646020-9648223 GCF_000260255.1 Octodon degus | reverse complement strand
TGCATTCAGTGGTCCATCCAGGATGCTGCCACATCTGCTCTTGCATTAGAATCAGAAGAGAGGCCACAGAGTGGGGAGCCCGGCATCAGTCTGGACAATGAGGTTTGTGGAAACACTGATGAAGCTTCTCATATGGAAAGCACAGCACTGGAAAGCATATCCATCCACGAATCAGGCTTTGAATGCTAACCTAGGGCCCTTTAGGAAATAGCTGAGGAAATGGTCTGACCTCAGTAGGACTCAGTTGCTGAAATATAAATGGGAAAAATAATATCAGCATAATACCACATTTCTTAAATGCTATCTCAGTTCAGTTTTAGAGTTGTCTTGTGTCCTTTCTTGAGGGCATTATACATAGTCCACATCCCAACCACCATTCTTAGTAGACTGTCACATCCAGGTCACTATAAATACACTCTAATCTGCCCAGGGCTGCCTCGCAAATAACCAGGAGCACCCTTAAACCTCAAAACATGCTGAAGTTATTCACCATGGCAAATCCTAATCTGCTGGCTCAACCTCACTCTTTCCTGCTTGTGGAATCCATAATAAATGTGCTAGCTTCAGTCCCCTTTTTCCCTCATGATTGCTCCTTGTGCTTTCCCCTAGTGGGCCTGAGTGAGACACTGTGCTCTCCCCGGGGAACTGAGCACAGCATAAAACTGTAAGATCTTTCAGTTTCTCTCTCTTGATCTGGTTTCACTACTTGGAGCCAAAGGCTGTTAGTGGAAATGGTGTGTTTCACTGCTGAGCTGAGGCAATAAAAACACCAAATGGCATTCTAGTTCTTTATCCCTTTAGCAGTGAACATGGAAACCAAGTACAGAGAGTGCAAGTCCAAAAATGGAGATTACCTAATAGACTCGATAATTAATTCTCTGAGCCTCCTTGAAGAACCGTGAAGGCTGACCATCTCTAGCAAATTTTGCTCTTATTTTTTTAAACTTTTTTGTGGTTTTTTGCATGCTTATATCTGGTAATCTGAACAACTAATTTGAAGATAACAATATGCAACATAACAATCATTGCTGAATTTAGTGAAATTCTCTATTGTTTCTAGTGTGGTTTATTATTTTTTTTTACTATTTTATTCTCAAAAAAATGTGGGCTGGCCAGTGGATTAAAGCACCTGCTTACACAGAACAGGGCCCTGGGGGTTTGATTCCCTGGCCTGCCATGCTGGGGTATGCTGAGACAGCAATTGAGACTGGGCATGGTGGCACATGCCTATAATCCCAGCACTTGGGAGGCTGAAAAACAGGATCACTACAAGTCCAATCTGTGTAGTGAGACCCTGTAGACCCTGTACTAAATACATAAAAATAAAATAGAAATAAAGATAAATAAAAATCACCAAACAATAAAAGTAAAAAATCTGTCAAAGTATCTAACATAAGCATCTAAACAAGCAGAAATTAGACCCACAATTCTCCAATAGAAAGATATATAGACGTGAATTCTCCAATAGACAGATAGATGTTACTAAAATCGCAGAGCCAGATTCTAAGTCAAAGGAATTTCCAGAGTAACAGTTTACCACTGGACTGGGAAAAAAAAATGATGTTTAGGGTCCAAGCAGAAAGTTCTCCACATTAAACAAATCAATGCTCATTGTTCCAAAACAAATAACCAAGGTAAATCATTGAGTGACTTTCATCAGCACTAGCCATCATAAAAGAATGAGAACTAGATTTGCCCTCCCTCCACAATCAATTAGAAAGCTATACAAGAGTATTAACCAGCATTAAATTGGGACCCAAAGCTCAGGACACTGATCAAGCAAAAGGGGAAACCAGAACAAAATGAGTTCTGCGATTTCCCTATTTTCTTCCAAAAGACACTTGGTAGACCACGTGTCAAGAGGGGAGAACCCAAAAAGAGTGTGACCCTGGCTGAGTAGAGGACCTAATGAACAAGATTTAAGGGAGATTGATGTAGTTAAAATGCACCAATCCACGTGCCCTAGGGAAGGAAAGCACACAGAAGAAAAACACCAGAAATCCACATCTGGCTTCTTGAAACTTCTATTCAATGTGAAACTGTGTAGTCACAGCATGATACAGCATGAAGATAGACAAAGAACAACATCCATAAACTAAACAAATTTCAAAGCTTATACAGGCCTGGGAGACAGCTGAACCCCAAAGAATCAAAGCTGCAAGACTTCAGTGAACATCCAGATCACTCAGTAGAGACAAAAAAA
>NW_004524595.1:9640164-9644237 GCF_000260255.1 Octodon degus | reverse complement strand
GAGACAGACAGACAGAGACAGACAGGGAGACAGAGACAATGTACTTTCTATTCATCTATAGACATTGGTCTTAATCAGTATGAATCTGGACTCCTCATGAAAACAACCTTCCTCTATCCCTATGCTACACATTGACTTTACCCTTTGCCTCCCCTCTCCTTGGTTTGAGATTCCAGGAGTTGACTTGTTCATTTTGGCTAAGATGTCAAGTAAAACTTCAAAGACAGAGACAGAGGCAGAGGGAGAGGCAGAGACAGAGACAGAGACAGAGACAGAGACAGAGACAGAGAACAGAGAAAACTTACATCACAGAACATCAGACCAGTGTGATCCAATCATAGAGGCAGAAGGTGCTCACATTTCTCCAAGCAAAGGAATTGGTGATAAATATGAAGTGATAAAAATAAACTATATTCTGTAAGAGAGCAGAGATTGGGGAGAGAGCAACAAATCAATCAAATGACTTTACAGATGAAGTCAGAAGAGGGTGTTGGCCATTTCAGAAACAAAACATGTTATGTGCCAGTGTAAAAAGCTGCAAGTGTGGTATAAATTTGGGAATGATGAGAAATTGTATAGCTTAAGAACTGACAGAGGAGAAAGATTAGAGCCCAACACAGAGTGCCTTAGAAGGCAGCTTAAGTTTAACTTTTAGTAGACAAGAAAGAGCTATCAAATTTTCTTCACCAAGCCAATGACAAAGATGGATCTGTCAGATGGTATAGGAAAAGAAGGTATGCAAGGAGCAGAGAGATAGTATGCTCAGTGAAACACCATTGTCTGAGTGTGAGAAGATCAAGCCTGATCCAGGGATTTGACTGTTGGCATGGAGATGAGGGATGAAAATAAACGCTGAGAGATGAGGGTTATTGGAGATGATTATTGCATAAGAAATGTTGGATGAAAGAACATGAGAGAGGTTCTTGGGACTCCCAGATCCAGCCCTAGCCCAGGCCTGGGGAGTGTGTGGGAGAGCTTCTTGCTACCCTTCACTGGCGGGACCTGTCTGATCCAAGCCCAGGTGCAGCATGGGTGAGACCCACTTCCACCCCCTTGGGACCCCTACCACGAGTTCACTGTATCCTCCCACTCACACTCAGTGAGTGAGAACTTCTGCTGCGTTCTCAGGACCCCCAGATCCAGCCCTAGCTCAGGCCCATGAGTATGTGGGAGAGCTTCCTCTCCCCACTACTCCACCTTGGCCCCTTCAGACTCAGCTCAGGCCCGGCATACAGGCCTGAGGGGAATCCCTGCACCTGAAAATCTGCAGAGAGAGTAGGAGACAGAACCACCCAGCTAGTCCAGGAGCAGAACATCTTGCCAGAGGAGCACAACAGGTTCATTCCCAAGGGCAGCAGCAGGAAGAAGCTGAGCACAGCAGCCAGACCCAAGCCAGGCACAGCTGGATAAATTCAAATTTTGTAGATCTGCACCTGAAGTTCAGTAGTTACTAAGGTGATAACTGCACCAACGCTCTACAACAAAGGTCAGAAGACAGTGCTATACAAAATAACAATGAAAAGGAGCAAAATGCAATCTCAGAACCCAAGACTCAGGTCAATAATTTTTGACATTTCCAGTTAAGCGGAAGACCCAATACTATTATGGGATGTTGGACTCTTTTAGAATATTTTGCTGAGTTTACACATCTATAATATTCAAATAACAGAACTTAACAAAAAAGGGGTATACAGATGAATGTCCATTTTGTATCTGTGTATTCAGAGTGGTTGGGATAGATATATAGTTACATTCTGTTAATGAATAGAATGATATGTTCTAATGGTGTTTGTAAATAGGATATCAAGTCTGCATCCTGTACAGCAATTAACCACTAAGAAGAATGTATGCAGTGTGTTAAATATTGAAACTGTCCTACCGATTTGATTTGAAACTGTCTCATTGCTATTTGTTTATCAATAAAACTATGGCAAAAAAATAATCAGTGTCAAACCTACAAACAATAAACTGCTTAATAATTAAAAACTAAAAAAAAAAGAAGAAGAACCCAAGACCACCCATAAGAAGTGCAGAAGACACTAACACAGAACAAATTGGGAACCACACAGCTGAAATCAATGAATCAATGGCTTCTGAAATAAAGAAACAACTGCAGAAAGGTATAGAAGAACTCAGATTGGAAATGAAAAAAAGAAACCCCTGAATTAATAACATCCGCAGTAAAGAATCAAATGCAGAAACATATGGAGGAAACCAAATACCCACACAGAACAAATGCAGAGGACACTAGCTCAGCTGAAATGTATGAATTAATAATGTCAAAAGTAAATAAGCAGCAGCAGAAACTTATAGAGGAACTCAGAGAAGAATTATTTTCTGAAAAAAAAATAATTCTCTGAACTCATAGCATATGAAGAAAAGAAACAAATATAGAAACATGGGGGGGAACCCCATTTTGAAAAAAACTCTGTGGTGTAAGAATTAATAACTACGTCTAAAGAAGGCATTGATAAAGAAAAGAAATAGAGGAGATTAGAAAAATGGCAGATTCCTTGAATGAGCAATACAGGAAAGAAATAGATCACATGAAGCCGAGTCAAAGAGACATAGAGGAATTTAAAATCTCAATCACAAGCTTGAAAAACTGTTTGAGTGAAAGTGAAGGCAGAGTTTCAGATCTTGAAGACACTGGTGCAGCTAGTGAAAAGGTAAGAAAAGATCTCTTAAAAACAATGATGATGCAGGAAAAAATAATTCATCACTTGCAAGACGAAGCAAAAATGAACAATTTGAGACAAATAGGTATCAATAAGAAAGAGGGAGTCAATACACATGACATTAAAAAAATATGGGCAAAAGTAATAGCAGAAAACTTCCCAAATATGAGGAAACAATCTGACATTCAGGTAACCGAAGCATACAGAATGCCAAGTAACTTCAACTCAATTAAAAACACACCAAGGCATATAACAGTCAAGATCCCAGAAATACAGCACAAGAATAATACACTGAAAGCCGCTAGAGAAAAACAGATCACACTCAAATGAAAACCCAGCAGAATTATAGCTGACTTCTCTTCACAAACCATGAAGGCAAAAAGAACATGGAGCAGAGTAATTCAAGTCCTCTATGAAAACAAATTCCAGCCCAGACTACTATACCCTGCTAAAATCTCTTTCAAGTTTGATGGAGAAGTGAAATGCTTCCATGACAAAGAACAACTAAAGAATTTCATGATGGCAAAGCCAACCTTACACAGGCTCCTGAAAGATGTTCTAGAGAGGGACCAAAATGATCAGAACTCCACAAATGAGATCAGAAGCAACCAACTAAACAGGGCAAACAATTAAACACAGAAGAAAAAGGAGTAAACAACAACAGGTAAATAACATGTCAACCTTAAGTAAATACATCTCAATTATAGCCATCAATGTTAATGAACTCAATTCACGAATTAAAAGAAACGGACTGGCATAGTGGATTAGGAAACAAAATCCAACAATATGCTGTATACAAGAAACACATTTAACTCATAAAGACATTCATAGGCTGAAAGTCAAAGAATGGAAAACATGTCCCAGCACCTCAGAAAAAAGCTGGGATAGCAATTCTATTCTCAGACTGTCTCAACTTCAAACCAAGATTGATCAAGCAAAATAAAGAAGGCCACTTTATACTTGTCAGGGGAAAAATACAAGAGGAAAAGGTAACACTCATAAATATGTATGCACCAAACACGGGAGCACCAAATTATGTAAAGCAAATTTTAATGGACATAAAAAATCTAATATCCAATACCACAATTTAAAAGGAAACCTTAACATGCCCTTATCCCAAAAAGATATGTCAACCAGACAACAAATTAGCAAAGAAATAACAGAGCTGAACCAGAGCTTGAAACAAATGGACTTGGCGGACATATATACAGTGTTCCACCCAAACACAGCTGAATACACATTTTTCTCAGCTGCACATGGGTCATTTTCTTTTTTTTTTTAACTTTTTATTTAATTTTTTATTTATTTGAGAGAGAGAGAGAGAGAGAGAGAGAGAGAGAGAGAGAGAGTGTGGTGTGTGTGTGTGGCCAGCTCAGCCCACCAGGGGGCGGGGCT
>NW_004524595.1:9625874-9636289 GCF_000260255.1 Octodon degus | reverse complement strand
AAAAGGAAGGCCACAAGGAAAGCCAACATTTTGGCCCTAGCCTTCTAAGGTCAATTAAGACTCAGGACATATGAGAACCTGTACTGTAACATCATGTAACTGAGTTGTATCCCAAATTTTCTGATCAAGGAGATTATGGGGCTAAAGAGGAAAGTGATCAATGATGTAGAGTGTGCCTAAGGAGAGTCACATGGAGAGAAAACATTCTCTCAGGCTTTCAAAGAGAGCAAATTGGCCAAGCAATGATCGTGACTCATCCACATGGCTGACACTGACAAAGGATCTGCAATCTGAGGTTCAGGATCTCAGGATAAGTCCTGAGGGAATTTGACTGACCTTATCAGATCCAAAAGCTACAATTTTTTTACATAATTCTTGCTTTGTCTTGGTCTTAACCATCCAGCAGAAAAGTATAAAAATGAAGTATAAGAAATAAAGCCATGTTGTTATATTGAGCTGTAGGGGACTGAGGTCAACAATATCTGACATTGCCAGTGAAGGGGAAGACCTAATACTATTATGGACTACTGGACTACTTGGGAATATTTTGCTGAGTTCACACACCTATAATATTTAAATGATGGAACTAAACAAAAAAGGGGGATATAGATGAATGACCATTTTGTATCTGTGTATTTTAAATGGTTAGGATAGATATATAGCTACATTCTGTTAATTCAAGGAATAGAAGGATTTGTTCTAACAGTGTTTGTAAATAGGATATCATGTCTCCATCTTGTACAACAAATAACCACTAGGAAGGCAATATGCAATGTGTTAATAATTGGAAATATCCTACCAATTTGATTTGAAACTGTCTCACTGCTACTTATTTCTCAATAAAATTATGGGAAAAAAAAAAGAACATGAGAGAAGAAAGGTATCATAATATGGGAAAGGGCCTGGGGGCAGCAAGAAAGTGAGTGTTCAGTTATCAGTGCTGTCTCCAATACCAACCATGACTTGAAAGCCTTAGGAGAGTGTGGTGTGAGGGGCAGTGGGGACAACACTAGAAATTTAAATGCACAACAGCTCTCAACATCACCTCAGGGGAAGGCAGGCTCCCAACAATTCCCTTTCTCTAAAGAAACCAGCAATACCCTTCCTCCACACATCCCAGAGAGAAGCTCTTCTTTGTAGATGACTACTGGTGTGAGAGGTGAAACTGGTGCTTGTGCTCCAGAAAATGTCTTTAAAAACAGAAGGTATTTATGAACACATTGGGATTTTGTTCTTCCTGTTACAAGAACATTAATTTCTGCTCTCCCTAACTCTTCACCTACTCTTCCTGAGGGCTACCTTCCCCAAACAGGAGCAAATGGGTGTTAAAGGACTCAGGGGCAAAAGTGGGGGAGGCCATGGCTTTAAGCTTGAGCACACATGAAGGCCAGCACTAACACTTAGGGGACATGGAGTTACTTAAGCTTGCCTAATTTTAATGGGAGGCAGCCTGCCACTATCATGTAAAAAGCCAATCTACTGCAGATCCAGAGCCTTGCAGTAGCTTCCTGACCCCTTGAAGACATGAAGCTTTACTGACTCTACAATGATTCATTAAATTATTCTGAAGTCAATGAACCCATGGATTTAAATAGTCAACAGAGAAGGTTTTGTAAGTGGTTTTCATTGTGAGTATCAAGTGATAATGAGGCATCAGGCCTCAGATGGCTTCTTAATCACGCAGCTGGGCAGGTCTGCAGAATCCCCATCATAAATAGGTGACTGCTTCTCTGAAGACAAACCTGGAAGGGGAAGCTTACAAAGGAGCTAAAAATCCTTAGAGGCTGGTTCTCCTCTTCAGATTACTGATATCCAAATTCCGCTAAGTATGGGTCTCACTTTAACTCAGCCACCCCAATTAATGACTTGTTTGTTGACTTGTTTAGGAGTAGCTCTTCTTTAAGCTAAGACAGATTCAATTACCTCTAAGATGCAATATTCCAAAATCAATGAGGATCTGTGACATATTTAGATGCAATTCATTGGGAGAGAAGGAAATTTTTTAATCTTTTTGGCTGGGAATGTGATATTAGCTTCCTTCAACTCATTAATTATTGCCACTAAATGAGGGCTCACTATCTGCAATACACTACTCTAAGTACCAGGGAATTTTTTTAAAAATGGATGCAGCCAATCTGTATCTTCTGTGAGTACAAGATTATAGGTACAGTCTTGCAAACAATAAGACTCTTGGGGAAAGTCGAGCTGTGACTAAACAGCAGTAGTACTGGTATTATTAATTTTACTATTAGTAATAATAAAATGAATATATATATATCAAATACAATGTTTATTATATAACAGTGTGATCAGTGTGAACTACTGCTATTCTAAGTATCTAAATATGGTAATTCAATTAACCCTTTTAACAGCCTGCAATGTAGCTACAGTTTTTAAAGGTCAAGGAGTGTAGGCTACAGAAGTTAAGTAATTTACACAAGGTCATAAAACTAGCAAGTGGCTGTACGGCATTTTGTGCTAGGTTTCCACAGTCTGGGTCTGCATGGCATACTGAATGACTATACTGTTGCAGTTTAGAACACAATTCCTCCATGTGAATGTTCAAGAAGGCTTCATGTAGAAACTCAGTGCACCTTGACAGATGAGCTCAGATTTCTGTGTGTGAGGAAGGGGTAAGTAGACTGGGTAGATGGAAGGCACCCCTACCCCAGTTACAGCCTAGAACCACACAGAGCCAAGATGAAAGGCAGGATGGCCATGTAGTGGTATCTGGAGCCAGATCACTCAGCTTGGAAACCTGACACTAGCATGTATTGGCTCTCTGACTTTAGAGGAGCTACTTAACCTCTCTGTCATCCTTGGTTTCTTATTATAAAATGTATATTAAAATATACAAAGGCAAATTGACCAATATTTATAAGCCACATAGAAAAGTCCTGACAGACAGTGTCACGTAAAGCCTTTTAAAATTAATACATGTAAGTTTAAGGGCCAGCCAAATAGCTCAGTGGATTAAAGCACCTGCAAGCAGGCACAGGGGCCAGGGTTCCATCCCATGGCCTGTCATGCTGTCCCTGCCACCAAAGCATGCTGAGACCACAATTGAGACTGGGCGTGGTGGCATATACCTGTAATCCCAGCTCTTGGGAGGCTGTAAACAGGAGAATCACTATGAGTCCAATCTAGTAGTGAGACTCTGAACAACCTGTAGACCCTTCCCTAAAATACAAAGAAAAAAAACCTACAAAAAATACATTTAAGTTTAAAGGCATTGAAAGTTAGACCTGTGTAAAAGCTAAATGATATTCAGCTATGTCTTAATTACTTTTTCATTGCTGAGATAAAATATCCTACACTCAAAGGCAAAGTGGGAAAGTTTTATTTAGTTAATACATAATAGAAGCTTCAGTCCAAAGTTACCTTGCTCCAAAGCAAAGTGGCACTTGGTATACAGGGGCACCACAGAGGAGAGAAACGGTTCACTGCAGACAAAGATAGCAAAAGCAATAAGGGATATTAGCAGCATCTTTCTATCCCTTTTATCCTGCACCGACTTAGGGCAGGTAGCACTCACAGCTTTAATCTTAGTGCCCTTGAGCCTAGTGTTGCACCATGAATCAATCCCAGCCTAGTGCACTTTCGATGCAGCCAGCTCAGAAAAAAAAACCCACCTATGACCCCAGGAGGTTTTTGGGAGGACATAGCAAACTGCTCCATAGAATGTGTCTTTCTTACCATGTTCACCTTCAAGGCCCCTATCCTCCATGTCTCAGCATAATCTTTGTTTGGAAATAAAATCCAAGGACAGTTCCTGGTCAAATGCCACTATACAGGACACTGGTACAATTGACATCAAATTAACCATGAACATTTACCCAGAGCCTGCATGTGCAAAGCTGTTTTGAGTATAGTCAGTAATTTAGACGAAAAGTAGGAGGAAACACAGTTAGAATGCCTCCAAGGAGAACCGGTTGCCCTGAAAGCCTGTGGCTATATCAGGCTCATGGCTGGCTGTGGTACATTGCAGATGTGGCTGCTTTCAATGTTTGGAGCTTTCCTGGGAGTAAGAGAATGAGTCAAGGGGGTCAGAAGCCCTTACTAGCTCATTAGTGCTATCTAGATTTAAAAGAGAGATTCCCAAATCCCAAGGGGTGGCTCACTGCTTGGAACAAAACCTGATGCATTAACATCCTAGTATTCCAAAATGATCCCTGAAGCCCTGCAGTTATGCTGATGAAATGTGATTTATACCGAGACTGGTGCTGCCAAGGTCCCGGCTGGGGAGGCAGCGTAGCAGGGGAATAATTAAATATCCAATGGCTTTCCCTATTTTTGAACCTTTTGATTAAATGGGAGAAGTGTAGTTCAGGAGTCCTGGACTCTCCTGATCTCTGGCCCATATGGATCTCAGACCTAGTTTGTTGTCACGAAAGACCCTGCTCTAGCAGACCAGCAGGCTTTGGTAAGCACCCCAGAGGCCACTCCAAAGCCAACGCTCCCTGAACTCCCTGCCTTCAACCTGAGGATTAGCCTGGATTCAAGCTCCAAAGCTGCTGTGGTTTCCTTTGGGAGGATGTATTTGTGAGGGGCATGAGTGGAGAACATGCTGGCTGAAGAAGGAGAAACAGAACGTGTACTGTGCAACAAAAATGCCCCTATGTCCAGTTTTAAAATCAGCACTATCTCAGAGATGTTAGAAGTCGGGCTCGTGTTGCACTCTGCACCCCACCCTGGGGTCCCACTGAGATCCAGAGAACAGGATGTTAGGGAAAGGCCAGCTTAGCAGTGCTCCCACTGCAGTCACACGGACTAAGGCTTGTGTGCAAAGCCTACACACTGAGAAGTGCGATCTGGGTGCTCACAAGTTTGCTATCCAGGATAGCTTCCATTAGAGATCAGGTAACGGCTGCTCTCACCATAGGTCAGTGTATGAGTCTGGAGAAGCTGACTGTCAGAACAAGCAGCGCTCCACACGCAGCGGGTAGTGGCTTAGCACGGTACATGGAGGTTCTTTCCTGTCTTCTCACCGTCGGCTGCAGGTGTGGGGCCTCTCCAATCATTAAGGAATCCTGTGTGCTGCTCAGATACAGTGGCTTCCCTGTCTCCTGAGACACTGGATGGCTCCTTTCCCTACCCTTGGCAGATAGGAGGAAAAAAGGAAGTGTTAGGAGCCAACTCTGATAAAAGCTCCCACCCTCCCACTCATGTTCTCTTGTCACAGCGCCCTACATAACTGGTAAGATTTCCATGAAAGGAAGAAAGGGAAATAGAGTCCAACTCTACATGCATAAGACAAGCAAGTAAGCGGGCTACCAGCAGGGCTCTCAGGGAAGGAACAGTATCTGAACTCTGTGAGTACTGTCGGGCCACGTTGCTGTCCAGTCTCTCACGTTAGAAGTAACCTCGGGGGCTTTTCAGTTGTCTCCTGGGGTTCAGCAAAGCACAGACATGCGTGGTACTGGTAGATGCACCTCCTTCATGGTCCAAATATCTAGACTACTTCTGCTGCACATTATGTATGTTTGACCACTATCTAACTTGGATTCACTGAACAGTGCTTGGAATCTATCATCTGAAATACAAACTAATTTATAATGATCTCACTGTCCATCCTTTCATATGGAGTTCAAAGCCATCTAATCCCACAGTTTAAAGCAAGTACCAAATCACTTTCAATGCTAAATCCATGTGTGTGTGTGTGTTTCTGTGATCAGAGTCTTCTGAGTAGAGTGGTCTCCCGAGCTCATTGCTTTCCTTTTTCACCTTCTTGTAAAGGCCCTAACTAATCACAGAGTATATATCTTGGTTCTTGGACCTCAGAAAAAGATGAAGGGCAGAACCTCAGAAGTGGAAGGTGCCCTGGCTGTTTGGTCTGAGACTCAGCAAGCAGGAACTACTGGTTTTTGCCAGAGCTAGCAACAAGAACTCATACTCCTGGCCCTGTCTCCTTCTGGACTGTCCCTGTTTCCGACTCTAGCTCACCTTGGAACTCCCTCTATTGATCAGCTAAGGCTGGCATGAGGGAAGACTGTATGGATTACACAATAGACATTTATTTTCTCATAGTTGTGGTGGTTTGAAGTCCCAGGTGAAGGTACCAGCAGGGCTGGACTATGGTGAAGTTTCTCTTCTCATGAATACAGTCCCTTCTCACCATGCCCTTGCATGGTCTCTTCTATGCATGCAGGGAAATGGGGTGGAGAGAGAGAGAGAGACAGAGACAGAGACAGAGAGACAGACAGAGATAGAGACATAGAGAGACAGAAACAGAACTTTGCTATCTCTTGCCCTTCTTATAAATGCATCAGTCTTACCAGATTAGAGCCTGTGCTTAAGACTTCATGGACCTTAGTAATCTCCTACACAGTCCCATTTCCACAAACAGTCTCCAGGAATTTACCACATGCATTTAAGGGCACACAGTTCTGCTCATATCGCCCCACTCCTAAGGCCACCTTAAGTCCTCATGTGCAGTGGGGAACTGTACGCAGCTGAACACCACCACATGGGATGTTCCTTGGCCTCCTAGCAGGTCAGGGCCTGGGACCACGTGTTACCACTCAGTGGTCACCCACTCAGAGTTTTCCAGATCCTTCTTCCCTCCTCTCAGATGGAACCCTAGAGCCTTGTCTTCTACTTTCCTGAAGACTCTGACCATAGGAAACAGGGCACCAGCTCCTGTGGCCAGACAGCTTCAGGATTTTCAGTAAGAGCCTTGGCCCTACCTTGAACAAGCATTCAGTGGTGAATTCCCACATCTGACTTTTGTGTTCTGATCCCATTTGTCACCTGGTGGGGATCTTTTATGCCGTCTACAGATTTGGGTTGATGTTGGCTGACATCTACTTCGGAAGTAGCATGGTTCTTATCTTTCCTGTGGGCAGAGATGGAAAAAGGACATGTGGCTTCTGGGGTCCCTGAGGAATGGGGAGCCTGCTCAGGGACCATGCGGAAGTCAGGATTGCATTTCCTTCATTTGAGATCATCCCAGGACCATGGGGTGGGAGGTAGGGAGGAGAGAGCTCAAAATACAATGAAAACATTCTACTTTCTGTGCCATCGTCTATGCCATGTGACCCTGGGTGTGTGACAACTGCTGTCTGTTCCTGGCTTCCCCAACCTGCTGATTAGGATATGGAGGATCTTTGTCCCCTCAGACCCAGTTTGCCTTATCATGCCAACCTGCTCCCTAATGCCTTTTGCTTTTCCTTCCTGGCTCTTGACATTCAGAAGTGACCATTCCAAAAGCACCTCAGATTCTACAGATTCCTGGTGAGTCTCCCAATCAGACTCATGCCCCAAGATTTCCCTGGATAAAATGTGCCCCATGTCCCCCCTAGTCAATGTCCTGTCTCATTTTCCAGCTCACAAAGATGAATGTTCAACATTTGCACAGAGGGAATGGAGTATTTCTTCTAGGAAGTTAATAAGATTGTATATTTTAGCCTCAGGGCACTAGAGAGGGGAAAAAATTCCCTGAAACAACATGTCTCTTGTTTAATAAAGTTTTATTATTATTATATATGAGTGTGTGGGAAAGAGAAATCTATATCCATTCTCTGCCATCACAGCTTTATTGGTTCTGAGCTTTAAAAATCAGTTTGGTGACTAACAATAAAGAACTGACTGACCGGTGATTTTTAATGTTTGGATCTTCCAGGAAGCAATCTAATTGCATGAGAGCTTATTGGAAAGTGTAGATGATGTGAAATGAGATAGGCCAAGGGGCAGCTGGGCTGGCTGGCTCATACTCTGGGTAAGACAGGCAGGACTGTGGGGGCCTCCAAGGGCTGTGGCCCAGTCCACACAGCACTGGCACCAAGGCAAGGGAGCACCGTGAGGAAGATGGTTCCTTTCCTTTGCAAGCTCCAACCTCTAAATCTTTGTCTAAAAGCCTCCAGCAGAGAGTGCCATGCCACATCCTTCCCCTGGTAAAATTCTGTCCCTCAGACTGGCTGCACATATCTGCCATCATGTGTGCATGTGGGATGTCATGGGGACTTTTCAGAGGGCTGGCAGTACGAGCTGGGGTTCTCTGTGAAAGAGTATGCCCTGCTTCCTCTTTGGAACTGAGCAAGAGATCCAAACAACTCCAGCCCACCTACAGTCTCCCAGAATCCAGGATTTTCTCTGGTCTACACATGGTTCCTAACGTCTCCTGAGGAATCACGAGAATCTGTTTCTAGAATCTGCAGTTTGAGGTCAGGCTTTCTCCCTTTCTCAAGTTTCAATGACTCTATTCACACCAACTTTGGAAGCCCTTGGCCAGATGAAATCTAACATTTTTCAAAGTCAACTTTCCAATACTGGAGTAGCAGCTGTGACCTTCTTCAGATGTCAGAGTAATATTTTGTGGTCAGGTGATACAAGCTAACCCAAACTCAGCCATCATATCCCCAGGGAACTCAGATGACAGATGTGGTGTGGGATAGTGAATGGATAGGGTGGAGTCACATAGGTGAAGGGACAAAATCTTATTGGGTGAGTGCCAGAACTATAAGCATGAAGAAGGAAAATGTGCCTGCTATCTTCAGCATAGCTCACGGGCTGTCCTGTGCTACCCCAGTTCTGAGGAGCCAAAGGTGCCTGGTGACCTGGAGTCCTCCCTTGAAACAGCTCTCAGCACCTGTAAGGTGGATGCAGGGATAGGCCATAGTCTCAAGGCAAATGCACCCCAGGCCACAGAGAAATAAGCCTACACTAGGGCAATTATACACATCGACAATAGAAAATAGATACTGATTTGAGTAAAGGAAATCTCTATACACCTCTGAGATTATATACATTAAGCAGCTAGTCTCTCTGTCTTGGCCCAAGACCAAGGATAATGGCCAGCTATTTGTGGGCTCCATGCCTTTCTTCTCCAGCAGGAAGAGCACTGAAAGGAAAACTCTAAGAATGTAGAAATGCCAGCTAAAGTTAATAAACAGCTGTTTGGATCAGAGTGGCTGTTCTTCCTGCCTTAATGCCAGACACCCAGGTTTACTTCTCAGAAAGAGAGCAACTTTTAGGTTACTAGCATTCTGGGAGATATGCTAAACCACTTTCAGGGAAATGCTGATTTGAATTATTTGTGGGAATCGCATGCAGGAGCATAGCACATTCCAATAAGACTCGAGTAAATCACATTCTCTCTGACGGGTAGGATTTGGACAAGGCTTTTGATTGGTCCTTTAGAAGAGTTGGGGACTCCTCCCAGCTATTTCTTTCCCCAACCAAGGAGCTCTGCGAAAATGCAAACTGAGTTTTCTGGGGCAGCAGTGAGGTGAGCAGCAGTGGGGTGAAAACAGTAGCTCTGTTTCCAGGGCCAGCCCTCTGTCCTGGGCTTGTGTGTCCTGGGGATAGCTATTAAAATCTCCAAGTCTCCTAATTTTTTTGCATTGAATTTTCATTACACTTTCAACATTGCCATGGATG
The DNA here is from genome assembly GCF_000260255.1 of Octodon degus. Classification (NCBI taxonomy): domain Eukaryota; kingdom Metazoa; phylum Chordata; class Mammalia; order Rodentia; family Octodontidae; genus Octodon; species Octodon degus. The sequence goes on along the minus strand of NW_004524595.1, from coordinate 9,626,911 downwards.
GAATTAATGAGCAGAGGCCTGCTGGATATTCAGCCAGAATTCTCAGAACGCCAGTGGTCTTGACTCTGAGAGCTTAGAACAACTTGTCACTTAAATGATCCATAATTTTGGCTCTGATTAGTCCTGAGTAGTGTCTCAGTTGTCTTGGGATTCCTTAGCTTTCTTCTTGGCCATGAACTCATTTGCTTCACTCCACAGTATGTCTTATGGGCAAGATTCAGGTCTGCAGAAGGCCTCAAGGTGGAAGAGGTCATGACTCCAAAGGACACAGGCACCAAAGGAGATGACCCTTTCTACAAGATGATCTTCACACAGAGTAGAGCCTGTACTGGCAACAGAAAAATATCCTCTGGCCCTCAAAACTCTCTCCCTCTGTTTTCAGTTCCTAGAATGCTATTACTGGAACTTGACTCCTTGGGGATTTTAAGATATTCTGGTCACTTAAACTCCTTTATTAAAATGCAAAGACATCTAGGAGGTGGAAACCTTATATTACCAATAAGAATTTGCAGTCATTGAGGACAGGAAATATGACTTAAACGCCTTTTCTTATATATTAAATTTTTAGCTACCCATGACTCTTAGAAGGTTAAGTCATTCCATATAATCAATGTGTTCAGCTGGCTGAAGGCTTATCTTTTATAAGTCTAGTTTGAACACTAAGAAATATTTTGGATAGAGATCTCTTCTACTATGCTTCATTCTACTTTGTCTTTCTAAATGCAGTCTATGAATGAGGTGAAACACTTTCTTGATAGCTCAAGGTAATTACTGTGAACTCCTGTTACTGCCCTCTGCACTGCATCTCCTGAGGTCCACTATGGTGGGAAAAGAATTTTGCCCCTGCAGTGGCAGTTATAATTTTTATTTAGTCTTAACGTTCTCTCTCTCTCTCTCTCTCTCTCTCTCTCTCTCTCTCTCTCTCTCTCATAAATAAATAAATACCCATGCCAAAAATGTTTTCCTTTAGCATTCTTTCTCTATTCCAAGCTACACTACTAGTACCTATGGATTAGAACACAGTCAAGGTTCTGGGA
>NW_004524595.1:9617714-9625774 GCF_000260255.1 Octodon degus | reverse complement strand
CTGCAGTGGCAGTTATAATTTTTATTTAGTCTTAACGCTCTCTCTCTCTCTCTCTCTCTCTCTCTCTCTCTCTCTCTTTCCCTCTCTCCAGTGTGTTCTTACCCATGCCAAAAATGTTTTCCTTTAGCATTCTTTCTCTATTCCAAGCTACACTACTAGTACCTATGGATTAGAACACAGTCAAGGTTCTGGGAGAGTAGTGACAAAAATAAGAATTTGCTTCCTATTAACAAAGGGCAAGAATTTTATGATAGGATCATCTTATTCTTACTACACTGGTATATTTGCTTTTTTCTGATTCTAGTCTGTTATTAATGAAATAAGGAGAGGAAAATAAGAGACAGAGTTTCCTGCCCCAAACTAGAGAGGCCTGGGCAACGCTGGGCCTTCTCACTGCTCCATTCCTGACAGGCTGCATCAAGCTTCCTCAACGTGTCATTGCCCACAGCATGGCAGTTCTGAGAATGAAAGGACACACTACCAATAGCCACTGCAAGGCAACAGGCATAGACTGTGATGGTTCTAAGAAAATCAGGAACTAACGACCCCTATTTCTGGCAATATCATCAGCTGCAATATGGACCTAAAATTGTAGCAGACTCCACAAGATTTGATGACAATCACCGCAGCAATCACAGACTCTTATTAGACACAAAATTTTTAGGTCATGAGCTCTGGACAATGGCACAGGATGGCAAACATGCTAGCAAAGCTCCAGCATGATTTTACTGTCCCTTCACTACTTTATATGACCACATTTCAGTCTCCAAATACCAAGTATTTTTGGTTTAGCCAGTGAAAGTGTTGCTAAGTGTATTTTCTTGGAATATCTGCAGAAATAGAATGTGAGCAGGTGGTTTGCTTGAGCTGAAATGTTAGAAGTCATTAAATCAAGGTCTTGGCGTGGGAGCACTCACCTTATCTCAGCACTTGAGAGACTGAGGCCAGAGGATCACCTTGAGTTCATGGCCAGCCTGGCTTTTACAGTGAACTCAAGGTCAACCTGAACTACATAGTGAGACCCTGTCTCAAAACAACAACAAACCATTTGACCAGATAATGTACACAGAACACTTAGTTGAACATCTGGAATATAGTAAGCATTCAGTTAATGTTAGCTAAAAAAAATACTGGAGTGCAGTGAACTTTCTATGCCACAAAAATAAATAATTTTTCTAGAAAACTTCCAGAATTACCATCTGGAAGTGTGTGTGTGAATAGTTAACATACCCCTTTGGCCAAGATATCCAACTTCTAAGAGTTTGTCCTAAGGATAAGCAAGATTGTTTATAATGGTGAAAACAGGATAACTCAAGTCCATCAATAGGGGATTAGTTAAAAGAATAAGCTACCCTTTATACAATAGAATTTAATATGCAGCTCCAAAAATAATGAAGTGGAATTTATTTATTGACATGGAAAAGTCAATCATATTAGATGAAAAGCCAACTCACAAAGCAATATTTTGACACATTTTTCCAAATGAAAGAATGAAAGAAAAGGCATCAAAATTAAAAGTATGTACCATTGGGCCAGCCAGATAACTCAGCAGACTAAAGCACCTGCTTAGGCAGAGTGCGGGGACTGGGGTTTAATCCCTGGTGTGCCTTGCTGGCCCCCACCCCTGGGGAATTCTGAGACTGAGACCAAGACTGAGACTGGGTGTGGTGGTGCCCTCCTGTAATCTCAGTACTTGGGAAGCTGAAAACAGGAGGATCACTACGAGTCCTATCTGTGTATGAAACGCTGTAGACCCTGTACTAAGTATATTTTCTTAAATGTATGCATCAAATTATTTTTAATTATTATCAGTGAATTGCAGCAAAACTGGCAATCTTTATTGTACTCATTTCTGAGTGTTCTCATGCATGCATGCAAGTTCCACAATCAGAATAAAATAAGATAGCAATGTAAAAATAGGTCTCTTCTAGAACTGCAGCCCCTAAGGGGTCACCCCTTGACTCTTAGGCTCATTCACTAACAGGACTGCTCTCTGTTGTCACAATTCCCTGCTCCTCTAACCCTCTCTCTCCAGGTATATAGTTTTCTTATGTCAGCCTTATCAACAAAGCTATATCAATTGGAGGACAGGGCCTTTCAGCTTGATTTTCCTTCATTTGGCAACTGGCATACAGTTTATTCTCAATAAATGTACATTGGGTGAAGAAATGAGCAAACAAATGGGTCTCATGGCTCCTCAACTTTTCAGTAAACTGTCCTCCTGGTGGGAACTACACCAGACTTCAGAGAAAACAAGAATAGGATACTTCTTGGCTGGCCTTCAAAATCAGGCTGCCTCACACGAAGCCTGCAGCCCAGGATCCCCTGAAAGGATATTCCCTGGAATAAAGCACGTGCTCAATGGGTGCTTAGGGATAGAGAGAAAAAAGAATTAGTGACAGGGCTGGGGCAATAGCTCAGCAGCATAACTGCCTGCCAGGCAAGAGCATGCACCAAGTCCAATCCCCGGTAACACATGCCTTGCTGAACCCAGAACGCCAGGCCGGCCATGCCAGCCCAGAACCACGAGTGGTGGGAATACTAACACTAGGGAGACTGAGACAGGAGGATCACTATGTGTCTGAACTGGGTAGCAAGATGCTGTATCCAAAAAAAAAAAAAAAAAAAGGAACAGATGACAATGAACAGAAAATATTGTAACGAGACCAGCTACCTCCTAAACTGGACATTTAGTAATTGCTGCTACCAAGACCTGAAAATTACCCTATAATTAGAAAACAGGTGCAAGGGAAACTAAACAGTCATTGAAGCCACCTTTCTCACTTCACAAGTAAGGTGGTTATGGTCCAAAGAGAAAGCAATAGTTTCCCAATGACCACAGAGAAAGCTAGCCGCAAAATCCGGGCTGGAGCCCAGGGCTCTCACCACTCCGCCAGGGGCTGCGCCTGCTAAGTGGCTTCTCGCCTGAACTGCAGCCCGAGGTTCCTGTTATTGCAGCATGCTCCAGTTTTCCAGTCAGATAAATACAAGGTGAGATCAGGATGCTCCCTATTCATCTCTGTTGGGCTTTTTTTCCTTCTTCCATCCACTCTGTATGCTGTTTGAACCTGACCGCTTCCCAGCGTCCTGCCCTCTGCCAGCGATCTGCATGTATCTAGAGACCTCGCTGCCCTGGGTGTCGGATCTCACCTACCAGGGTTTTGTTCTGTTGAATAAAAGCAAATCCTGCATAAGGCAACAAATACTTTCCAATTCTTGAATAATTGAAAGACTGGGCCCCAAGCTGCAGCAGGCTAGGAATTGATTAGAAATGAAGAAGCGGGGAGCCATCCGCCAGCTTCCCCCCTGCGGGTTTGGGGCATTCCACAGGAAAACCTTCTCCTTTGGGATCTGCTTACTGGGCCAGGGCCTGTGTAGGGGACAGTGGGGGGACTTGGCAAGAGTTAGCTTAGCCATCTTCCACAGCAGCCCTGTGCTCAGGCCACTAAATTAATCTAAATGGTAAAAGCAGTTAAAATATAGATTACTAGATATTCCCCTTTCCCAGGCCTGTGATATACGGCCACGGGTAAGGAAAATATAACTCCAACATATATTTTTGCACCCTTTACAGGGGGCATATGGGTGAGAGTAAGCCCATTTGACAGATTACATAGGAGATTTTTTTTTTTTAATGAAGGCCACTTCTTCATGTGGAGTCTTTTCTTTTCCAGCCCAAGCATGTCTTCTTCTTGAAACCACTCCCTGGGGCAGGCAGGACAGAGATCTCCTTATCTGTGGCAATCAGGAAGCAAAGGAGGGGTCAGACCCAGGACTTGTGGCTCTCAGGCCATGCGGTGTCACCTGCTGGAACCAGCCATCCCTAGCTTTATTCACTTCCTGCCTGTGCTCCGTACTGCTGCTGTGCTCCTGTCCAAGAACTCCAAATATGATCGTAGTATTTTCCCATTTAAATCTATGTTTTATAGATTTAAAACTTGTCGTAGCCTAGTGTTCTTCAGACAGAAAACCTGCAGAGGAGCCTTCAAGGCTTCAGAACTCAGTACTGCCTACATCTCTATCCTCATTCTGCACTGTACTCCCAGCCACCATCATGTCCCCACTGGCAGGACCACCACTGCAGGCTATAAAGAGGGAATGTTCCTCTCTCATCTCTAGGCAGGTGAGGACTGTATGGTACCCAGCCTTGCAGAGGCTCCACTCTCCTGCCATCTCCCTGGGGATGCTGGTCCAGCCACCACCTTTCCCATCAGACCCTGGCTCCAATCCAGCAGGGTCAGCACTGTGAGATCTGTGAACCAGCACTTACTCTGGTGTCTGGCTCAGAACAGGGCTTAGTAAATATTTGCTAAATGAACAAATAAATGAAAGGCTGAATACAAAGCAGGAACAGAAGCAATCAAAATCCAGCCACTAAAAAAGTCTTCCTGTGTATCTTTTCAGCTTTTCTCAATGAATATTTATTTCATGTCAATTATGTGCCAGGAACTGCTCAAGGTACAGGAAACACATCAGCAAAGGCCATAGGCAAAAATCCCCTGTACCCGTAGTACTGTTTATGTTCTAAAGGAAACAGATGATGAAGAAACTTATGAAACAATACGGGGAGGGCTGGGGAGATGGCTCAGTGGAATAAGCACTTCCCAGACAAGCGCAAGGGCCTGAGTTCAATCCCTGGTTCCGCAAAAAAAATAAAATAAAAAAAATAACAATACAGGAAGCTTGCTGGTTAAATGGTGGCTTGGGACCATTGAAGGGGTGGCACCACAAGAACCCAGAAATGTTTAAACTTAGGTGCTGACCATGCAGAGCTGGCAGTGATTCTCACGTTATCTAACAGGTCCCCACAAACCACTTGCAACTGAATTTCTTTCTTTTTTTAAAATTTGAGTCCCCTAATGATGTATACTTAATTAGCTTTCCTTTGAATGCCATTTTACCTCATTTTAGGACATGTGGGTCCTAAAATGAGGTCATCATTTTGTTCCCATCAAATTATTTCCTTTGGATAAATTCCAAAATGAAGAACTATTTCATAAAAATGTACATTCTTAAGATCTCATGATGCACTTCTATTTTGTTATGCCAAGTAACTAGAAATGTAGGGCCAGCCAAATAGCTCAGTGGATTAAAGCACCTGCAAACAGGCACAGGGGCCAAGGGTTCGATCCTGCTGTGCTGGCCCCACCTCTGGGGCAAGCTGAGACAGCAATTGAGACTGGGCATGGTGGCGTGCACCCATAAGTAAACCCAGCTGTTGGGAGGCTGTAAACAAGAGAAACACTACAAGTCTGATCTAATACTGAAACTCTGAATACCTTGTACATCCTTCCCTAAAATACGAAAAAAGAAAAAGAAACAAAGAAATGTATAAGACTATTTTAGCAAAAATGTGTATACTACTCTGATTAGATCATCAAGACTGAAATGAGTGTTGTTTACCATCATTCTTTTAATAGATGTGGAAACATTTCCCTCCATTATTTTAAGTTTACTTCCATTTGTATTTCTCCAGGTCTCCCATTTGTATTTGTAACATTCACTTCCCTGCATACAAAGCTTCTTTCCCTCTGCAGAAAGCATGAGAATACTTATTGAACTTGAAGTCTGCATTTTAAACCAGACAGCAGAGGTTGCATCAAAGTCCAAGACAGAGAAGTGGACTTCATGACACCATTAATTAGGCTTTTCCATTAGACAGCTGGATCAGGAGAACAACTACAGCTGAAATATGAGAAAGATTGATGGCTTCTCAAGGCAAGCCTACCACGTTGGCACCTTATCAAATATTTAAGTATCGAATGCTGAAGGCAAAAAAGCAATATTCACATATATGACTAAGAACTAAAGTTGACATGGTTCGAAAGGGTTGCCGGGATAACAGCTTTTAAGTGAGCAAAAAGTGGTTCTAACTATAATGCTTTTGTGCTTTGTTTGCCTTTGCTGAATAAAGATTTTGGGGTTAATATTCTGCAGTCTTGATTACATGGAAGATTTTTATATGGCTGAATTATTTAGTAAATAAAGTATTTTTAAATTAATTATTTTATATTAAAATTTATACTACTTATTTAGCTTACTAGTGACTTTTATTATTGTAATTATCATTAACATTTAGTTTGAATATGGAGCCTACCCCAATCATCTCTCTTTTAACTTTTATTTTCAAAAACAGTACTTGGAAATTTCAAGGAGTAATTTAAGTTTATTATTAAATATAATGATTAATTTATGTTTTTCTTATGGCCTGACATAATTTTTCTCTGGACACCAACTACATGTCATATCTTTTAATTCCAGTAATAATTCATGTGTTCATATCACTTTAAAAATGGGACATAATTTGCACAGAATAATGTTAGCCATATTTGATATGCAGTTCTATGAGTCTGATAAACAAGGTCACACATAACATGACAACCACCAGAAATGAGACAGAGAACACTTCCATTACTTAAAAAAAAATGCCCTACACTCCTTATCTTCAGCCTTTGGCAGCTATTGATCTGTTTTTGCTTTCTCCAGAATACTATATAAATGGAATAGTACATGATGCCTGCTTCTGAGCCTGGCTCTTGTGGCCTTGCAGAATACATTTGAGTTTCATCCAGTCTGGGCATTACCAGCACTTAATCCTTTTGATTGTTGGTAGTAACTATGCTCATGGATGCACTAATATGTTTATCCATTAATTATCCAAAGTGCTTTCAAGATGATTTCAGTTTAGACCAATGAAAAATACAGCATCTGTAAATATTCATGAAAATATTTTTGTGTCATCCTAAGTATTCATTTCTCTTGGACAAATGCACAAAACTGTGAAGTTATCTTCCAAAATATCTATTCATGTTGCTTTCCCACCAGCAATAGGCAAGCGTTCCAGTTGCTCCACAAGTTTACCATTTCATGGTAGTATCTGACATTTTTATTTAAACTCATCTATTTGATCTGCATCTCTCTGTAATTTTCATTTTTTTTTCTTCATGATTATGGAGGCTGAGAAAATTATGTCCTTATTTTCCTTCCATATTTCTTGATAAAGTATCTGTTCAAATATGTTTCTATGTTTAACTTGGCTTGTTACTTTCTTATTAGTGGGTTTGCTGGGTAATTTATGTATTTTAGATACAATTCCTTGATGTTTTACTGATGTTTTCACTCAGTCCATAGCTTGTCTTTTCATTTTCTTAATATTAGTATTTACAAAGCCAAAGTTCTTAACTGTGAAGGGGTCCAATGTCACTTACTTTTTTCCAGTGTGGAGTTTCCCCTTGTCTCTCTGTTTGCCTGGTGCTACCACAAGTGACTGTATCTCATCAGGGGGCATGTGGTCTCTAAAGACCTCCAGTGGCCCTTCCATGTCCCTACCACCCATGAAGCAAGTACAGTCTGAAGACAGGAAAAGAACCTCACAGGACAGATGGAACATCAAGATTCCTATGTTGCTACTGACCTAATGCTAATCCTTCCAATTCTTTAGACTTCTATCTCTTCCACCTAGACTTTGAAATAAAACCTACTCTACTCATCTCTAGAATCCTGAAGAAAATATGAGATAAAAGTTGGAAAAGCACTTCAAAACTACTGGGGAGGAATAGATTGCTGAAAATTTCACCAAGGGAGATTTTCCTGCTTCCAACGACCTCCAGTCAGCCTTGGCAGGCACAGGCAGCCCCACATCCCCAAAGTACTTCTGCGACTGCAGACTTGAACTCAGACACCTTTTCAGCACCCAGTTCTTCCCTGGTTATCTCCAGAACAGCCTCCGGCAACCTAAGCTTTTCTTTCAATTTTCTTCTATCAAATTTACCTTTTAAAATTCTGTACTTTGACACTGTACATTTTTAGGACTTCATTTCAGTAACATAATTTTGTATTTTTTTAAAGAAGACTGCACCAACTAGTGAAATAATTGATTGAGATTCTTTCCTTTTCACATTTGGTAATCTGTAGTACAGAGATTAATTAAACACTATCCAGGATGTATATAAGTCCCTTTTCTAGTAAAATTAGACTTTAATTTTTTTTTTCTTCTCAGTCAGGTCCACATCTGAAATGGCAGCACTCTGAGGCTGAAGCAGGAGGATGACAAGTTTAAA
>NW_004524595.1:9614299-9617584 GCF_000260255.1 Octodon degus | reverse complement strand
AAAAAAAAAAAAAAAAACTTTCAGTGACTAGCAATTGTGGTTATGAAGTATTATTTCTGTAAGGTTCTATGTATTCAAACTATCTAGAACAGAGAGAATTTTTTAAGGTTCAATTTGTATATACCTACAGAATTGATAATTTGCTATTTAATGAAGTTTTTAGCACACACGTTGAACATGGTAAGTAAAATTTTTCCTTAAGTTACATAGCTTTGGCAAAACTGCTCGTAACTGACGGGGAATGAGTACATCTCACACCGGCCTTGTGCTAACCATTTACACCCCTCTCCTGTGTACCTTCGCACCTTAGCCGTGAGGACTGTGGTTCTTGGCCTGGGCCACTCTCAGTGCCCCCACTCTTCCCCTGTATGCCCCCCACACACTCTCTCTTGCACTGGCTTCCTGGCATTCTTTTCTTGAGATACCACTTTCCCAGTCCAGAATTAGCTTTAGGCCCAGTTTTTGTTTCTAAAATTTACTTAAAATTTCAGTATGGTAAAAACCAGATTACTGGAGCAAGAGTAGGGACTTACATGAGTGCCTGGGTAGTTCTTCACACCGACCACCCCGCCAGGTTCCTTGTTTCCTTCAAGTCTCCATTCTGAGATCACTTTTTACTAGAGAAGGCATCCCTCTGTCCATTCCATAGGAAACAGTTTGCTCCTCTGTCTTCCTTGCCTTATGGAACGTTCTCACCACACTTACCACCCAGGCTACACTGATTTATTTAATGTCTATCTTCTCCTAGTGGGGTTATAGAAAGGTCATGCATGCTCTATCACCCAGTGTCCAAATCATGCCGAGTACGGTCTCAACCAACTAATTACTAATGGAACGAACAAATGAAATTTGAGAAGTAGTGAAAATCCAGACGTGTGAATAAACAATGTTTTTTAAATTGAGCATTGGGGCCGGGGAGATGGCTCAGTAGGATAAGCACTTGACTGGCAAATGCAAGGATCTGAGTTCAATCCCTGGTTCCGCAAAAAAATAAATAAATAAATAAATAAAGCATTCAACAAACACCCTAGCATTTAGAGTGCAGAAACTACTTGTCATTGTGTGTGTGTGTGTGTGTGTGTGTGTGTGTGTGTGTGTGTGGCAGCTCAAAACAACTGTCATTGAGAAATGAGCAGAATGAAGTTAACTCTACAACAAAATGCAGGCCCTCTCTGTAACACTGGTCTAGGATGCGTGCAGCCTTTCCCTTTAACACAATGGTCTGGTTAGGGCCTTGGAAAACCATTTTACTTGAGGGGAAAGAAATTGCTGTGCTGTGAAGAATAACCAGAATTTTTTAAAGTGGCTTTTTGCGCATCAGAGTCTGTATATCTTGATCCCTACACTTCTAAGGGGGTCACATTGATGTGCTTAGTAGCGCCCATGGGCTGTTACATAGTAGATCTTTAGGAGACAGAGTGCTACACGAGGCGCCTCCTGAACCTCCATTTCCTTACTGCTGGTTGAGACATTCCACAGAATTCACTGCTAAATCCATTGGGGAAAATGAAACCCTCATTTCATGTGCCCAGCTCCTTTTTTTTGTATTATTAATCCCAAAAATCACGAAGAAATGTTCTGATCATAAATTCTCTTGGCATCGATGATATAAAAGCACAAAACATTAAAATGCCTTCTGGCTCTGTATGTGTCTGTGTTGAAAAATATTTGTTTTCCAACCCTCAGCCTCTTTCTTTTTTGGTCAATAATTGTGCACAGAATTTGCTTTGTAGTTTGTTTTTTGTGTCCATTTTGCTTAAGATAATGCACTGTCTTTTTATTCTTCTGATACATTTTTTTCTGTACATATTGTGTTGTGTGCAAAGAAGGAAACTGATTTTTGCCCAGAATCCACATTAATTTTTCTCACTGAAAGGTTGTTGATGTGCTTTTATCACTATTTTAAAACAATCACCATATTTTATCCAATGGAATGAGAGAGAACAACGGGCCTTAATCACATACAAATAGAGAGAGGCAAAATGAACCAACAGTAAAACCCAATACAGACACTGAGGGCAAGGATATAAACTTGGCCAACTGAATAAAGAAAGGCTTAAGAGTTCTATAAGCTCAGCCTAAGATCAGAATAAGGATTCTTTCTAGGAACGACTGATGTTGACTCCAACAGATCCCTCATCAGAAATACTATTTCTAAGGCTAGGAATACAGGCACTTAGCCTGTGAGCAACCCCAGCTTTAAAAGGAAAATGTGGAGGTAGGCTTTCCTGGCCATCATGTTGTAGGTAGCTAAGTTAGTATGACGTATTTTAGGTGGTCAAACTGGGCTAGGCCCTCAGCGAGACAGTATAGAAGACAAGATGACCTTGTAACTTTGGAAGAGAAAGACACTCGAGCTGTGGGCAAGACCTCAAGACAAAAGAGTAAACAAATAGAGCCACATACTTCCCCAGGGATGTGTATCAAGGATTGATATTCTAAATAGGTATCAATCACCTTGAAAGAGCCAACAGGAATAGCTCTGTTTTATATTTATATCTTCTTGCTACATGACTTGCTTCCCCATTTGATCCCAATCTAATCAATTTTACATGAGCAATTGTACTTGTACCTTTTTTGGCTGACCATAATTTCATCCCACCTCATGTGTGAGTTCCCATGTTTTCCACCTTAGATCTGTCTCACCACATGGTTTTACTCTATAAAAATGCCTAGAAATGACAGATTCCCAAAACCCACTCAGATCCCCTTCTGTCCCACTCTCAGGCAGAAGCTTTCTTTCCCCCAATGAATATTCCACTCTTAAACTCTGTCTGTTCCTAAAATTCATTCTTTGGCTTTAAAGAGCATGAATTCATCCCAACTTTTAGGTTGCGGGTTTATTTCCCCTATATCAATCACAAAGCTAAGAACAGTACAGTTGAGTTCAGAGAACTAAAGATGTATTATCACAGAGTACTTTGTTCCTCAGTGAAGACATATAGGAGAAAAATTGTCATGGTGACACAGTGTCCTGGATATGTTGCCAGTATACCAGGTGCTCCACAAAAGCATGCCAACCCAAAGCTCCTGAGGTGCCAAAGGTGGGTGACAGAAACTCCTCCTTCCCCCCCTCTATTCCTTACTTACTTACTTCTGTCTTTCCTTCTCTTCTTCTTTTTCTAGAGATTTAAATGCAAACTCAAAATATCTTTTCAACAGAAAGTTACAAGCCACCTCATCACCTGGTACAGAATAAATTATCTCTTTATTAGGAACTGGAAGAGCTGGGGTTTTTTCCCCATAATTTTATTGAGAAACAAATAGCAATGAGTCAGTTTCAAA
>NW_004524595.1:9611735-9614114 GCF_000260255.1 Octodon degus | reverse complement strand
TTTTTGTTTAGTTCCATTATTTGAATATCATAGGTGTGTTAGCTCAGCAAAATATTCTAAAAGAGTCCAGTAGTCCATAATAGTATTGGGTCTTCCACTTCACTGGCAATGTCAGAAATCGTTGACCTGAGTCCCCTACAGCTCAACATAACAGCATGGCTTTACTTCTCATACTTCATTTTTATACTTTCTGCTGGACGGTTAAGACCAAGATAAAGCAAGACTTATGCAACAAGAGTTGTAGCTTTTGAGGAAGAGCTGGGTCTAATCTCATCCTTTCTACTAACCAACTTGTGCTTCCCTAGGAGATCCAGAGGAGCATCTCCACCAGCCAAACACCATGAGAAAGATGACCACCTAGACGGAGATGTTATACTGACCCTGCCAAGACTTTTCAAAAGTATAACATGAAGTATAATAAAATAGTGCCCATTTTCCAATGCTAAATTTTGGAGGAATGTTTGTGTCTCAAAAAACAGCAAGTACAATTTTAGCACAGCCTTAAAGAAGGTGGTAGGAAGTAGGTGAAAGGGAAAAGAGCTTTGAATAAACTGACAAAGCCTTAAGAGACAACCCAAAAAACCTGTTCTGAAGGCCGGAAAAAAAGACATTGTGGTAGAATTCAGTGAACTGTTACCTGTAATAATGTAGTAAATAACAATTGCATAGTGAACTAGTAAACCTGGCTATAAAGAGATGTAAGTAGAATGTCAAAAGCACCAACTTATTTTTTTAACAATGTGTGATAAAGCACTAGTAGAATTCAGATTAAGCAAGACAATGCATGGTGTTTAAATAGAATTTAAAAGAAACGCAAAGTGACTAGGACTTCTTGGTTTTAAAAGTGGCATCTCATTTCCAGCTTCTGTGCATGGTGAAATGATCTCAAATGTAAAAAACTAAATAATGGTAAAGATGCTAAGAGTGTTGCTATAAAATTTCTGTTGAACTTCAGAAAGAATTAAATGTACTTTTTGTAGGGCTTTGGTGGTTCTCTAAGATACACATAGTAGATCTCTTTAGTAGGAAAGAGGGCATCTAAGAATCTTCCACATAAAATATTGTAAAATCTTCCCGTTAATTAAAATGAGAACATTGAAGATTGTATCCCATGGCATCCTAGATCACAATCCAGACTGGTGCTAACATGGACAATAAATGTGAGAGCCACATTACATGATAGAATTAGCCCAGAAGAGAATCATTACACAGCATTTTGTTAGAGAATTATGTCCTAGAAGCATGGTAGTCAGAGAGAGTGCCCAATGAAGAGATCTTTATATCTACACTCTCTTAGGCAGGAAGTAGACTGGGAAAAGACTGCAGATATTGCCTGCGTTTTATATAGGTGATGACTCAGAGTCCTCAAGAAATGAGATAGGACCCACAGAGAATCATTCCCTAATCAATAAGTGGGAACATGTGCCCAACTGTAATCAGAGCTGGTTGGATTTTGGACCAGTAAGTGCTTCTATTCTCTTTGTAAACAGGAATGTCAGTTATGTTTCCCCACTGTGTATCACCCTGTGCAGTTGTGTAGGGGGATGACAACTTATCTTTTTGTTGCCCATAGCTTCAGATCAAGAGGACCCATTCTCAAAGAACCATGCCAAAGGACTTGCTATCTTCTTGATTTATATAATAATATCTCAGACTCGTGCTTGAGCCTGATGCTGCAGGCTCAACAGAATAAATATTTTGAAGGTCTTAGGAGGTGGTAAAATGCATATGCATGTTAGTGATAAGTAAATAGCTTTTGGCCAAAGGGAGATTGTGATGCTCATGGTGCCTGTGAAAATTCTTCTCTTCAAAGATGGAATCTAATATGTTTCTCCTCTGATATGAGCTTGTTTGTCCAATATAATGATTCATAGCGAATATTCTGGGAGTAGACAATAGACAATATGAAACCTTAAAGCTTCACCAGAGCCTCTCAAGATACTCTCTGGGAAGCCAGGGACCACCATCCTGAAGCACACATGTAGCTATTCTAGGTGATGACTTTGACCTAAGCAGTTGTCCTGCTACTGGCATCAAAGTTCAGTCAGAGACTGAAGCTTTCTTAGATCCTCTAAGCCAGGCCATAAACCAGTCAAGTATTACCAGGTGAACTCTGTCAATATTATATAAGTAAAAACAATGTTCAGCTAAGCCTTGTCTGAATTCCTGACCTGTGTTGTTTTTCTATAAGCTGCTAAGTTTGGGAAAAATTTATTACACAGCAGTGGACAACAAGAACAAAGTCCCTTTTTCTTTATCTGTCTAAAATGTGAGATTTGAATCAGATTTTTAAGTTTCTCTCTAATTTTAGCAAAATTTACAACACTTATTTTTTTAGTTTATTTTTTTTACTTTATTTTTTCCATAATTTTTAAATTT
>NW_004524595.1:9609711-9611066 GCF_000260255.1 Octodon degus | reverse complement strand
TTTATTTTCATGGGATTGAATGCTTACTAGTTGGGCATAGTGGGGCATTGCCTGTAATCCTACCGCTCTATGAGGCTGAGGCAAGAGGATCACAAGATCAAACCTAGCCTGGGAAAATTAGTCAGACCCTGTCTCAAAATTTAATTCCCTTTAAACTTAAAAAGTGTTAGACATGTAACTCAGCGCACAAGTCTTGGGTTCAATCCTCATTACTGAAGACAGTTGCTTATTTTATCTAATCTTCAAAGGAATTTATACTTAATTTAAATTATAAATGCAGGCAGCAAGCCAGGAAAGTATTAGCAGCTTCTATGATTTTTGTCACTGGTGGAAATCACCAATATTTTTATGTCGCATAAAAGTTGTTGCAGACATTTCCAAT
The DNA here is from genome assembly GCF_000260255.1 of Octodon degus. NCBI lineage: Eukaryota > Metazoa > Chordata > Mammalia > Rodentia > Octodontidae > Octodon > Octodon degus. The sequence continues at coordinate 9,610,684 of NW_004524595.1, read as the reverse complement.
TATCATTTACAATTATCACAATTCTGAGTTTAGAATTTCTAACTCCATTGCAGAACTACTTTTATTGCATTAGTAAAGAAATATAAAGATACACATATACACATACATAATGTTACAGTATGCATCTTACTATAACACAAATTAGCTTTTGGTATTTCTTTGTTTTTGTTTTTATTAGTATATATTTACAGAACATAAGGGTTGTGGAGAAGTGGTATATATACATAATAGTCTCTTCCTTATACCTTTTACCTCCCTTTTCTGACAGCATCAGATTCATTTATTTATAAGTTCTTATAACTTAATTATTGTGCATACAGAATAACAGTCAAACTAATAGCCAACAAATACAGATACAGATACAGATACAGATACAGATACAGATACAGATACAGATATAGATATAGATATAGGTATAGATATATGGAGTGAGACCATAGGGACATGATACTCTACACAAAAGTCCCCAAAACTCCCACCAAGAGACTTGTACATTTAATAATCAAATTCAGTAGCATAGCAGGATACAAAGTCAGTACTCAACATTTAATAGTATTTCTATACACAAACAATGAATGCATCAAGAAAGAAATTATAGAAGCCATGCCTTTCATAATAACAACCAAAAAATGAAATATTTTGGAAATCAATCTCACAAAAGAAGTAAAAGATATACACAGCAAAAATTATAATACTCTGAAAAAAGAGATTGAAAAAGATTTCAGGAAAATGGAAAGACATTCTTTGCTTCTGGATAGGAAGAACCAATATGGTGAAAATAAATGGCAATACTCCCAAAACTGTTATAGAGCTTCAATGTAATCCAGATTAAAATACCATTTGTGTACCTCATACATCTAGAGAATACATTACTAAAATTCATCTGGAACCAGAAGAGACCTAGAACAGCAAAAGCAATTCTGATCAACAAAGGAAAGGCAAGAGGCATCACAATCCCTGACTTGAAATTATA
>NW_004524595.1:9595985-9609607 GCF_000260255.1 Octodon degus | reverse complement strand
TTCACTGAAAGAAAAATAGTCTCTTTAATAAATGGTGCTGGAGAAAACTCTGTTTCTACAGGCTGAAGGCTTAAACTAGCCCCATGTCTGTCACCATGCTCAAGACTACAGTAAAAATGGATCAAACACTTAAATATTAAAACTGAAATGCTAAATCTTCTGGAAGAGAAAGTATTTAGAAATCTTAAAGACATGAGGTAGGTAGAGAGTTCATGAACAAAAACCAAACTGCACAGGAAATATTTCAAATAATCAACTATTGGGATCTCACCTTTTTGAAAAGTTTCTGCACATCAAAAGAAATGGCCAATAGACTAAAAAGACAACCCATGAATTGGTAAAAATTTATAGCCTACTGTCCCTCAGACAAAGGACTTGTATCTAGAATATATAAAGAACTTAAAAAATCAGGTCCTTCAAATTCAAAGTCCTAGTCCAAAAACAGGCATCTGAGCTGAATATTCACTTCACAAATGAAGAAGGACAAATGGCAAATAAATATATGAAAAATGTTCAACATCATTGGTCATTCAAGAGAAGAATGGCTAGCATGAATAAGTCAACCAATAACAAATGTTGGAGAGGTTGTGGGGAAAAAAGGAACCTTTCTCCATTGTTGGTGAGAGTGCAGATTGGTACAATCACTGTGGAAATCAGTGTGGATATTCCTTAAGAAGCTAGGGTTAAAAGTCCCAGTTAGCCCAGCTACTCCCCTCCTAAGTACTTTTGCAAATGAACTAAAAACATCATACCGCAGTGATTCAAGAGTATCCATGTTTACAGCAACACAATTTCTCATAGCTAAATCTTAGAAAAACTCCAAAGGCCAATAAACTGATGAATGGATAAAGAATATGTGGCAATTTTGTACAGTGTAATATTGCTCAGCTATAAAAACGATGGAGTCAACGTAAAGGAATATATATCTAGCGACCATACTGATAAGTGAAATAAACCAGACCTTCATGTGTAAGCATCATATTGTGTTGTTAATGTAAGAACCTAAAAGAGTAAATAAAATCTGAAAAGTATAATAAATACTGTGAAAGGGAAACGATCAGTTCAATGAAAAGAAAAAATGGGATAAAGAAAGGGACAAAAGAAAAAGGTGAAAACATGTCCTTATGTTTATATACAGGGTAGCTTGAATAATAATCATTATTGATTTCTTCTGGTCTATGGAAAGGAGCAGTTAATGCTTAAACTTTTCTTTCCTTTTTTCCCCAATTTTGTGTATTTGTATATTATAATCTAACAACTAATATGAAAATAATTTTATGTAATACAGCAACCATTGCTGAATTTCTATTATTTTATTTGGTGAAATTCTGAATCATTTCCAACATTTTTTCTTTTTCTTTTACCTTTGGTATTGTCCTTTAAAAAATTAAGCGAACAAATAAATAAATAAATGGGACAGTTATACTAAATCCAGATGTGCTTTTAGATACATTGTTTATATTTTCTCTTTCTTTTTTTTTCCAATTGCCTTTTATTTTGTACTTTATGTATATATTGTTTCTCGTATAAGAGAAACAATGTGATATTTAAGCTTTTATGTCTCACATTCTTTATTTAACATTATGGCCTCAAAGTGCATCTATTTTCTTCCAAAAGGCTTAAGCTGATCCTTTTTTGTGGTTCAGTAGTACACTATTGTATATAAATATCATGTTTTCTTTATCCATCCATCTGTTGATGGACATACAGACTGCTCCCAACACTTGTCTACTATGAATTGTGCTCCTGTAAACACGGAAATGCATTCATCACTGTGATATGGTGTCTCTAACTCCTTGGGGAACATTCATCAAAGGAGAATAGCTGGTCCAGTGTAATTTCTAGCTTTAATTCTTAAGGACTCTCCATACTGATCTCCATAGTGGTTGCATCCATTTATACTACCACCAGCCACGGAGGAGCTTGCCTTTTTGCCTGCAAACCACTTGATTTCTTGATGAGACCTATGCTTCCTAGGGTGAGATGGAATTTCAGTGTTGTTTTAATTACTTTTAATATTTTCATGATTTTATTTTATCACAACTAGTTTTGTTTTTAGTGAATGCTGTGTATTTTAATTTATGTATTTAAAGATATTAATCAGAGAAGGAATTTGCTGGCTTCTCAACAACTCCAAAGGGGGTCCATGGCACAATAAAAGATTCTAGGTCTCTTATTTTTAGCCCACAATTTTATTTTACTTGCTTCTACCAATCAGCATACACTGTACACCAGCCTTGTGCCCAGTGTGGACTTACAGTCATCTAGTGGGTGCCTTAGTTTTATTTTTTCATAATCTGCTTCCTTCTTCTACTTTTCACAAGAGTTTCCTTTGAATATCCACCCATATCACAAAACTCTATCTTCTGATCTTCATTTATATAGATAATTTTGCTTCATATTTCATTATTGAAAACATAGAAGCTCCTTATTGTATCCAAGCCAAATGTTTCTATTGCTACAACACCTGCTATTTTGCTAAACTGTATGTCCAGACTGTTTGGTACATTGTGCATTGCTATGAGACTGAGTGCTTTATATTTTGACTCAGGGCTTGGAGAGATGAAAAACCTGAGGTCTCACAGGCATGTCTGACTGGGTCCCTGTGCTGCATCACAATTTACAGAAGGCAGCACATGGCAGGAGCACATGCAAGAGCTTTGAGCAAAAGCAGAAGAGGTTAGAGACAGGGAGTGGCCTCACTTTATGGCAACCCACATTCTCTGTAACTAATCCAGTCCCTGGAGTTCTTACCCAACCAAGGAGAGGGTTCTCCTATGACCTAATTCCCTCCCAGAAGGCCACACCTCTTAAAGTTCTCTCTATTTTTCAGTACAGCTGCATTGAGGATCAAGCTTCTGGCACATGAATATTTGCAGGACAAACCATAACACTCAGCTATCTTGACAATGAGTTTAAAAGTTTACTTTCTAATTGTTTAACAATCTTGAATAAACTGTACACATTTACAATGAAACAGTGTCATTCATTTAAGATTCCTCTGCCATATATCGCTTTAACTTCCTCTTTGTCATCCACAAACATTTCAGAGCTATGCTTCTTTTACTCTAGTCCAATGGTGGCAAACCTATGATACTCTTGCCAGACTAAGCTATTTATATCATTGAAAGCTCTAACGGTTTCTCCATCACTATAACACCATTCAACTTCTGTGATGTCCATTTTAATGGTCTTTAAAGGAATCTCCCAATTTCAATGCTACTAGAACTGTTTGGGGGAAATTAAAACTAAAACATCTCACATTTTACCATAAAAGCTGACCTGTCTTGAAGGTCATGTTTTTTGATATGCAGATAGTTCAGTGTCTGCAGTAGAGTGTTTGCTCCCATAAGTGTGTTGAGGCCTAATTCACACTTTCAATCGGCTTTCTTATGATTCTGATGTTGGTCAGGGAGCCACACTTGAATATCCTTGGCCTAGAACATGAGTCTCTGAATTTGTTTGATTAGTAGTTCTTCCATTTCTCCCAGTACAAATGTCTGACCTATGTATGGCTCATTATTTAGAGATTATACATGTGTTAAAATTTGCTAGCTTAGTGGGTACACAATAAAACACTTCTAAAATAATCCTTTAAAAGATGAGATTAACGCAAACAGAAAATTCAAGAACATTTTTCTTGTGCCCAAATGGATCATGTTGTACTCCTCACATCAGAGGATTCTGGGAGGGACAGAGATTATGAATAAGCCTGTGGCTTGAGATATTAAATTCTATCCTCTTTGTCTTTCTAGTCAATCATATTCACTCTTTTCCTTCCTAATCCTGGCTCTAGGCTATAGCAAGTTACAACCTTAAGAAAGTTCCTCTTAACATCTCTAAGCCTCTATGTCTTCCTCTGTAAAATGGAGATAATATTAGTTACTACCCATAGCATTGTCTTAATGATTAAGTAAATTAATATGCATAAAGGGTTTAAAAGTTCTTAGCAATTAATAAATGCTTGATTAATGCTGACTATTATGATTGCTCCTAGGCGCCTTGTGCTATCACCACAGTGCTCAGTTCACTATCTCCTGAATAAACATCCATAACTCAAAGTCTTTGCCAGTGTTTTATCCTTTACCCAGAATACCCTTCCTTTATCTCTACTTCATAGCATCTTTCTCATCTTTCACAAGCAAGTAAAAATGTTATGTCTCCTGTGACAACGTATCTGAACCTCCTGGCATAATTAACTGCTTGTTCCTCTATGCTCCCATAGTACTTTTACAAATCCCTAAATAGCACTTTTCACAATGTATTATGTACAGTTGCTTCACTTCCAGTTCCTACACTATTGACAGCTCCTTGATAGCGTGAACAGTGCCTCCTTGATGTATCCATCACATCACCCGAGAAAAGGCTTGCCACATGGTAGATGGTGGATCCTGATTATATAAGAGGCTAAGATCATTAGTCTAAGTGCCTGCCTGAAGCACAAAGACCCAAGTTTGATCCCTGGTACCACATGCCAGGCCAGCCCCAGAACTACAGGTATGTGGTGCCGGCCACTGAGGCCGGGGAAGGGGTGCACACCTGTAATCCCAGTTCTAGGGAGGCTGAGACAGAAAGACCACTGAGTTCAAGCTGTGTAGGGAGATCCTGTACCACATAAATAAATAAATAAATAAATAAATAAATGATTTTTTTTAAAAAAAGAGACTATAACAAGATGAGGAAGGAAGATCAAGAGACAATGTGAGAAGAAAGAAATAAAAAGAGAGTTGGAAAAAGAAGGGAAATTTTGGTCCTTGGCACCATTCACAACATCATTAGCATTGGAAAGAGGGTAAGAGTGCTATCCCAGCAGACAGCTAGCCATGACTTTGTGATCAGGCTCAGTGTCTTCCTCACATGACTCTCCCTTTCAGCCCCATGTCATCTGATTTCTTGACCGAAGACTCTGTGACCCAATAAAAAGTAAGTATTTCATGTTTGTCTTCAACTCCTGGCCCAGAGATCCTAGATCCCTGGACACTTCCTGAGTGATGTGTCCATTGTATGCTAATGAGAATTAGTGGCTAGGTCCCCACGTAGCTTCAGGATTATAGCTGGGCATCTGAAAGACCAGGTCTTGATTAGGGGATTGGAACTTTCCACCTTATTCACTAACTTCTGTGGAGAAGTGAGAAACAGAACTAGAACTAGATTTCAGCCAGCAATGGTCAATAATGTGACCAATAGACAATGGAACCTTCATGAAGACCCTTAGGCAACAGGGCTCAGTGTGCATCCAGGTTCATGAATTCATCTACATCTGGGATCTTAGCTCCACCAGGCAGAAACACCAGCAAGCAGGTACCTTCTAGAGTTTACTCTATATTCCTCTTTATTAAGCTGTTCAGTGGTCTCCTTCATGGCACCCTTTATTGTAAATTGGTGAATGTCAGTAAAGTGCTACCCCTAGTTTTGTGAGCCTCTGTAATAAAATATCAAATCTAATGAGAGAGTCATGAGCTCCCTATTTTATCACCAATTTACACAGCAGTACCAATGGCAGTCATAGCCGCTACAACTGTGTGGAAGGAGGCCCATCTCATGAAACTGAGCCCCTAACCTGTGGGTTCTACCCCAGCTCCTGACTGCATCAGAATTGGATTGTAGGGCTCACATCCACCTCGTTTCTGGAAAACTGGTTGACATAGGAAAATAAAAGAAGCCACACACATTTGGTGTCAGAAGTACTGAGGATAGAAGCAGCTCAGAAAGACAGTGAGGTTCATCCAGGTGCCTGCAGCCATCTCACAGGCAGAAATACAGCAGCTAGCCCACACCCTTCTGCACCACATCCTAGTCACTTGAATGGGAGGTGTGCAAAGTGGAGATAGAGCCAGCTCAAATTACTCCCTGAATTCCTCTTCCTGGTTTCTATAATTTCATGGCCTTAGGATATCAAAAATGAGTACCTATTTTCAGTATGAAAACTCTTCCCAGCCATGTTAATAAGATTGCTTGAGCTCGTGAGGCCCTGAAGGCTTCTAATTACACCTTTCTTGACTCAACCTGAAACGCTGTTTTGGTAGGTGCCGATATATCCACATCCTTTGGAACTTCTAGCACTTGTATCCACACCCCCATTCCCAGCACTGCCTATACTACCAGGGCTGTCTTCAGGGCTCATCAGGACTTCCTTCAGAGTTGCTACCTACCTTGTTTCCTAAGTAGGCTTCTCTATGGAAATCCTGCTACCTTCTGACTGTGTAAAGGAAAATCAGAATCAAATTACACTGACATTCCAAAACACTAACCAAAGTCCTTCTACCACCTGCTAACAAGGTTTACATTTCCACTTTCTCTGTGCCCACTCTCACCATTCAGTGTAGTGGTTCACATGCTCATGAGTACTGAGCTATTTCACTAGGAAAGAAAAGTTAGCTTCGTGCAGCATAAACAACATTCTCAAAGCATGGCACACAGAAAAAAGGTAGTCAGATACCCTTGTCAGCCCTAATGAAAGAATACCAGACCCATTAAAAGGCTAAGGTCCTATCACCCTTCAGTGATTTTTCTTCTCATCAGCAAAACTGCTCATTAATTCTTGTATCTTTGCTTTCAGGCATGAACTACAAGATCTGAACAAAAATTTCATTTGTAATGAATACATTTTGTCAGAGGTAGAATTATGGTGATTCTCCTGATAATAATAATAATAATAATAATAATAATAATCCCTATCAAGGGAGTGATGGGATTCTATGTTCTCTCAGCTGGCGGGAGCTCTGTCAGACTTTGTCTGTAACATGGTCTCATGATGCTTTAGAGTATCTGTGCCATTAGTGCAACTGCAAAACCATGAGGCTGGCCCGGTAGCATCACACTGCAGCCTGTATATCCAGAAAGCAAGCATACATTAATGACTTCATCTGCTGATAAGGATAGGGGCCCTTTTAAGGGGTAATTCTGAGAGTCCATCTATGAGTCTGCTTTGCATAGTTCATAAGGATGCCTTTACCATAATGCGAGTTTATTAGAAGGAACCTTGGCTAAGTAGGCAGAGGGTTACAGAAACACGTCAAAAACCAGATCTTCTATGTCTAGGTCTTCCTAGAGAAAGAGATAGTAACTCCCTATTGATTAAGACTTGAATCTAGCAGCCAGGGTCTTCCTGGTGGGCTCTTCCATTTCCCAGAAGAGAAAGATCTCAGAAATCTACATGCAATCGATAATTTTTTTTTGGTGAGTAAGTAAATAGTTTCAGCTTTGCCACTATCCAGTCCTATGGACAAACCTACCTATAAATTTAGACAGTTCTGTCACTCTTACTCAACCCATTCTTAATCTTCCAAGAACAGTATGAGGAGGAAGACTTATGGAACTTCCAACTCAACCCTGAGCTGTTTACATCTTCAACAGCCAAACATAATTCCCAGTTGATACTAGCATATTTTACAGTTTCCAATTTACAAATAAGAAATTAGTTCAGAATGCTGAAGATGTTTACACCATATCAAACATCTAGAAAGTATGAGACAGCCTTCAAAAGTTCAAACACCAGGTCTTTTATAGCAAAGCCCTGTTCTCTTAACATGCCCACAACTAGAGTGGCCATGAATCAATACAGCAATTAGAATTGTTATGTCTATTGTAATATTGAGTTAGAAAAAAGATTTGGCTTCAATAGATCAAAGAGAAAAGAAATTAGAAAGAGAGCCTGTGGGAAAATGTACATGTGGAGAGTTGCCAGAAGAGAGGCCAGCCAAGAAAGGATTTAGAGCAATTGCTTTTCAAATGGGCAAAGGATAGGACATTCAATTCACAAGTGAGGACACATAATTAGAAGACAAATGGGGAAAGCATTTTATTTCTCTAGATATCAAGGAAAAGGCAAATTAAAACAACAGTCTTGTGTTCTCTAACACAACAAGAAAATAATGGCAGTCCTGTGTTACCACTGGTGTCAAGAAATCTAGGACAGGAATGTACTCTGGTAAAATGATAATGTAGAAAACCCATTTGAAACCAATTTGCCTATCACTAGCCAGTATCCCATAGATGCTTATGCCCTTTATTTTAAAGAAAATATCTGTATATAAAAATGCAAACTTTAGAAATATTCAAAATAGTACAAGTTTAAAGCCAAATGCCCATGAATAAGACATTGTTCAAGTTATTTCGTATGATATTTTGACATGATGCAATTGGTAGAATGCCATACACAGTGAGCTCAAGCTCTATTCTACCTGGTCTGGAAACTGCAGTAGACTTGCTCCTATCTGACTTTGTCCTCTCCAGTCCTGGCTCCATTCTGTAAACAGAGGATTTATGAGTATGACAATCCTTCACCCACATACATGCCCACTCTCCCACATGTGTAGTGCATTAGAGACCCCTTATGGATTCTGTACACTCCCAACCTACATCTCCAATATTTCTTGAGGGCCCCCTGGGGGGTTCATCTCCCCTGAATTACAGCAGTTAGGAACCCATCCATTCTTTAAATAAAATACTTAACTCTGTGACTTTGCTTATGCTGTAGCACCTACCTGGAATATCCTTTCTTTGTCTTCTCTTGGTAAACCCCTCATTATTCTCTGTCTAAAAATATTAGTTGACCTTCCCTTGTACATCTCTGAAATTAGTGGGACCTTGTTTGTGTGATAAGTGCCAGTTTGCCTTCAACACTGAACTTTGCTTTTGCCCTCTGTAAAGACGTTTTTGCTTTTCCACACCTCTATTCCAGAACAAAAGCAACAATGCGTTTCTTAGTGTCTCCAGGGAATCCTGTGAGACATTAGCTATGTCTCCTGTCATTTCTCATTGCATACATTAAATTCTTTGAAGTCATCAGCACATCCCTATAGCCAATCACATGAGTGTTGTGTGCTTCAGTGTTACCTAATGATTGTTATATACCAACCACTGTGCTATTTTGGATTTGAACTCTGTATCTCAACAAGTTTCCAACTCTGAGAAGGCATTTTGTTATTATTCTCAATGTAACAGGTGAGGAAACTGAGTTTCAGAGAAGTTAAGTAATTTGATCCAATGCAAGTATGAATATAAATGGGTAAGCTAAGAATTAATCCCTAGTCCACTTGATCCCAGCTATGTAGCTGCCATCTGTCACATTCACTTTTCTATAGTAGCTGACACACCACAGGCATTCAATAATTTAGGGAAAAATAAAATTATGTGGCAGTAAGGCTGTGTTTATAACAGATGAATATGAGATGAAAAAGTAGAATGTAAAAATGGAATAAATATGGAAATTCTAACTTAGTTAAAAAACCAAAAGTAGTATTTCCATTTGACTCAGCTATGGTCTGTCGAGGCATCTTCTCTAAAGAGTTAAAGACATCATATCATGGTGCTGCATGTACACCCATGTTTGGCAGCATAACTCGTAACAGTTAAATCTTGGAAGCAGCCTATATATCCATCATCAGATAAATGGATAAAGAAAATGTGGTATTTACATAAAATAGAGCACTACCTTGCCATAAAGAAAGATCAGCTGGAGTTACTTGTATGAAAATGGATGCATCCTGAGACCATAATACTAGGTGAAATAAGTCAGATATACAAAATTCGATATCACATGGTTTTTCTTATATAAGAAACCTAAATTACAAATAAAGTGTAAAATAAAAGATAGATAACAAGAGATAGGGAGATGAATCTTTCTCAGATGGGAAGGAGATCAAGAGATGGATGGAAAAGGGAGAAAGGGATGGACAAAAGGATTGAAATGTGTTATGTACATGTACCAATTTCACACAAGAAATGTAAACATGTACTGTAAACATGTACAGATTAGAATCTGCCCACAGCCTAACTTCAATGACATGTGAACATTTGACAAAGACTGAATGGGACTTCAGCAACAATTCGTTAGAGACACAGAATTGAAAATTGATTTTTCCCTGCCATTATATGTATATATTGATTACCAAGCCTCAGTGCATGAGAGGTAAGCTCACCACTGTTCCATCCCCAGAACTCCTGCACCACCAATGTGTGGACTGACTAGAGGACCTGGAAGCCGGGACATTAACTGTGAGCTATTGGATTGTGCCTGTTGGGAGCAGCACTAAGTCAGAAGTCCAGACAAATAAGTAAGTAGAAAAAAGAAATATCAGATAACTTTTGGGATGAGTTGGCAAATGTAAGAAAAATTAGTCAAAAATTTAATTATGTGTGAAAAATAAACAAAGACCATAATTTTTCAGTACCATACCATAGAAATCAATGTATCTCTGAACACTCTACCAAATGAAAAGAACCAGAAGAATTCAAGAGAGGTAAAGAAATGGGAAAGAGAACAAAAATGAGAGAAGAAAAAAATGATAAACAAGAAAAAAGGTAGTATTTAACATCAAAACCTGTTAAACTCTAATAAATTCAACCACTGGTTTTTTTCAAGACTCTCTTCCTGAATTTTTTTTCCCAGTATTCAGGGATTGAACTCAGGACCATATTCTTGCCAGGCAGGTGCTTATGCTGCTGAGCTATATCTCCAGCCCCTCTTCATGATATCTTGCATTAAAGAAATTTCTGTTGTTTAATTTCCCCTGAGAAACAGGAGAAATTATGGAGCTTTTAAAAGAAATGGGATTTCAAGAGATTTTTCTGGGAAAGTGTAGAAAAACACTCAATAAATGTTTATGGATAAAGCATTAAATGAGAGAGTCTTGTTTGTACAGTTTTAGTTTCTAGTACACATTTTTCATGGCCTGTCAAAATTAAGGATACCTACTCTCAAGAGGCAGAGCTACATTTCAGTTAATTTTCTATTAAGCAAGGTAAAAAAATGCAAGTCAGCAAGAAACAGAGATGAGCTCTACAATTTTCTTCATTTTTATATTCCCAATCAAATACAGGCCAAACCTCTCTCTCTCTCTCTCTCTCTCTCTCTCTCTCTCTCTCTCTCAAATAAATAAAAATTTAAAAAAAAATATTCAAATACAGGCCAAACAATACAGAACCAATCGGTGCTGCTCTTACCTTCTGCCTAAGGTGACTGGTGAGGGGAGATCTCCCAGTCACCCAACCAGGCCTGGGTTTGTTAGTTCAGAATGTGATGGGTTCGGTTCAGGTGTAGAATCTGCTTCCACTAGAGCTGAGTCAGCCTGAGTGTATCATGATGTATCAGAACTTACACAACAGTTCTGATGACTTGATTGATATCAGAAAGACTAAGTATACATTTGCTCCCAATGACTTAGGACCCCAAGGATCAAACAGCCATAATTGCTGAGCAAGTAACACTCTTAAGCAGAAGACTTGAGGTTATTTGTAATCTTCTCATGAGAAAGTGTAACTCTGCGGAAGATCTTTCCATGTCTTTGGGGAGAGCCAACGGAGCTCTGCCTTTAGCACTCAGAATAAATAGTTAGGGCTGGTGATGTAGCTCGGTTGTACAGCATGTGCCTAGCGTATGGAAATCACAAAGTTAATGAATCAATCAATCAAGTAGTGTTGCTATATAATATTTTAATTCCATTTAATTCTATGGGCAGGAAAATGTTACCCCTTGTGGTGGCTTTCCCATGAGTGGATTTCCCTAAATGGAGTTTCTCCAAGTGATAATGAATGTACAGGCATGACCAGGTAGGTTGGGTGGGGTATTTTAAGGTTCATTTGGGTTATTCTGCTGGAGACTCTGCACATGCATCTCTTTGCAAGTCTAAGGGAAAAGCACATCTTTGTCTGCAATGAGAGGCTGAGCCCGCTCCTCCCACACCAGACAAGTGGCCTCCTCCTCTTCCCACTTTTGTAAGTCAACAAGAAAAACAACATTCCCTAAAGAGGAGATTCATTTCTCATCAAAATAGAAAATTCTTTTATGTAGCTACACATAAGCTTTCTCACTGAAGCACCAAATTCAAATGCAGCTCTAAGTAAAAAGAATTTGCTCTTATCATAAATAAAAGATTGTATATGTGAACTTATTTGCAGTAAAATCTTACAATAAAAATATAATTTATATCCAAGTTTCTCCTGGGTATTTTATGTAATATCCTAGTAAAATATTTCCATTTTACAGCATGCACCTATTAAAACCATTCCTTATAAAACTGTCGACATAAAATAAAATACAAAAACTTAGAAGAAAAAGCAGAGGAAAAGAAAATATATCAAAAAGAGGTGACGAAAGGCAACAGAGAGATGCTTGTGAATATCTTCCCAGTAAGATATAAATAACAGTAAAAAAGAAGCAGCAGAAAGTGCTGATAATTAATGAGGATATTTTAAGGTGAGAAATACTTAAATCCTTCTTAGGATGTCATTCTCACTTCTATGCTTGCAAGGAATTCTATCATAATAAAACTTTGAGTGAGGCCCTACTAGTGATGTAGGATGGCCTTACACAATAAGTCATTTAAAAAGAAAATGTCCTGAAAATGTCAAATACTGTCTGTGAAAATGCTGCCAGATGTTTGACTGGCAAGTATAAATGTTCTCACAAGTATAGATGTTCCTCCCACCTGTAGGTGGAGTTGTAGCCCCTTAACTAGAGACCTCTTACACCAGCTAATTAAATCTAACGTTTCTGTTATGAATGGTTGTAAGTATGTATTTTTAAATGATTTAAAATTTACAATAAGAATAGAAAAAAATAAACTACACACACCCTTCAAGATTCAGTAACTGTTAATGTTTTATCACATCCTCGTTATCTGCTCTTCTCTTTCTCAAATGTATGTATAATTGATCATTTGGGAGTAAACTGGAAATATATTGATTCTCATTTGCTCCTAAAACTTCAATGTATATTTTGGGGCATTCTGTTCTACAACTACAATAAAAATGATCAAATCAGGAAAATAACATTTAATATTATCTCATGTATCGATATTATTCAAACGTTAGCAATTGTCCTAATAGTATTCCTAATGGAAAAAAAAAACACTAAAGAACTAAAGAAAATAAAACCATCAATAATTATTGTCCAAGATACAACCTAGGACCACATATTGCATTCAACTGTCACACCTCTGTTATTTCTTTTCATCTAGACTGCTGTCTCAGTCTTCATTTTCAACCTTTACACTTCTCAGACAGTATAAGTCAGGTTTTTTTTGTAAAATGTCTTGTTTCTGCCTGCTGTTTCCTCATAGGTCTGGTCAGATTACAGTTACAGGGTGAAGACTACAGGGTGACATGTCTTTGGATGTGTACCATATCAGGAAGGGAATAGTAACTCACCTCATAAGTGTTGAGAACTTTGATCACTTGGTTAAAGTGGTATAACTCAGCATACTACTCCTCCACCTTTGAGGCAGCTATCACAGAGCCTCTGTGAACCAGAAGGATTGGAGAGACCCCAACAACCACTCTTCTGCCACCAAGGGACCTTCCATTTAGAGAAACCCAAGTGCTTGGCCCATTCCCCTATACCACAGGAGGGGCATCCAGCATGGAAAGTACCTAGGACCAGGAAACCAACTCACATACAGGAAACCAGGGTAAATTCATTTTTTTTCAAAATTTTATTGATAAACAGCAATGAGACAGTTTCAAATCAAATTGGAAGTACAGTTTTAACAAATAACACATTGCATATATTCTTCTTGGTGGTTAATTGCTGTACAAGATGCGGACTTCAGATCCTATTTACAAACACCATTAGAAAAAATCATTCTATTCATTAAGAGAATGCAACTATATATCTATCC
>NW_004524595.1:9583111-9589133 GCF_000260255.1 Octodon degus | reverse complement strand
GAACACTGCAAAATCCCTACTCTGCAGGCGGGGTGGGAAGTTGCTGCGGAGTGGTAGGGGGCGGCCCACTCTGCACCTGGGCTGGGACTGGTCCCGCCGGCGCAGGGTAGCAGGAAGCTCTCCACACACTCACCAGACCTGGGCTAGGACTGGGTCTGGGGGTTCCCTGAACTCGGCAGAAATTTCTACTCTGTGGGCGGGGTGGGGAAGGTACTGTGGCGTGGTGGGGGGCGGCCCAAGGGGGTGGGAGAGGGTCCGGCCCACTCTGCACTTCGGCTGGGACTGGTCTCGCTGGTGCAGGGTAGCAGGAAGCTCTCCACACACTCACTGGACCTGGGCTAGGACTGGGTCTGGGAGTTCCCGGAACTGGACAGCGTAAATTCATTTTAACAAAAGAAAAAACTTTGCATAAAAAATTCCTAATTTACAATTGGTTCTGTTATATATAACTATAGACTTTATTCCTATGGTCCAATGTACAAAACTAGTGTTAGCACAATTGGTCAATTTCTCAGTTGTGCTTGCTACTATTATCATTGATAATTGCACTACAGTAGCTAGGATGTCACAGTTATTGCCATCAGTTGTCCTTCTTTATGTAATAATATTAGAAAGCTCTGGGATAATAACCTCACCAAACCCTACTCCAAAACACTGGGGGTAGACTCAAACTGAAAGCACATTCTACTCTTAATTTATTGGGAAAGTAGGGCCTTGGGATAGACACAAATCAAAAATCTATACACAGAAGATACTCTTGAAGAATAGACTTTTTCTACAGAGGCACTGATACTAGTGATATAGCTACATATTACAAAAATACTCACAAAGATCATCACAGAAAACAAAATTTAATTTTTTTTGAAATAGAAAATGTCAAGACAAAGGAGCAAAATGCAATCTCAGATGACCAGTCCACCCAGAACAAATTCAGGAGACATCAAAATAGACAAAATTGAAAGTCGCACACCTAAATTTCTGAAACGATAGTAACTGAAGTAAAGAAATAACTCCAAGAAACTATGGAGGAAATCAGATTGGAAATAATCTCACAGGTAAAAAAGAAATGGCAACAATAAAGGAGATATAGATAAAAAAAAATAGGGCCATGGGAAAGTGATGGAAACTTTGAATATACAATATAGGGAAGAATTAAATTGCAAGAAACAGATTCAAAGATATATCCAGGAAATTAACAATTCCATTGAAAACTGCTTGAATGAAACTGAAGATAAAGGGCTGGCCAAATACCTCAGCAGATTAAAGTGTCTACAAACAGGTGCAGGGACTGAGGGCTCCACAATCCAGCCTCCAGTGCCAGTCCTGCCCCCGGCACACTGAAATGGTGACTGAGACTGGGTGTGGTGGTGCACACCTATAATCGCAGCACTTGGGAAGCTATAAAGAGGAAAATCACTATGAGTCCAAACCAGTAGTGAGACCCTGAACACACTGTACACCCTTCCCTAAAATGTAGGAAAAAAGAAAAAGAAACTGAAGATAGACTTTCAGACCTTGAAGACAAGATTTCACTGAGTGATCAGGAAAGGAATAATCTCTTTAAAATAACAAGGAACCAACAAATAACAAATCAAAAGCTGCAAGATGATGCAAAGAAACACAATGCAAGACTTATAGGCATCAACAAAAAGGCAGAGCACAAATGAAATGAAAAGACTGTTGTGCATAATATCTGACCATGTGCAATGAAGTTGGAAGTTATTGACAAAAGAAACTTCAAAAACTTCATTAACACTAGGAACTTAAATAACACACTCCTGAACAACCAATGGGCCACATATCAAATAAAAAAAGAAATTAATCAATATATAGAATCAAACAGAAATGCAAATACAACTTACTGAAACCTGTGAGATGCAATGAAAGCAGTCCTCAGTGGGAAATTGATATCAGTAAATTCTCACATCAAGAAGACAGAATGACCCCAAGCCTGCCATGCCAGCCCAGCCCCTGGTGTGGGCTGAGATGGCAATTGGGACTGGGCAGTGTACCTGTAATACCAACTCTTGGGAGACTGTAAACAGATGGATCACTATGAGTCTCACTGAGTAGTGAGACCATGAACACCCTGTAGATCCTTCCCTAAAATAAAAAAAAAAGAAAAAGAAAAGGAAAAGAAAGAAAGAAAGAAAACAGAATGAACACAAACAACCTAAGACTATACTTCAAGCTTCTAGAAGAAGAGCAAGTCAAGCCCAAAGCCTAAAAAAGATAGGAACTTAGAATAATCAGAGCAGAAATTAATACAATAGAGATGAAGAAAACAATGTAAAGAATTAATGATCTAAGAGTTGGCTCTTTGAAAGAATAAATATAATTGAGAAATTCCTTGCCAACCTTATCAAAAAAAAGGAAGAGAAAAAACTCAAATTCATGCAATAAAGAATAGAAAGGGTAACAAGTGCTTCCCTGGCAAGCACAAGGCCCTGAGTTCAATCCCTGGTACTGCAAAAAAAAAAAAAAAACCCTCTAGAATCCAGCAATCAAAAGGGTAAAATTACTATATCTCCTATGGAAATTCAGAAGATCATCAATACCTATTTCAAAAATCATTATTCACATAGGATGAAAAAACACAGAAGAAATTGATTCTGAAGAAACATGAATTACTAAAGCTAATCAAGAAGATTTAAAATTTTTGAATAACCCAACATCAGTCAATGAAATTGACACATAATTAAAACTTATAGTTATGGTTTGTGTATAGGTTCCTCCCCCCAAAGCCTCATACAGTCATGGGGTGGCTTTTAGAATTTGTCTTTGATTATTGTGAGTTTGAGTGCTGCACCTGCCCTGGGGCAGGTAATCTGCATTACAATGTAAGGAGGGGAGAGAGGCTAGCTAGCTTCCTGAGCTGCTGCCACTCCCTTTGCAGAAAAACAATTATTTCATATAAGTTGCATCAAAGATAGCTGAAAAAGAAAAACTACCACCCCATATATAACTAATTTGTGCTGTACACCAACAAAAACTTCCTTTAAATTGTTTTTCTCCCTTTGCAGCTGCTAAGCTGAAGGAAAAGTACAAGGCTAAAGGGAAACCTGATGCAGCAAAAAAAGGGGGTCATCAAGGCTTTTCAAAATCAAGAAAAAGAAGGAAGAGGAGAAGGAGGATGAATAAATTGATTGTAGTGCATTTTTTTAATCTATGAAGGATTAAAAATCCTTTGCTTTTGTTTTTTGCCACCACTATGAAAGGTTATTCTCTGCCATGTGCCTTTCTGCCTTGGAACCAGCTGAGTATGGACTGAAACCTCCACTGACTGTGAGCTAAATAAATCTTTCCTTTCTTCATTCTGGGTGTTGGGTATTTGTCCCAGTCATGAGAGAAGAGTAACCATGACACTTAAGAACAAAGAAAAGCCCACATCTTGATAGATTTACAGATGAATTCTACAAGAAGTTTAGAGAAGATTTAATACCACACTCCTCAAACTCATTAATACAATTTAATTAAAGTAATTCTCCCTAAAACATTCCTGAAGGCAAGTATTAACCTGATGCCAATACTAGAGAAAGACTCAACCAAAAAAGAAAACTACAGGCCAATCTAATCTATACAGATGCAAAAATCTTAAATAAGACACTAACACACAGAATGCAGCAAATCATCAAGAAGATTATACATCATGACTAAATAAGATTCATCCCAGGAATTCAGGGATGGTTTAATATATACAAATTAATAAATGTAATATATCAACAGAGCCAACAACAAAAATCACATGATTGGGCCAGAGAGATAGCTCAGCAGACTAAGCATGTGCTTAGGCAAGCTCAGAGACAGGTGTTTGATTCCTGGCAGCAAATTGCTGCTCTGGCCTTGATACAGGGAGAAAAACTGAATTCAGGTGGGCGACTTCCAAATGATACAGGGAAAAATGATCTCCTGGCCTGACCAGGATGAGTTTGTGTTCTCTAAAACCAAAGAATGAATTTTAGGAACAAACGGAGGTTATGAGCAGAATATATTTATTGAAGGAAAGAAAGCTCCTGTCCAAGAGAGGGACAGGAGGGGAGCCCAAGTGGGTTGTCCCCCTCCCCAGGAAGCTGTCTCTTCCAGGGACTTTTATAGAGTTAAACCATATGGTGAGGCAGGTATAAGGTGGTAGAGAACATGGGAACTCACTTAGGTAGATATGGGGTGGGACAAAACTATGGTCACCCAATGGGATTACAAGTACCATTGCTCAGGTAAAATTGATTAAGTCCAGGACCAAATAGGGAAGTGAGTCATGTAGCAAGTGGGCATGAATGTAGAATAGGACTTTAACAGGTAGCCATCCAGTAGTAGCCAGATTAATGATTCTTCTGGCTCCCTCAGAGTGATGATCAATCTCAGAATCCAATCTTTAGGGAGGTTGGCATTTGTTTGATCTTTTGTCTTTAGGTCTGGCCCATGGTGGAAGCATCCATCCCTCCCAGTATTGCAAGGTATCTTGTCTTCTGTGGTATTTCTTCATTTCCTTCTGTGCCTGGCCCTGTCTGACTACCTATAATATTTCTATCTAACTTGGCTGCCTACAACAGCCTCAGCCTTGAGCAATCTGAGCCACCACTGAATCTGGGAGTGGTGGTGCATGCCTGTAATTACAGTGCTGAGGAGGCTGAAAACAGGAGGATCACTACAAGTCTGAGCTGTGTAGTGAGACTCTGTACCAAATACATTAAAAGCAAAACAAAATAAAATCACATGATTATCTCAATTGATGCAGGGCTGGGGAGATGGCTCACTGGAATAAGTGCTTCCCTGGCAAGTGCAAGGGTCTGAATTCAATCCCCGGTTCTCCCCCCCAAAAAAAAAATAGATGCAGAAGAAGGTTTTAACAACATTCTATATTCATTCATGATAAAAAGAAAACCTATATAAAATCAGAATAGATGGTTTTCACTTCAACCTGATAAAATCTATGTATGGCAAACCAATAGCCAACATCATACTAAATGGACAGAAACTGGAAGCTTTTCACTCTACAATCAGAAGCAGGACAAGGATGGCCATTCCTGTTGAATATAGTTCAGGAAACATTAGCTGAGCAACTAGGAAACAGAGAAAAATAAAAGAAACAAGGACAGGAAAGGGATAAGTGAAATTATCATTACTTTCATATGACATGATACTTTACATTGGAAATCCCCAAAATTCCACCAAAACACTTCTAGATTTAATGATTAAATTGAGTAACATAATGGTATAGAAAGTCAACATTCATAAATCAATAGCATTCCTGTACACAAACCATAAACTCAGGGAGAAAAATTAGGGAAATCATAACCTTCACAATAGCATCGAAAAGATGAAATCCTTAGCATCAATCTGACAAAGGAAGTAGAGGATCTGTACATTGTAAATTACAGTACTCTGGAAAAAAAGAGTTTGAAGAGGATTTTGGATAATGGAGAGATATTACGTGCTAATGGATGGGAAGAACAAACACTGTGAAAATGGCCATACTCCTACAATTGTTATACAGACCTAATGCAATCCCAATTAAAATACCATTAGCACACCTCGCAAATTTAGGGGAAATATTCCTAAAATTCTTCTGGAACCAGAAGAGACCTACAATAGCAAAAACAATCTGAGCAATAAAGTAAAGGCAGGAGGGATCACAATCCCTGACTTGAAATTACACAAAGCTACCATGATAAAATCAGCATGGTGCTGGCAAAGAAACAGACCTGAGGATCAGTAGAACAGACTGGAAGATGCAGTCACAATTACAGACACACTCAGCCACCTTATCTTTGACAAAGGGGCCAAACGTTCACTGAAAGAAAGGCAGCCTCTATAATAAATGGCCCTGGAAAAATTGGCTTACCTCATGACAAAGGCTAAAACTAGACCCATGTCTATTACCATGTACTAAATTAAAGTCCAAATGGATTAAGGGGTAAGCAGAGAGTTCATGAACAGAAAATCAACTACCCAGGAAATACATCAAAGAATCAACAATTGGGACCTCTACTTACTAAAAAGTTTGTGTACATTAAAAGAAACT
>NW_004524595.1:9570463-9582851 GCF_000260255.1 Octodon degus | reverse complement strand
AAAAAGAGAGGAGAAGCAGAGAGCAACCCTGCTTCCCTCCACTATATTGCATTCAAGCTATCTATCTCAGGGTGGGTGTAGCTCTCACACCTATAATCCCAGAGTTGGACCATGAGTCAATCATAAAATCTAGAAGACCACAGCATGACTTCACGAGACTTTGGGGGGACATCTAGGCACAAAGCCCATAACATTCCACCCTGGCTCCCCAAGGATTCATGTACATCCCTTCATGCAAAAGGCATTTTAGTCCATCTCTAAGATTTGCCAAAGTCCTAACAGTTTCAGAATTGCTGAAAAGTCCAAGGCCCAAGGCTCCTCCAAAATCTAAGGCAAACTCTTAGCTGTGATCCCCTATACAAATGAAAAGTTAAACATTTCCGATTCAATGGCACAAAGTAAACAGTACCATTTCAAAAGGTACAAGCAAGGGAATACAAAGTTTTGGGACCAAAGCTGGTCCAAACTCCAGCAGGGCAAACATTAAGTCCTGTAGTTACACGTGCAACATGTGAAACAATTTGTGTCAAACTGTGAGCTCCATGTGGCTCTGCCTTTATGGAATGTCTGGTGGTGTAGTTCCCATGATTGCTCTCTTGGACCCACTTTGCTCCCTCCTATAGCTTTTCTTAGAAAGTACATATTCCTGGCTTTTCAAACTTTTAGGGTCTCCATTACACCTTTCACTTCATAAAGCTTCACACACTGCCCTCTCTGGGGTACACTGACTGGCCTCCCAGGCCTTCTTCTGAAATCTAGGTTAAAGTCTTCTTAATCTCATAACTCTTGTACTCTGCATGCACCTAAAACCAGTGCCACATGAGTGATACCAAAATCTACTACCAGGTGGAGCAGTAGCCAGGCTTTCTTCTCCCTTGGCTGTAGGGGTGAAGTGCCTAGATCACTGAGCATTCTGAATCTGATTCTGAGGAAGAAATTCTCCATATTACAGCCATTCTGGATTGTGGTACAGCAGCTACCATTTTGGAACCTGATGTGAACACCATTCTGTAACACTGTGTTCTGTGGATTTCTCCTCAAAGCCAAATCTTTCACCTTTGTAGTTTTGAAGCTGCAAAAGGTGGAGACCTGTTGCTTCTTGTGATCCCTTCATGCCATCTCTTCTATTCTCCTGTCCCTTCTCAGCAATCAAGATCTCCTCAGTTCTATATTTGCAGTCCACAGCTTTACTGGAGCTTCCTTTCTAAACTTTAAATCATCCTGCTAGGCTCTTTGCTCTTGATCTGCCACATATAGCTGGCTAAAAGCTCCCAACCATAGTCATGCCACAGCCTCAACATTTGACTGCCTGGAAATTTCTTCTGTCACATTAATTGGTCTTCCACACTTAGTCTTAGTCTCAGACAGTCTCTGGACAGAAGCAAAATGCAGATAAACTTTGCAAAGCCATAATATACACTGGCTGGAGTCCAACAGCCAATGCAGTTCTTCCCAGAAGAAACCTCCTGAGCCCGGTCTTTACCAACAGGAATTCTATCAGCCTTCTAGCCTTCTGAGCTGTGACAAGAATCTCCCATATGGAATAACTTATGACGTTCCACCCCTACTCTTTCAGGCAACATCTCTGAACTTTTCCAAACTCTTCCCACAGGTCATTCCCAAAGGCTCTTGAACCACATGGTCAGGTACCGGCAATGACCCCACTTCTCTGGTACCAAATTCTGTCTTGGTTACTTTTGTCTAGTTGCTGAGACAAAATACATGACACACAAAATTAGGCAAGGAAAGATTTATTTAATTCACTGTTTGTAGAAGTTTCAGTCCATAATTGGCTGATTCCAAGGCAGAGTGGCACATGTCAGAGGGTAACAGTTCATAGTGGCAAAAGCAGTAAAAACAAAAAGGGAGGAAAGTAATCCTCTTTCCCTCCTTTATATTATATTCAGGCTACCTATCCCAGGGGCGGATGTAGCCCTTACACCCATAATTGCAACATTGGACCATGAGTCAGTCA
Organism: Octodon degus; assembly: GCF_000260255.1. Taxonomy (NCBI): domain Eukaryota; kingdom Metazoa; phylum Chordata; class Mammalia; order Rodentia; family Octodontidae; genus Octodon; species Octodon degus. Next base: position 9,580,876 of record NW_004524595.1, on the reverse strand, counting down.
TAAATTCTAGAAGCTGCCCCATGATAGGTGTGGCTTTAGTGGGACAGTTAGACACAAACTATATATCATAACATACATATTCTATATATAATATATATACACATATATCATGTATATGATAGCTAAGATAATTGTACTGCTAATTTCTCTTAGTTCATTGAAAGGAACAGTTAATGTTTATACTTTTTGATAAATTTTGCATGCCTATATCTGGTAATCTGAGCAACTATTTTGAAAATATCAATATGCAATATAACCATTGTTAATTTCTTATCATCTTGTATCATTTTTATTATTTTATTCTCTTTAAAACAAAAAAGTGATATCACTCAAAGTTACTTTGTTCCCTTATTAATTAATAACTACAACTATTTTAAGTTTCAGCAAGTTTCCAGTTGTCTATCAAATTTTTTCCCTACAGTTTCAACATCTGTTGATGATTCTTGCCCAAGTCAATTACTACCGCATTCACTGCCCAAAGAGAAGGGGTGCTATGCTCTGCAGAAGACATGTATCAGAGTCTCGGGAGAATCAGAGGACTTCAATTTCAATTGGAAAATAACATAGTACTCATTTTGGCTACTATCAAGTAAAGATCAGCAAAATTGTCCCAATTAATGAGAGTACATAGAACATAGAATACATTTCTGTGCATCAATAATTCTCAGTGGAAGGGTGAAATTTTTATCGCTATCAAAAAGGTCATAAGCATAAAAAAGTTGAAAAGAAATTAAAAAAACTCTGTACCAGATGCTTTCCTTTCAAGAGAAATTAACCTCCAGCTTAGAAAATGAATTGTGTGTTTTTCTTCAAAATAATTGTTCTGCTTTTATGAAGAGATAATTTGGATTATATAACCAAGCTCTTTTTTTCTTTTGATAGCACCTGCTATAAGACTTAGACCCTAAGCTATGTCCAAGTCACTGTGGTAGGTCTTTAAAGTTTGAAATTTTGGTCTCATTCCTGGAGCTTGTCATGTGTCCAGTTAATTCTTCCCCTCCTTCTTTTGTTCTCACTTATTTATGCACTGTGGATTAATACAAAGTTTTGTAGCCAACTTGAAACTGTGGAATAAGAAAAGCACATCAGCCAATGAACATCTTCAGAAACCCAATTTCTCATCAGCCAGAACTGTCTTATTTGTCCCACCTGACATGACATTTTGGAGAAAGTGAGTAGGAAAATAACACACAAGAAACGTTAAGTCAGTGTCATTTCTTCAGTGACTTCACAAGTACCAGGATTTTAAAATAAGGATATCATTATGTGTCCCCTTGATGAGTATTTGTTGCTGTATGTAAAAGAATATTGGACAAGGCATCAGGAGACCCATGATTTACCTTTGTTAGAGACCAGGTATGTGACTGTGGATAAGTCTCTTCAGCTCTTGTGTTCTCACATCCTTGTCCAAAGTTGGAAATATAAGCATCTAAATGATTAAATTTGTTGGAAAGTTCAATATCAAAATAATCCAAGGACTAGGGTGTAGCTCAGTGGTAGAGTGCTTTCCTAGCATGCACCAAGCCTTGGGTCCAATCTCCAGTACCACCAAAATACACAGCATCTCATGTTCTGCCAAGATCCAAGAATTCCTTCTTATCTTACCTGTTAGTAAGATAATCAGACAACAATAAGAAAAATCATAATTAACTTAATTTCAAAGAATGGTAAATTCTAATAGAACCAAGTGGAATGAGAAATTCAAACATGAGGGAGGCCTGGATTACTTTGAAAGGAAGGCCAAAGGTAGCCTGGGTAAAAAGTGGTTATGAATCAAGACCCAAATAATGAAAAAGAAAGAGCTACACAGACATCTTCACTAGAAGCACAGACACCAGTCCTGAGGCAGGAGCCAGCTTGCTGTGTCCAAGCTAAGAGCAAGAGGTAGGTATGGCTCAGGACACTGGCACAGGGCAGCAGTGTAGATGGCAAGATGGAGCAGTGGCAAGGGGCAGCTCTACAGAGCCTGTCTCCAGCTTCAGCACAGGAAGCACAAGCCGGGCCCGTCCACACGCCTCTGTGCACCTTTAGGCTCTATTCATCCTCATGTTGCCGCTGCTGAACCCCTCTATGTCACAGTTTTCTCATATATAAAGCAGGAGGAATAACAGCAGGCACTTAAGCAACATTGTCCTGAGAATTAGCCAAATCATGTTTAGCACCGTGCTTGACATGATTGAGCTCTCAGGAGGCACTGGATATTCTTCTCCGGCCCATTCTGAGCATCAGTTGAACATCGATGGCTCCCTAACAAAATAAACTGCATGATTCAGAGTTCAAGAAGAGTCTATAAAACTTTTTGATTCAGATTAGCAGTAAAAGCTCCAAAAAAACGAGAGAATCTATCTGTTTTGCTACCCAGCGCCAGCACTTAGGTATGCACAGTAGGTGCTTAATAAGAGCCTGAGTAAATATCTGTGAAAGGTAGCTCCTGATAGTCTGAATAAGCCAGCCATATAGTACAGGCTCCCCTATGCCCAGCTCTCTATAAAACTCACAATGGGTACAATTTGTTGTTAAACACAAACTATGTGAAATGTTTCCAGATCATCCTAACATATTCAGATGCATGCTCACCTTAAGTAATGCGTGTCTCAGGAGTGAGTCCTGGATCTGCCATAGTAGCTGATTTTTATCAACAATTAGGTAAAGAGGCATTTGTTTGATTACTCGCCCAATTTCTGAACAAATGGCTCCTTAGCCAACCATTGCAAATACCTCTCCCCCACCGCTAGCATTTCTGAGTTCAGACTTCTCATTCCGATCATGCTAGGAATGTAATCAAGGCCCTCTGTGGAGATAAGTTAATTATCTCCTCAGGCTATGAGCAAACACATGGGTTTGGTTTCTGACCATGTTGCCTAATGAGAGGACACCCCAGAGGAGCTGGGAAGCTTGTCAGCTACCACCCCAAAGCCCTTTATGGCATATAGGAGTCGTGATCCAAAATGATCTCGCCCTCTGTGTCCCAGGTCCCCCACTGCACCTGCTTCTGGCGGTGCAGGGCTGGACACAGCACAGGGCCACCTCCAGTCACTTCCAGCCAGCCCAGCTGTGCCCATCTGGCCCAGTCAGGCTCTGAGAACTCACCTGGCACCTTCCACAACTGAGCGGATCACCCAGCACAGGATGCCCCTCCAGAGAGCTGATCTGGCTCCTCTGAGTCTCCTGAGACAGATAAGAGAGGAAATCAGCTTTTCTGTCCTCCCTCACCAGGCTGCTGGGGACAGCAGGACCCAAAGATTCAAACAGAAATCACCTGCCTATCTCCATGTTTTAAACTTCAGCTTTAATCCAGCTCAGAGTGGGATTAGCTGCCTCAGAGACCACTAATTGCCAGATGGCCGCTGATAGCCGACAGCGGAAGCGTGTGTGTCACAGCCTGTCACGGAGCTTTGGAGACTCAGATCTGAACAGGATCCAAGAGAAGTGGGCCAAGCCTTCATGTTAATAGTGGAACAGTGGGGAAACTGAGGCCCAGCAGGTACAGGTGCTTACTTGCTTACACACAGGGAGTTGTGGAGGGGCCTGGGATCTCTCTGCAGCTGTGTTTGAATGGAGATCAGAGAGGGCTGAGCATTGTCAGCAATCAGCTCACCCCTTGCTGTTATGCCCAGCTGCCCCAGGGAGCGGCAGAAGGCAGAGAAGGGAAAGCTAACGAATTCAATGCCTTGTCTATTCCAGGCCAGGTGTCAGCTGCTTCCATGTGCAATGTTCCTGGGTTCCCGTCCTCCATCTGACCCCACATGCGATCTTGGATAAATCTCTCCTCCTCTAAGGGGAACTTAATACCTTATATGCATATTGAGAAGAGCAGACTAGATAATCTCTAAAACAGTGGTTCTCATTTTTTAATGTGCACTGGAATCCCTTGGTGGACTTATTAAAACACAGACGGCTGCTCCTGCAGCCTCTGTTCCTGATTCAGGAGGTGTGGAAGGGGACCTGAGATTTTGCATTTCAAACATGCTCCCAAATGCTGCTGCTGTTCCCCCAAAGATCACATTTAAAGGTGTGTTGCTCCAAGATGCAGCCACCCTTGCTAAGTTAAAGGATATCTGAGAGACAATGAATCACACACATTTTTTTTTTAAGTGTAGAAAGAACTCCAAACTGATAAATCAGTTCTAATGGATCCAAGCCTACAGGTCTTCGTATACTCTGGAACACTGGCATGTTGCAAGCCAAATATAAGCTCAAAGATTGTATCCTGTACCTCAAGCCCTTTCCTTACAAAAGAATCAAGCACCATTGTGTGCTTAAGGAGCTTACAGTCTGAATGAGAGAAGTTCATTAACAGAGTCCCACTCAAAGAGCATCCTGGAAAGTAGGTTGGGCTCCCAGTAGATAAAGCCAGACCACTGATGCACTCCCTTGGAGGACTAAGGCATCCACTGAGAAAAAGCAAGCCAGAGGCACTCGCTGTCATTCCTAGGAAGGTCAAGGGTCCATACCACTAACAACTGCACCCACAACACTGCCAACCTTCTAAGTCACTTGCAGATTGTTCCAAGCAACTTCTCAAACATCTACCAGCCCAAATAAAGATAGGAGAAGAACACATATATATTGTAAAATCAGGAAAAGAAAATCTTGGGGTGGCACCACTTGGGAATGCTTAACTCCTTTATAAACTATATTCATGAACTAAGTATCCAAGACCAAAGCAGCCTGGGAAGGGCCTTGCCCATGCTGTAGGAAGGAATCCTGGGAGAGGGAAGCTACCGAGACGTGCAGCCTCTGCTCCTCAGTGAAGGTGTGTGAAGGCTGAAGTCTAGGAAAGGCTGACCTTGGTGTTGAGTTTGGCCTCTGTCCTATGGGCAGATCTGCTGTCCTCCCACAAGAATAAAGATGTGGCCAAGGATACGCATATGGGTGCCCAGTGTGCTACGATGGTGGAGATAAGATGCAAGATAAAGTCCCAAGTCCCCCAGAGCACCCACAGGACTTGTGGGAGCCTAGAGCCACCATCTCTTGCCTAAAGTATCCTCTCTCCCTTGTCTGAGTCTTCAACTCTTCCCTCCTGCCTTTTTGGTAAACACAGGAAAATTTTTCACCAAAATATGGCACTATGTCATTGTTACAAATATGATCATGAAACATAATGAAAATGTCATAGCTAAAACTTATACATCATGACTTATACAGCAGAATATACATCATGCAAAAGTCAACTGATACATAAAATACAGTAAAAAGTAAATTTCTCAACACATACCTCAGAATGGGATTGGGCACCAGGTACAGGGTGGAAAGAGAGAGTTGGAGAAAAAACAAATATAGGCATATGTCTTTATTTTAGGAAGCAGTGTTAATAGGTGGCATGGTAAGAATTATATATGGTAAGTTTTTTTTAACTGATTGTAATGATCAATAGAATTTTAAAGAGTTTATATTCCATACAAAATTATAGCAATGAAATCAGAAAAATGCAGACCATATAGAAAAAAAAGAAAACTATAAAACTACTCTTCTACTTTCTCAAAGGAGGTAGAATTAAGATAAAGCATGCTTTTCTAATAAACCAAAACAAAACAAATGCATTACACATTACAAATGCATTTAACATTTCCAACTGTACACTTAAAAATTAGGATGTTAAATTTTACATTATGCATATTTTACCATATAAAAAAGTTTTTAAAAGAAAAGGAAATATATGCTAGAATACAGATGAATGTCTCAACATTATGCTAAGTAGAAGAAGTCAAACATGAAAGGTCACATACTCTGTGATGCTGCTTATAAGAAATCTCCAGAATAGGTAAATCCGCAGAGACAAAATGCAGGTTGGTGACTGCCAAGGGCTGGGCAGGAAGGGGGATGTGGGAAGGAAGGTAAAGGAGCACAGTGTTTTATTCTGCTGTCAAATGGAAATGGCTTGCAAATAGATAGAGATGGTGAATGTACTCATGGTCAATGCACTACGTTTTACTGAATGGTTGGTTTACTTTCGAATGATCAATTTTATGTTGTGTGTATTTCATCTCAATACATCTATTTAAAAGAAACTACCACAGCCAACCTCCAAACCGCTGCTCATTTAATTGGGCAATGTGGCTTTATACCATCTCTCTATTTTTCAAAGCTGTTGTCCACAGTCTCCTCCTCTCTTTTGTTCTCATTCAGAGTCCTTCTGTCTTCTGGATAAATTCAAGCTCCCTATCAAACACTTTGGCTCTTCATCCATCTCCGAAAGACAAGACTTCTCTATCCTGACTCTTGACCATCGGCTGTAAAGAAAGTGTACGGACCCAAGAGAAGACTTATTTGTGTTTCAGTGGGAGACTTGCAACTGGAAAGTCCTTAGGAGGACCAGTGGAAAGGATTTCAATCCAAGGAAAGAAACAAACAAAGAAGAAGCAAATGAGATATCTACAGTGGCAAGTTTCAAGAATGACAGGTGAGAGGATCAGAATAAAGGGTAGGGACACTTGTCCTGGATAACTAATGAGACCAGAGAAATCCTCAGAGAAAAGATCTGACACTTAAAATATTCTTGACAACTTTATTGCTTCAAAGTAAACACATAAAGAATCCACCTGTACCTCGAAAAATCATAAAAAGAGCACGGCGATGTAAAGAGATACAGTGTACTTTTAAAAAAGCTGTACTCAGGTGAAATAGTCATAGCCTCAACAGAAATAATACTTGATTCATAATTTCGAATTTGTAATTTATAAACTTAAAATTTATAATACTTAAATCCCAAATTCTTCAGAAGCATAATTTTAATAAAACATTTAAAGACAAAATATGACTAGAACCTACTTAAGAGCAAAATCTGACCTAAGCTTAGATGAAGCTATATACATGATCCTTATTCTATACATTATTAACATATTCTGTGAAATGTCAACATGACTTCTGATTAGTCACATTGCCCCAGATCCTACCTCCATCCCCAGGATTAGACATGCTACTACATAGTATGTGTGCTTTATTCCCTTTCTAAAAACCCAAATGTTCTGAATCCCGAAACATCTCTCACCCCAGTGGTTCCAGAAACCCTGCTGGGCCCATCAAAACTGTTATAGAACATAGAAAGGGACAAAAAGATTTTCAATTATTTTAAGAAATTAACATAACTCTGATCTAAATTTTGGCAAAAGAGATTTCTCTCAGAAAAAAAAAAATTGTGGTCTGATTCTATTTGATTACCTAAGCAAAAAGCTCAGATAAATTCTATTTTACACTTTTCCAACCTGGTAATACACGGTATCATCATTATTATGGGTGGGACTGTGTTCTGCAAGAACTCATGGATTAGTGTCCAAAGCAACTCAGGATGCAAATGTATTTTCAACTGGCTTTTAGAGAGGTGATTCCATTTCAGTGTGGTCATAGGATACATCCAGAGACAGTAGAATTTGTCCACATCATAAGAGGAAATTTCCACATGGAGGAATGGCTACATGAGGACACACGCAGAGGATGGTCAACTACAAATGGAATTGGAATTGGAGGCCTCGGGAGAAAACATCCCTGCCAATATTGTGACCTCAGACTTTCAGCCTCCAGACCTATAAAAATAAGCATTTCTGTTGTTTAACCACCCTCTCTAGGTTACTTTGTTGTGACAACACTAGAAAACCAATAGGGTCAGTCCTTAATATTCAAAGTTAAATAATTACTAGTGCCCATTCCACTATCATCAAAACACCTCTTTTCTTCCTTCCGGGCACCACTTTAATGAAAACAAACAAACAAAAATGAAAACCTTTGCACAAATAGTGCTGGTTATAAAAAGAAAAAAAAAAAAATTCATCAGTCCACCAGAGGGCCCAGTGCACTGCTGCAGTGTTGCCCTGTAGCTGTGCGTGAAGTCTCTACTGAGGCCTGCGACCCAGCCTCAAGGTCGCTGTTGTCCGGGAATCAAAGTTTAACATTGGCCTAGATACCAGCACCAGGTGATCCCAGGGTCCTGGGGACAGTTGCAAACACTGGGGTGCTTGGGGCACACATGAGCCAGACTGGTCCCACAAGCTCTCGAGCTCTGTCTTTGAGCATCTGAGTTCTCAGGGCTGCCGTTGGCTGGTGCAGCCTGGCACCTTGCCCCACTTTCTAGGGCTCTGAACTCTCAGCAAAAAAAAAACAAAAAAACAAAAACAAAAAAAAAAACAAAAACACCTCAGCTCAAATCATTCCTATTATGGTCTAGCATCCATCTTATTCTTGACAGAGTGGAGCCTGACCTTATGACACCTACATAAAACAATAATAAATTGAATCATGCACAAGAAGGAAAAAATGTAGAGCTCTATAAACTAAGTAGGGTTTACTCCAGGACTGCAAAGACAGTTTAAGAAAAAACTTACAAACATCATGAAGTCAAAAGAGATAATATAATAAGATAAACTAAAAAATAATTTAAACATCTTTTTTAGGTTTTTTTTTTTCTGTATTTAGGACAGAGTCTACAGGGTCTACAGGGTCTCACTACATAGATCAGACTCATAGTGATTCTCCTATTTTCAGCCTCCCAAGTGCTAGGATTACAGGTGCGTGCCACCATGCCCAGTCTCAATCACCATCTCAACGTGCCCTGCGGGTGGGGCCAGCACAGCATACCAGGGATTGAACCCCAGCTGTTGCGCTCTGCCTAAGCAGGTGCTTTAGTCCACTGAGCTATTAAGCTGGCCCAAAAATATTTCTAGTTTTTTGAGATAGAGTCTTGCTATGCAGTAGAGCTTGAAGTTGAACTCCTCCTGCCTCAGACACTTAAATACTGGAATTATAGGCATTCGCCAAGATGCCCAATATACAAGAATCTTTAATGATAACCAAAGGTATAATTATTTCTGTATAACACTATGGCAACTATCTGGATCAAAGAATTAACTGATAAATGGCTAGAAATTACATTTTAAATAAATAAATAAAATTGTTTAGACTTTTTTCTCTTCTTTCTATGTCAGCATTAACCAGTTAGAAGATTGTAATAGGAAAACAAACATCATCTACATGTTCACAAAATATACACTATGCTGGTGAATACACTGAAGTTGTGCTTACAGTGAAAGACACATAAATAAATAGTTTTAAATGGCCCTAGTTGTCCCTTTGCTGAAAATTTAGAGAAGAACTTAAATATCCCTACAGTAAACACTAACCCTATACATAGGCCCATCCTGAGACTGTGAAGGCCCCGTGAGATGGACAGGTGCTTATGGGCTTTGTCCTAACAGCCTACGAGACCTTCTCTAGCAAGCTGCATATAGCCTGTAATGGAAGAACATTAGCTGACTGCTGCTCAGGGCTGAGTGAAATACCATTTATGCATGGAATAGAACCACACCCTTCCTCCCAAGACTAGAATCTTCCCTTGAATCAAGACAACAGACTTCTGGATAACCTTGAGTCTTGTAGGGCCTGGCTCCTGGAAGTCTACTTTGAGCTGCTACCATAGTCCCAACTGAGGGACATCGCAAGGAACAGCCTCACCCTTTACTGGAGTGAGTTCCTTGAGTCACACTGGCTGCTTTTCACTTGCATCCTGACTCACATTTGTCTCTGGACCCAAACTCAAAATTCAGGTGGGTCTGCTGAACAACTACTGTCTTCTGCTTCCGTGAGTGTGGGGGCAGGACAGTTGATGTAGCCAATACTTTTCCCTTTGCCTTCAGCTGCTAGAAAACTTATAACCAAAAATGGAGCCCGTTTCTGTCAAATCTGGTAGAACAGCATGTAAGTTAGATAAAGGCCTTGCGCTGGGCTCCAGCCTATGTTTCTCATTCTTACCCTCCTCCCACTCTATAACTACTTTCTGCTCCAAGCTCCCTGATGCACAGCATGACATAACCCTTATATCATGCACCAACTTCATGTTTTGTTTTTCTCCTCTCCACTTAACTTCCTTGTGTCTGGTTCTGCTTCTCCCACATAACATTTCTCAGAGGTCCTGCATCACATTTTAGAGATAAGCAGCCTCTGTTTCTGCCCTGATCCTTGGTCACCTAAATAGACAACACCACCCTTATACACATTTGAGAAAATGTAACATTTGAGACTTTCAATTTTGTTTTTTTTTTTCTTTGTCTTTTTTTATTTGCTTGTTTGTTTTTGCAGTACTGGGAATTGAACCCAGGATCCTGTACTTGCCATGCAAGTGCTTATTCTACTGAGCTATCTCCCTGGCCCTTATTTTGTTTTTTGTTTTTTTGTGGTGGAACCAGGGATTGAACTCAGGCCCTTGCACTTGCCAGGGAAACACTTATTCCACTGAGCCATCTTCCTAACCCCTGAGACTTTCAATTTTGGAATCTAACATACTAAGGTGTCCCAGTCTATTAAGAGCACTCATGTACACACTGAGGTTCCTCAAGGATGGAGAACATTCCTTACTGACTAAAACTGTGGGTGTTAATGCCATTTGAGGAATTTGTGTGTGGCCACTCTGAGTCTTTGATAGTG
>NW_004524595.1:9561241-9563713 GCF_000260255.1 Octodon degus | reverse complement strand
TTAACCACTAAGCAGAATATATGCAGTGTATTATTTGTTGAAAAATAAAAATAAATAAATAAATAAAAATGTATAGCAAAGAGCCACAGAGCCATGGTAGCAGTTTGTCTCCTTCCTGTTGTAATTGTACCACTCCTAACAGAGACAATGGAGCCAGACTCTCCGTACTTGTCTTTGTTATCCCAGGGTAATGCTTAGGATGTCCTTACCTCTAAAAGAAGAAATCTCTCTGGCTTCTCAGATAAGAATAAAGATCCCCATGGGTACAAGGGATAATTAAAAAGGCTCAGTATTCTCAGGGCCACTCTAGTGTCTCCTCCCTCCAGATAAGAAATTACTAATCCACAAGTGCCATTTCTTCTGCCCAGGAGCTCAGGGAATGCCTGACTGTGGAAAGCAGAGTGGTGGGGTGCAGGTTAACAGGGGAGGTACGCTATGTCCCAAAGCAGAGAAACATGAGAAGCAGCAACTTTGGGAGATGAGAGGTTTAGCTAGAGACATTTTTGCTTTGAGGCGGCACCGCCTATGTGATAGTAGCCTTCAGATCTGGAATTCAGAAGCCACATATGGCCTACTGTCCCAGATGTTAACAACCACAAACCTCGAATCCAGCAGGATTTGTTATTTTTCTTGAGTAATTCATCTAACTTTTCATGTTCTGCAATATATGCTGGCATGTGTCAGACACCATGCAGGAGGATTTCAGAGTGGCAGCTCTGATCCCTTCTCCAAGTGCAGGTGACCAGGAGCTTCTGCAGAGCACATGTTCCCTTTGCACAACTACACAACAAATTATCACAGAATTGTGAGCTTTAAATAGCACACATCTATTAATTCACAGTTTCTGTGGATTAGGATTCTGGGTGATCATCATTGTGCAGTGATGGTTGTTCACCCTGGCAGTCAGCTGGGTGCTCTATGAAGGGTCTCAAAGGAGGCAATACAGTGCCACTGGGCTGTGTTTTCATCAGGAAGCATAACTGGGGAAAAACCTGCTCTTTCAGGTTGTGGGCAGAAACATTTTCTAGTGGTTTAGGACTGAGGCACCAGGTCACACCCTTACAGAATGATCTGAGGCCACCCTCAGTCACCAGAGTTTGCACCCTTCGTAGAGACCCATTTGGGCTTTGCCAACACAGCCTCCAACCCCATCAAGACAGCAAGAAGGCTCTGATATGAAGTTTTTCCTGTTTCTTGTGTTTGTTTGTTTGTTTGGTACTGGGGACCGAACTCAAGACCTTGAGTACTTGCCAAGCAGGTGCTTAAGCCACTGAGGTATATCCCCAGCCAACACTGATATCTTTGTTATTAGCACAGTGTCATATAATGCAACAGAAGTGTAGGAGTGACAGTCCAACATTTTGCTACATTCTACCAGTTAGAAGCAAGTAGAAATTCTTCCCCACACTCACAGGTCATGAAGAAGAGACCAGGACCATAGAAGGTCACCTTAGAATCTGGCTGTCAACATGAGGATGGATGGAGCAGACATGGAAGCACGGCTGAACGCCACTTAGGAGCAGGCATGTTGGGGTGAGCCACATCCAGCATAAGTACTGGTTGATACATTGTGTCAACTTGAAAAGTTTAGAAGTTTGATTAAGTGACTCAGCAGAGAACCAGGATTCTTAGTTTGTGAACAACCTCATCCTGTGCAGGAGGAGGGCATGGACATTGTGTGAGTTCTACACCCCCAGCCCCAGGGTAGCTTGTTTACAGTACAAGGAGGGGAGAGAGGCTGGCTAGAACCCACAGCTGCTGCCCTTCCCTTTGCTCTTCACTGTTTTCTGCTGCCATGAACAGCTGCTCTCTGCCATATGTCACTCTGCCTGGGAGCCAGCAAGAGTATAGACTGAAACCTCCACAAACTATGAGCTAAATCAACCTTCCTTTCCTTCCTTAAATTTGGGTGTCAGGCATTTTGTCCCAGCAGTAAGTAAAAAGGAACTGAGACACAATACTTCTCCAGATGGGAGATGCAAGACCCGGAATGTGGCCATGTGATGGGGGAATAAGTTTGTCAAGTGCACATTTTAATTATTTCACTGATATTGTTTTTGCCAAGAAATACATCGGAATAACTATTTTGAGAGCCCTTATCATGCACGTAGAGTGTAAGAGATGAGTGAACAAATAAGCAAACCCGACAGTAATCTTCAAGGTGCATCGTCTGGGGTACTCTTAGGACAGTTTCTTGGCATTAGGAGCTAAGTACTGAGTGGGCACAGAGATTGGCCAGTGAGTATTTTGACTGGTCGTTTCCCCACTTTCATACTAAAAAGAATGGAATCCTTGAGATTATGGAAAATCACAGATCTGAAACCTTTCACGGTATAATAATCCAAAACCTACATGAAGTGCCATACACATTCTAGTGTTTAAAAATAAGATCACAGCCATTAAAATGGAAAAGATCTAGGACTTAAAGTGTCCAAACCCAGCCAGCCGCCCAGGGGATCCGCGGGGGCGTGC
>NW_004524595.1:9527492-9560136 GCF_000260255.1 Octodon degus | reverse complement strand
GAAAAGGGCAGTTGCCTGGTCACATGCAAAGGGAGCCAAAGACACAAGAAGAAGCATTCGGCAAAACAGAAAGCGTGACTTTTTTTTTTTTTTTTTTTGAACCGGGGATTGAACTCAGGCCCTTGTGCTTGCCGGGGGAAGCACTTATTCCACTGAGCCATCTCCCTGGCCCCCCAAAGCATGAGATTTTTAAAAAGACAGTTCCATACCCAAATGCTAGGTTCACCATTAATTCACTGCTCACCTTTCTCAAAACACTCTCATCTTCTTAAGTCTCTTTCCTCGTCTGCTTAAGGGAGAGTGTAGAAGGGGACAATCTCACAGGTCATTGCCATGGAGAGTCAGCACAGCTCACTTGGGTTACAGAACCACAGAGCCCGTGCAAAGCTCGGCCCATCACATCTATCTTCATAATCTCCATACCCAGAAACTCAAGCCTGTAGTGAGTGCAGACTTGACCCACTTCTCCCCGGCAGAAGAGCTCAATGTATGTCATTGCCCACTGTCCCCATCTTCCAGGCAGAGAAGATTAAGATTCCACAGCCTCAGTTGTGGCTAAAGAGTCTTGCAGTTGGGGCTGGGGACAGAAACAGAGCAGGCACAAGACTGTGGTGTCCTTCCCTCTGATCCACTGACAGGAGCCTCAGGCCCAGCAATGACAGTATGCATTTGCCCTTCGCCACCCTCGAAGCTGCATGAATGCCCGTTGCTCTCTGCTGCTAGACATCACAGTGGTCCTTTGTCTAGGCCTCTGTGACCCCAGCCACATGTTCTAAGAAAGTGGAATGTATGGCAGCAGAGCTGAGAGAAAGTAGGCCCACCACCCCCAGGGAGATCGCAGGCCCGTGTCTCTGTCTTGGTGAAGCCCCTCGCTCTGTGTATCAAGAAGCTCCATGGACATATTTGTTTACTCCATGCGCCGATATGCAGTTTGCATAATATTGAATCTGGAAAGGACACTGCATCCGCTGACAGGAGTTTTCCCAGCTGGAAGAAAAAAAAAGGAAACAAAGAATGAAAGAAACCAGCTTTACATTTAGGAGTAAAAATAAAGATGCCAGCACCATGTGCCAGGTTTTTGTGGGGTGGCGAAGGCCATGTCTGCAGTCAGGACATGCTCCTAGATCCAAAGCATTGTTGGATGGATTTCTAGTAAACACTGTTGGCAGCTCCAGGGATGGCTCTTTTGGTAAAAAGAATGTGCTGGAACAAAATGTGGGCATCCTGCCAAGACACATTTCTTCATTTAAAACAGAAAACATGCACGTGTCAGGATGCAGGAGCCAAGCCTAAGAGTGGAGACGTCCTGCTCCTCAGCATCCCTGGGGGAGAGTGAATAAGAACAAGATGGGCTTTGACCCGAGGTGCCCATTAGGGAACTTTGAATGTGTCCCAGCCCCTCTGTCCCCAGCCAGCCTTTTCATTCATGTACCTTTGGCAGCTTGCTTATAGCCTCAGCTTGATTAACACTTAGCTCCAACATAAGGTATGACCAGACCCCTTCAAATTTATAAAAGCAAAGGCACAAAAGCACAAAGCCAGGATATGTGGAAGGAAACCCACCAGGGACATTCTTCTCAGTCCCAGATGGTCCTTTTCCTGGACAGTCTTTTCTACTTAGACTCATACCAACCTCGGATCCTTCTCTCAGGCTCAAATCCCTGAGGAGCTGCACAGACACATGGAGGGGCCCAACATCACTACACATGGCAATCCTAGGACCCTTCCTGAGCTGAGGACAGTCTTTAGAGTAGTGGTTTGGTCATTACCAGACCTGATTAGAAATGTAGGTCTAACGACCCAGAATCTGCACATTTACCAGCTGCCCTGGTGATCCATGCATGAGAAGCACTTTCCCAGGGGCAGTGTGCAGGATCCTGACTGGGCCCTGAACTATAGGCAAACAATCTGTGGAGCCAGCAGCACCCTCAGGTCACAACCTGAGCTTGGATTAAAGCTCTTTGGGCAGTAGACTGATTTTCCCAGGACTCCCATTATCCTCACACCCAGCTTCTACAGTAAGAAAGCATCTATGCACACTCTCACTCCACCCTAAAACTGGCCCACAAGAGGAAAAACTGTGGATTGCAAATGTAGGATTTATGGCCAGGCCTCAGAGTTCAAATGACAAAAAAAAAATAATCAGGCCCTGGATTCGTGCTTGGGAATTTCAGCCTGCAGCAGACCTTGGCCTCACCTGCTCTATGATGAATACTGGGGTCATGTGCAGCCAGAGTGACATCTGAAGTGGAAGACAGCAGCATTCTTTCAGGGGGGTGGCAGCTACACTGAGAAGTACAGTTGTGCTGGCCCAGGCCCATCCCCACCCTGGCCCACCTCTTTGTTTCTTCAGTACTGTTGCTCCCATCTGCTCACTGGAATCTGGAGAACTTATGAGCTCATTGCTGGGCAGATCACCAGGCTTTACCGATGACTCAGTGACGTGTTCCCAGCAGAATCAAAGGGGACCACCACCACACCAGCAAGGCTCGCAAACCCAGGGCCTCCCATAGCACTTAAGTGCTGATAGCAGTGGCCCTCTGCCCTTGACCCCTGGGCACAGCTATGAGCCATGGTGTCATCCTGACAGAAGCAGGGTACCGTGCCCTCCAGGCTGTAGACTCCAGTCCCTGTACCATAAAGAATAAGTGCTTGCCTGACAAGTGCAAGGGTCTGACTTCAATCTCCAGTTCCCCCCCAAAAAAAAAATAAATAAAAACAAAAAAAGATAAACCATAAAGAAAATATCCCCATAGAGGTGGAAGTGCTGCTTCTGCCCCCTAAGCAGGGGCTTGTGGGCCTATCTGGGAGAAGAAAGGGAACCCAACTGTGTTTACTAGAGACAAGCTATACATAAGTGCATTAACCTTCACTTTTATCAGACACGTAGATTGCACATTTGCAAGTCCAACCTGCCATAGACATTTTTCACTCATCGTGCCTGGAAACTAAAGCCCAGGACAAGAAACAGACTTGGATACATGTCCAGAAGTGGCCTTACTGGGTCATAAGGTAGTTACAGGTTCAGGAACTCCCTTACCGTTTTGTATGACTGCTCCATTTTACATTCGCACTTCATCTTCTCTTTTCTGAACATCCTTGCCAACATTTATTTTTATTTGCTTTTGTTCTTGTTCTTTTGTTTTTAATAACAGCCATCCTAAGAGGCATGAGGTAATTTCTCATTATGGTTTTGATTTCCATTTCCCTGATGGGTTGTGCTGATAAACAGCTTTTCGTAGACTGCGTGTGCCACTTCAATGTCTTCTTCAGGAAAATGTCTATTCAATGTGCTCTGCCTACCTCTTACTCAGATTATTTACTTGGTTTCTATTCAATTATTTGTTTTGCAAAGTAGAGGATTTTCAGTTTAATGAAACCCAGTTGTTAAAAAACTATGTTGGGTGTCATATCCAAAAATTCACTGCCAAGACAAGGAGAAAGGTTAAGGGATTTTTTTCTGTTTTCTTCTAAGGGTTTTACAGTTTCAGGGTTTAGTTTAAATTTCTAATACATGTTCACTTGATCTTATGGAAGGTGTAAGATAAGTGTTCATTTTCATGCTTTTACCTGTGAATATCTGTTTTCTTCATACCACACATTAAAGTGACCACCCCTTCCCTATTTAGTATTCTTAATACCTTGTCAAAGATCAGTTAATCTTGTATGTATGCATTCCTGGATTTCTCACTCTATTCCATGGATCAGTTCGTTATTTTTATGCCAATATCACAATGTTTTGACTCGTGTAGCTCTATAATATATTTGCAAGAAGGAAATGTGAGACCTTTAAATTAATTGAATCAAGACTTCAAAATCTCACATGTTCTCAAAGCATTATTTACAAAGACCAAGACACAGAAACAATGTTAGTAGACATTATATTTGCAGCATATAGATGAAGCTGAAGGTCACTATTCTAGTGAAATAAGTGGAACAAAGAAAGACCAATACCATTTTTATCCCACCTCTATGGAGAATCTAAACTAGTTAAACCATACAAACAGAAAGTATAATGTCAGCTGCTAAGAGCTTGAAGGAAAGGGCAAAGGAAGTGACAGTTTCGTGGGTACACACTTACCCCCAAGTGTGTACTTGCCAAGTGGCATAAGTCAATTGTGCACAGCTTTTTATTTGTTATTTATACCTCAACAAAGTGGTGAAGAATGCTGGGGAGATAGCTCAGCTGTCAAAGCGCCTGCCAGGAAGGATGCAAGGACCTAGGTTGGATCCCCGTGCCGGTCACTGAAACCAGGTGTTGTGGCACATGCCTGGAATTCCAGCACTGGGAGGCTGAGAGGGGAGGATTACTATGAGTCCAAGCTGCGTGGGAAGACCTTGTACCAAATAAATAACTTTTTAAAAATAATTTTTAAGTGGTTAAAGAAAAAACATACCTGACCAAGATCATCATTTTGTTTTGTTTTATTTTTGAGGGCAAAAGTGTTCATAAGATTACAGCTGTTTCTAGCTTTTTTAGGCAAAAATTTAAAATCACAACAGCAGTTTTCACAGTACAAGAGCGTAAGGCCTTGACTACCATTTTTTTCTGTTTGAAAGTAGTACCGAAATGACTTTCTAGGAAGAATCTTGGCCCTTCTCACACCTACAGTCTGGCTTATCTCCAGAAGGAAGGAGAAGAGCTCTCTGCTCAGGCAGGAGTTCTTGTAAGGTGACATGATTTTGACAAGGGTATGTTAATCTTGCTCCCACCTTAGTGAATGTTAAAACATAAGGCTCTCCACCTACCCACTTCCCTGAAACAGAGACTATGAGCACACCTGGCAGTTGTCAGGAGATGTTACCTTGAACTTGGGGCTTCTCAAAGAATCAGGAGCATTTCCCAAGGGGAACTTGTATCAGTTAAGATAATACTAAGGGCTGTTCTAACCAATACATCTGAAGTTTCTGTGGTTTGACAAAGCAAGAATTTGTTTCTTGCGCATGTCACAGCCTAATCTGTATTTCCTAGCTGTGTGTCCTTTCTCCAGGACTCCAGGAATGGTGGCTTCCATCTTGCTGTGGCTCCAGCCTCCTCCGGGCCCTTATAGCCTTCTCCCATCAGCCAGCGGCAGGGAGAAGGAAGTGACCACTGAGAGCTTGTATCTACACTGTGGTGCATGTCTCTCTACTTCTCTCTTTGCCTAGACTGTGACAAAGTTTGTACCCAGATCAGTACAGTTCATCTCTAACAAGTATGTGAGACCTTCAGAAATGCATTTTCTAAATAACCTCATCACCTAACTCCATTCATCTTTTCTACTTTTATTTCTTTACTGTCCTTTTTAGAGTTTTTCAAGTCATCTTTCTATAATCCAGCTATTTCTGTAAACTGTACCTTATCCATTTGAGGAATAAAATAGAATGGAAGCAAGTAAAAAACAAAACTGAATAAACAACAAAATACAAGTTGACATGATACAGAAGCTACCAGAGCAGGTTGGAGACACATCAAGTTTTTATCTTCTTGCTTTGATCTTAGCCTTTGGGGTGGCTGCTGTACAGAGCCAGGCTCTTTCCCGTGCTGTAGGCGTTGGCTGCACACAACGGGTGGAGGAAGCCTTCTAGAAGACTCCTCTGCAGCACTCAGAGGCCCACGTGCTCCTGCCTCTGTTCCTCGGGCAGAAGGTTACCTGCAGGGTGCTCCAGTCCACACTAAGCCTTGGTGTCAGTGGTTTCTCTCCCTCTACATTTCTTCCCGTGTCTGTGCATCAGTCATAGCCCGCCTGCCCAGCCACTGCTCCTGCGCCCCACCTGCGAGTTCTTGGCACTAAGCCAGCAGAACTACCACATGGCGCATGGCCCATTGGAGAAGAACAAGTGTGGCAACTGCGGGTACACTGTGGACAAGCGTGGAAATGAGGTTGATCTGACCTAACGTGCTGTAAGTGTGAAACACACACCAGATTTTGAAGACAAAATGAAAGAACATAAAATATCACATTAACAATTCTAAATACTGGTTACATGTCAAAATGTTAATATTCTGCATATGTTAGGATAAGGAAATTACATTATTATAATTAATTTTCCTGTTTATTTTTAAAGTGTT
Organism: Octodon degus; assembly: GCF_000260255.1. Taxonomy (NCBI): domain Eukaryota; kingdom Metazoa; phylum Chordata; class Mammalia; order Rodentia; family Octodontidae; genus Octodon; species Octodon degus. Next base: position 9,554,084 of record NW_004524595.1, on the reverse strand, counting down.
TTTTTATGTGACTACTAGAAAATTTTAAACTGCACACAAGACTCACCATTTGCCCTCCACTTTTTATTTGTGTGGGGCACTGCTGTCAAACAGCCAGGCCTTCTGAATACAAATCCCCCTTCTGCTCCCTGACAACCACGTGACTTACCTTACCTCTAGGCCTTCCTTGCCTCATCTCTTAATTTTAATCTGACTGTAATCACTGGAAGGGTTAAGTGATCAAGATTTGTAAACAGTTGTTATAGTGACTGCTGCATGTTATTCCTATAAAACAAGGGCTGACAAGGGCTCAAAGTTGAGAAACTGTAATCCAAACTCTTATACCAGCACTGCCAGGCACCTGCCTGAGATCCCTTTTTCTCACTCTTCTTCCTACCTAAGTCATGCTCAGTGATCATCAGGCGTGAAATAAGTCCTTCAGGTCTCTGGGCTTCTTTCCCTTTTGTGTGTGAGTGGAAAGAGTGAGTTAGCCTATGTCATTGTTTTGTAAGAAAGAGCTCATAAAACAGCACCACATATGTGAAAGTGCTTTGAAAGAGAGCTTTGACATTGGTGATCTTCAAAGGATAAACCCGCCAGTGTCCCTTACAGTGATAGGCTCTGTGTGTGTGATTAGCCTGTAGAAAAAAAAAAAAAACCCTTCCTGCCCCACTTTTCCGCTTCACTTTGCAGTGATGTACTGGAGTGTTCCCTGCATAATTGGGCATCTTTCATCATCAGTTGGATCAGAATTCTCAAGCTCATCTTGAAACTCTGTTTATGAAAACCATTGCATAGCACTTTCTAAGCCTCTCCTCCTGTCTTCCACCTTCCACTCAAGCCCTGGATGGCAGAATCTGTATTTGGTCTGCTCTGGCATCCACCTTCTTCCCTGCTTAGCGGTGCCTGGCACAGTGGCACAAAGGAAAACCACCAACACAGAGTTCCTGCAGGGCAGGGCAACACTTGTCTCACAGAAAGACGAGCTCCTCTTGTGTCATTGAGTAGGGCCTAGGAAAGTACAAAGTCAAGTCTTGCACAAACACGTGCACTCACACAGGTGTACAAGTACTCTCTCTCTCTCTCTCTCTCTCTCTCTCTCTCTCTCTCTCTTTCTCTCTCTCTCTCTCTCTTCATGAGGAATGGCAGGTCTTGTGGGCTCTCTCTGCTTAAGGTTCACATTTAATCCCTCGCCACCTTCCACGGCTCCAGTGGGAGTTTGCTATGAGGGTTCAGCCTGGTGTAGGGTGAAGAATGGAGGGATCCTGTGGTTCAGCCTGCAGGGTCCAGCTCAGACTGATCAGTTCTGAGACTTTGCTAAAAGACACAAGGTATTAGGGAAACATTTGCCTCTGTTGTTCAAGCTTTGATTTCAAGGACAAAAATTATGAACTTAAAGGGAAACATCAGGGCTGCAGGGCCCGGGTTCGATCCCCAACACCACATGCCTCACTGGCTCCATCCCTGGGCACACTGACCCAGACAGCAAGGCCAGGACACCTGTAATCCCAGTGCTGGGGAGGCTGAAAACAAGAGGATTATTAAGAGTCTGAGCTGCATAGTGAGACCTTATACCAGATAGATGATAGATAGATAGATAGATAGATAGATAGATAGATAGATAGATAGATAGATAGATAGATAAGAAACATCATTTGGAGATTTTTCTTCAGTGAAACTAAGTCTTACCTGAAGCAAGTTTTCATTCTCAAGCAAGGAGGTACATTCACCCACCCTCACTGCTCGGACTGCTAAGAATAATGAAAATGTTTTCCTGCCCAACATTATTTGGCTATCAAAGGCGCTAGATAGGTGGCAGATGAGCAGCTGGCTTCCAGACTTGGTCCTTGAAGCTGGGAGGGAGGAGTGCGTGTGTAGGTGGTGCCCTCAGCACATGTGGGGTGTTTTGGAGGCTCCGGGGTTCCCAGCTCCACGTGCAGAAGCAGGGCCTTGGAGCATTTGTGAAGGTGGATGTGACCATGTGAGAAGCCACACACATTGGACATCAAAATTGTGTCTCATCTTACAGAGCAAGGACAGCCCCCCCACCGTGTCCTCTGAGGCCCAACATGCTCAGCTTTGGGTCTGCATTTTCTGCTTGGGCAACTCAGCCTCACCCACCTCACTTGAACTCCCAGCTACTTCCCTCTTCCACCTGCCTGGCCGGTGAGCATTTCTTCCCCACATGGTCAGCTTACCCTGGAGCTAGGACTTCCTACGGTGGAGGACCTACACTGATATTTCTCGCGTTGTTTTTGCCTCCTCCAGTTTTCACCATTCCCTTAACAACCACACAACCCTCAGAGACTTAGAAAGATCAGTTTTTAGTCTTGAGAGTGGCAGATGCCCTCCCCACCCCTAAAAGTTGAGGGAAGTTTACAAGGGCTCTATAGGAGGCATCAGGCATTCAGTTATAACCACAGGATCCCATTTGTCCATTAGCAGAGACTCAGCTGAAGGTCCATGGACAGAATTCAGAGAGTGAATGAACTTAGATGGGGAAAAAGTCTATTTTCATTTTCATTAACTTTTAACTGACCTGCAGCATTTTCTTCAGTGATGAATACAGTCAATACTGTGGTTTTCACAACACAGTACCTATAATTTGTCAATAGTAGAAATTGGCTATTTATAATATATTATGCTACAAGTTCTGGTTTCTCTGAATCATTATTTGAAGCAGATGACAGTTAGACCTATAAGGAGATTTTAGCATGTTAATGAGTTAAGAAAGAAGAACATGTATCACTTTCCATATATTTGTTTTATTTACATTTTGATAACTTCACAGTAGTATAATTAGTTTTCTTTGCCATCTTATGTATTTTGTTTTGCATACTTAAAAAAAATTATTCTGAGAATGAATCCATGGGCCTCACCAGGTACCAAAACAATTGATGGAAAAATGAAAATAAATTAAAAAAGAACTCAGTCCACTCTGATCCCCTGTGACCACTGAGCATACCTGGTAGTTACAAAGAACCCTATGATAATGTCAGTCACGGGGTCTGCAGCGATTTGACATGGTACCCAAAAGTGCATGTGTTGGAAGCTCAGCCTTGAATTCATGTTATTGGCATTTGCAGAAGGACCCTCTGGAGGGTGACTTGAATTGGGTGAAGTCATGTGAGTGGAAGCTCTCATGTGGCATTAGTGACTGTGTAAGAAAAGGAAGAGACAGCGGAGCCAGAACACCTGCTCTGCTCACCGTGTGATGCCCTCTGCCATGCCGCCCCCTCTACCATGTCAAGATGCAACGAGGAACCCCCACCAGATGCCGAGCAGACGTTGGCCACGTGCTCTTGTCCTTCCCAGCCTCCAGGTCTGCAAGCCCTGCAAACTTCTTTCTTTATAAATGAAGACAGGGTCCTAAACTGTAGCTCCCCAGGGACTGTGCTGATTGAGTTCTCCCAGCACCTTCACGAACAATAAATATCCACAGTCATATCAAGCAAGAAATTCAAGAAGTTCCTGTGCAGCCTGGGGCTAAGGAGCAGGGAGCAAGAAAGGCAGAGAAGTCAAAAGGCCTGCTGTTGAGAACCTCAGAGCCCCTTTCAGGGGAATAGGGCTGAAAGGCCTCTGTCTCCTCTCTCAGGGTTCACCTGGGCCATGGCTGTGGCCAGGATGCCAAGCAGAGCATCTGCAAGGCCCCTTCCACAGTGGCTGGAAGTTTGTCCCCAGCCAGGATGTCTCCACTGAGCTCAGATTGATAAAGGCAACACTCTGGTCCCTCTCAGGAAAGGAAGAGGAAATTCTTTTGTGAACATAATTCTAAACAGGTTGAGAGATATTATTCGCTGTTCAATTCCCTACCCCTCACACTAATTAAACAAGCACTTTGGGTTAATTAATTCGTAGGAGAGGACCATATTGCTGAGTGTACATTTTTGTCCAGGGTTTCAGCTGCTCTACTTCTCAAGTTGAAATTACTTCACTCCAACTTTCCTTTCTCTCTCTCACCTTTTGCTCTGAGTCTGTTTGCACATTTTCCTTTTAAGCGGGGCAAAAAAATTTAAGGGGAAAACAAAGAAAGGTTATTTGATCCTTTGAAGAGAGAAATCCTGCTCATAGATTTTTGCATTTAATTCATTGGAGAGAAAATAGTGATTGAGTGAGAAGCCAGAAAGGGAGGGGTGAAAAGGAGACAGGAGCTTAATCTCCTCCCAGGGCAGCTGCCTCAATACCCAGGGCAGCTGAGACCCTTCATCCCTTGGAGACACTTCTAAGGCCAGGCTATGCAGGCTGGACCAAGGGCCCTGGGCTCTGGGATCTCACAGCAGTGCAGAACAGGAGCACCTGGGCCCAGCCCAGAAGGCGTGCGCCCTCCCTATGCTCACTGCCTCAGGCACTTTGATCAGAGGAATAAAAGCTGAGAACTAAGAAATCATTTTGAGCTAGAGCTGAGGGGGAGAGCTGATAAACCAGGAAATACTCTTTGTAACATGAGCTTGTATTTCTCCCTTCATCTCCAGGCATAAAGAAGGGTGGCAAAATACATGGCCATCAATGCCGGGTGATAAATGCTCAGAACTTCTGGGTCAGCTCAAGGGCTCACTCTATCCTGCAAAAGAGAAAAATGCCTAACACCTAATACAGGGCCAGGATGCACACAGAGCTCAGGAGACAAGCAGTTGAGTGACACAAGTCAGTCATTGGGCTTATATCAGCCCAGCCTAAGAAAACAGAAAAGTTAGTATTTACCTATCTGGGTCAAACAATCTATAGAAGGTGGGAGGCCCACAGACCTGTATAGTGATAACACCTCATTGGTAAGTGATATAAAACTATATTTACAAGGTCAAGGATGGCCAGGCAGAGCAGTACCAATCAATCAGCTGGGACATCAATCGAAAATCAACCAATAATCAGTCAGCAGGGACAAGGTACATCCAGGGAGGGAGACTTCATGGCAGTGGTGAGAAGCTGAATTTTGAAAACTGAACAGCAATTTCTCAGAGAAAGAGAATGACCTTCTTTACTGGGAAAAGGATAGTTGCAAAGACACAAAGGCAGAAATCAGATAAATGTGTCATGGTTAGGGTTGGGTGGAATGCTACGTCTGCAAAGATGAAGAGTCAACAATCAGGATACACAAACTGAGTGTCAGGTCACTGACAGTCTATGACTCACCAAGCCTAGATTTCTGGGGGGCTTATGCTGGTGAAGTAGTTTTGGGGAGAAGAGTATCATGATCAGAGATGTGTTAGTGTGAGCATGTTACAGAGATGCATTTTGGCAGAGGGGTGAATCAGAAGGGTGTGAAATCTCCTTTGGACAAGTTGACTGTAAAGCACTCCCAAAGAGACACACGCAGCAGGCAATGGAACTGGGGCTTGGAGCAGCAGGTTGCCGGGCTGGTTGTGGTGGTTAAAGTTACAGTGAGAGAGGAATAGCCACTGCAGACTAGCAACCTCTAGACTCTCAGTGGGAGTGCTGAGTGCCTTAGAAATCCCCAGAATCTCAGGGCTGAAGGGCTCCCAGAATGAGCCTTCTCCCCCCATTTTGCAGATGCAGGAGCTAAAGCCTCCTCACATCCATGAGCCTCAAATTCTAACTCGTACCCCAGTCTGAGTCCTACCCATGCAGGACTGGGGAGAAGCAAGAGATATAAGAGGCAGTAGACAAAGGTCAGATGTAGAGGGACCCCACCCACTGCCAGCATGGTGAAGTGGATGCAAAGGTTCTAACCAGAACAAGGCCAGGCCATCAGAGAAACAGAGGAAGCTGCAGTATCTCACTATGGTGCCTCAACCCCTTTCCTCCCTCCTAATGAATGCTCATCTGGGTCGGGTAACATTCTCCATGACGCCTCACCAACGATCAGGGGCCCAGGTAGCCTCCCTTCCCTGACTTGTGTTGGTACTCGTTGTACGATGATTCCCACACTGAGCATGAATCGGAGTTTTTTGTTTGTTTGTTTGTTTTTGTGAGCGTATTTTATGTTGCTCATGACAGAGGCAGGGACCTCATGGATGTCACTGTCTGAGCCCCCAGCAGTCAGTGCAGAGTGCCTTGACCCTGAGCAGGGGTTCCATAGGCATAGCTGGAAGAGTCAAGCTCCTGGAGAAGAGATGACAAAGCATGAGGCCTGCAGCACCAGGTCCATGTGAGGACATGAGCACCCCAACATGGCAATGTGTGGGGCAGCCGCCTCCCTGAAGAGCTCATACAGGCATCTGTGAGTCACAGGCTAAAGATGGCCCAGATGATCTGATGCTGATCATACCAGCTCTATTAGAGACAGGGCAGGATGATCTAAGAGATACTTTTCCAGATTTCTTGTCTGTTATGATCCCCAAACAAAATGGCATGTTTCCAAGGAGCTCCTCCTCGGTTATGTGCACTATAATTAAGGAAGTACACGCCCACCTCACTCTGAACAGAGAGGGTGGGGTATCCAACAACAACACAGCAAAGCTGTCTGGGGAAACTCACACAAGTGCCCTTCTCAGATTGCTGGCACTTGGGCTCACGTGCCACACAGCGGCCCCTGGAAGTCTGCAGCTGATTCTCACTGAAGACCCTGGGGCATTGGGGAGGACATCCAAGATTCTGATCTGTGTTTGGCCACTAAGCCAGTCCCTTCCTAGGGGTACCTTCCTATTTCAGAGTCTCCTTTCTTCCAATCTACCCACCTTGGTGACCACTAATGAGCCTGGACCCGTATGGTGATGCCTTGACAAAAGCTCAGGCATGGAATGCTCGTCGTGCAGCCCAGTGTCTGAAGGGCTCTTGGGAGACCCAACTGAGCAGGGCATTTGCTAGGGCCTGTGCTCACAGCATGACTCACCTTCCAGGCCCAGTCCTAGCCCAGGCTGAACCTATGATGCTCTCAAGGAACAAAGTACTGGGGTTGGGTATTGTCCGTGGAGAAAACCCAAGGGCCCTTACCTGGCTGCTGCAAGGTGAGGTATCCAGGCCCCAGATCTGCGGGAGTCCCTGGCACTGATGTCTCAGCCCTCTCGCTGCTGATTTCTCAGGGACTCATGCCTGTCCTGCAACTTCCTTGCAGCAAGGGCACCAGACTGCACGTCTCAGTCTTCCAAAGCTCCTTCCCTGCTTGACTTCCAGGAACAAGACACATACATGTCTTCAGCCCTGGGTGACCTCAGCTGTTCCTGCCAGGTATCCCCCAGAATCTATCTGGTTCAGACTGTCCAAGTTCAAGACAGCCTGGGGAGAGGGACTGGAGCACACACTGGGTGGGGTAGAGCAGCTGTAGTAGAGTGAGTTTCACCATCTGGAGCATGTCCCCAGGAACCCAGGCCTCCCGTCCCCATCCTGAAAAGAAGTCACATGTCCAGAGCAGGGAAAGAGTAGGGCCCTGTCAAAATCCAGAACGACTGAGACTGAGGAGGACAGAGGTCAAGCACCAAGTTCTGTGACTTGAGTCACCCCATCTTCATACCCAGGAGCAGCTGGTGACAGCAGTCTCTTCACAGTGCCATGCCCAGCTACCCACCTTAAGATTGCCCCGTGCTCTCAAAATCCACTTAAACTCTTCTCCACAGCCCCAATGGCTGCTCCTACATGATGCCCTGCCTCATTCCTTACTGCTTCCCTTCTCCACTGTGCTCCCTACAGGCTGATGAGGACCACTTGCTCTCCCTTTCTGAATCCCCTGTGATACTGTATCCTCGCAATCTGAACACAGGATCAACAAGAGCACCTGCCTCCTAGGCTTTTTCCCAATCACTGTTGCCCACCACCACCAAAAAGACCCAGATTGTGATGCACTTGTATAGAGTGCCTTGAGACAGCCTCTGGCTTCCCCAGGCTTTGTGCAAGGTCTGCACTGTGCTGGCTGTGAGGAGAGTGGCAGAAACTAGTCAGTCCTAGAGGAGGCGCCCCCTGGAGGACACTCTTGGGAAAGTTCAAGGCAGAAGTTCTAGGTGAGGACAGGACTGCCTCAGAGTTGGTGTACCAAGTCCTCCCCTGGACCCTGGGCCACTGCCCTAAGAATCCATTTCCTGCCCCTTTGTCATCCCTTCCCTCTCTGGAGACAATGAGGTTAGACCTTCACACCCAGGAGTTCCAACAGCCTTCAGATCAATCAGAAATCCTTTGCTTCTAGGGACAACTCACTACCCATCTTCTAGCCTGTAGTTGCCGACAATGATTTGAACTGCCAGAGGAAAAAAATAATTCATGCAAATCAGAGCCAAATTGAAAATCTGTTCATCACTTCTCCTGGTGCCTGGGGTCCCTTGTTGGGGAATTTTTAAATGGTTCGGCTCATCTGAAGCCAAAGAGGAGAGAGGAGACAGATGGAGTTATGCATTTTACAGAGATTCTTAAGAATTGTCCTTGTGGAAACCCCTCTGCCCATCCAGGCTATGGCAGGAAGTCTCACTCTACGACCTGCTCTTACTAAAGATATTTCTCTGTGCACCTGACAGCTCAGGAGTGCTCCTGCAGGGATTCGCTATCAGTGGTCTTCTGAAGTGTTTGTCATACAGGTGGTTCAGAAAAACCCAAAGCTTGCTTACCAGAAAGCCATTTTTCTGAGGCCCAACAGCACACATGAGCATTGGTTTTAACAAGAAAAAGTGCACCAGTAGAGGGACTTCTTTTCAATGAAAACTGACACCGCCCAAGAAGATGAAAAGCGTTTCCATAGTGTGGTAGTTATCATGTTTGCCTCACAAGAAGAGGAAAACCTTGGGTGAGCCGGGCTGTACCCAACACACTGGCCATGTGTCACTCTGGAAAGTCTCATTGAAAGAACCTTGGGGATTTCCTTCCAGGTGTGCTTCTGGGAAGAGACACATGGGCACTGCATTTGGCTGCGGGATTTGACTCAATGTCTGGCTACAAATTTTCTGTTAAATAAGTCGGGCTTTCAGAGTTGACCTGAGGACCACGATCACTTAGTAAAGCCATCTCTTCCCTCAGTGGAGTAGTCAAGGCAGGCCAGCAAACAGACACAATAGGATAGCAGAAGGAGAGATTTATTTCAGATATTGGTTCACAGAATTAGGGTGGGGGCACAGTCCAAAATCTACAGGACAAGAAGGCAGAGTAATCATTCAGGTAAGAGTTGATATTAAAGTCTTGAGTTTCAACTCTTGAGAGCAGCAGGCTGGAAATTCAGGCAGGAGTCCCAGGTTACGGTCTGGCAACTTTCATGTTTGTTCTTTGGGAAGACTGTGCTCAGAAGGCCCTTAGCTGACAGGCTGAGTCCCACCCACGTGATGGAGTGTAAGCTGCTTTAATACCTCATGTGGTTTCAATGTCGCATCTAAAAATTACCTTCACAGCAACACCGAGACTAGTGTTTGCCCAAACAGCTGAGCACCACAACCCAGGTAGGCTGGGGCAATAAGTTAGCTCTCGCACTCAGCTAGCTCTGTCACTCCCACGACAATATGTACTCCCTGAACCCTGGCAGTTCCTGGCTCCCTCGCCATGATGACCCAAGCTCTCTTGCACTGCTGTGCTTCATCTGACTGTAAAGCATTCCTTCTGCATCCCTTGCCTACTCTCATCTTCCCTGCCTCCTCCAGTGCCTAACTCCAGCCCCATTCCTCCAACAGGAGCTTCCCTGGCTTCTCTGGGTCCAGTGGTTTTCCTTCCAGGGACCCTGAGTCCCCAGCTCTCCAAGGACAGAGCAGACCTTTGATCACATACCTCCTCAGTTTCTCATTTGTCAGCCTATTTCTGAAAGAGAAGATCTACTCCTGCACCTCTTCCTCCCACCCAGGGAAAGCTGGAAACATTGTGATGATGCAAACCTCTGGACAGTGGGGTTTTCTCTGCAAGGACACACAATGAAAAAGGGAAAGGTTGGGTTAAAAAAACAGAATCTAAATAGAAACAAGAGCAGCAGTGAAAACCCAGAGGTGTCTCTGATTAGACTAAAAACAAATGTAAAACGGGGATAAGTTGAGGGAAGTGACCTCATTGTAGATAAATATACGGAATGGCTCCTGACAAAGTAATCTGCAAAAATTCAAATTTGACTGGTCCTGAAAAAGAGCAGGGCCACCTCTGAACTGCAGCTGGGGCTCCTGGGCTGGCATCAGGACAGCATTAAGGGAGGGCTGAGTGAGAAACTCCATGGAGACCTCTTCAAACAGATGAGTTCAAAGTTCTGCTTTTAATCGATTTGTGTGTGATATCACTGGGCAGCTTTTCCTCGGAAGATAAGGACAGCATTGATTATCAGATAGGTAGCACAGGCAGACCAGAGGATGAGGACCCCTGAGCCAGGGACTGCAGGCAGCTTTGAGATGGCAGCTGGCTGCTGAATGCAGGGCTCAGCTCAAGCCCGAGCCCTGGCAGGCAGGTGGGCCCAGAGACCCCTGGGGAGCCAGTGCTCAGCTTGTACGAGGAAGACAGCAGAGACCTAGGGCATCTCCATGTGACAGGGTATGGCAAATTTCAGTGGTTGCTGGGATCGCAACTCATTATAGATATTGTTCAGTTTTGAAAATGGCAATATTCCCTGCACTGCTACAGAAATAGCCAAGAGCCCAGACTTACTTCTAAGGGCACGCCCTTCCTCCAGCTGGGCAAGTATTGTAAATAGTCACCTAGAGAACCAGCTTGAAGCACAGAGCCAACGGGGAAGGGGGAGAGCTTTCCCTCATTGTGGGGTGGAGAGAACTGCAGGACGGACCACTCATCAGCGGACAGGCAGCTTCCACAAGGGCCTTGGCTCCTTCACACCCCACCTTCCCTGGAGGCCTCTAGAGGAGGACAGCACCACCTCTCCCACTGGATCAGAAGCCCTGCCCTTCTCTGCACTCCCAAGGGGCATCTCCCAGCATTGTTTAATTGTAGGTTTCATTGCTCACTCACTAGCCAATAAACTCCTCGCGGAGGGGGCATATCTCTCTCCCAGCTTTATCCTGACAGCCTCCAGAGAACGTAGGATATAGTGGGCCACAACTTTAAGCTCTGCCTGCTCAGGCACGCTGAGGGAAACTTCATAACTATAGCTGCTATTGTTTAAACAGGCATTATATGTCACATGCCGCTAAGCACTTGGCAAACACTGGCTCACTGAGTCCTCGAAATAATCTTTGGAGTTTGGCATTATTAATCCTATTATGCAAATAAGGGATAGCCCAAAGTTCAGAGAAGCTAAGTTATCTATGCAAGGTCACACAGCTCTGGGTTCCATTAAAACTAGGAACTGTCCTTGGTCCCCACAGGTGGTAGTTAGCTCCCCTTCCCCCAAGTAAGACCATGTTTTTTGTAGAGTACCGATGTACTCCAGCATATTTTCTGTCTCATGCCAGATGTAGAAAAGATCCAAGGAGCTTTGAGTGTTTGACAAACACATACATTGAAAGGCAGGAGGATTTGCAGCTGTCAAGATAGAAAGCTCCCAGAGATAGGGTCCCTAAGCCCATAGGATGCTCTACAAGGAAGTAGAGACAGGTTCCAAGCTGGACTTGTCTCTCTGGAGGAAGAGAAAAGCCCACACCAGGACAAAGAAAAGAAGTCAGCAAAATACAGAGGGTGGAAGCAGAAGTGATCGCAGTCACATGCTCAGGTTGTCAGTAACTCTCTCAGGCTCCTCAGAGTTTCTCCCTCACACCCAGGGATGGATGCATCAGCAAGTCCCAAGTCTAGCCTGACACCCAGCCGGCTCTCAGGCAAGAAGCAGAGACAGGAAAAAGCATGTCTCATGTCTCTCATGGCAGACTGACATGGGGAAAAAGCACGGGTGCAAAAACAGCTGGTGATTTACCTGCTGTCACTATGCAGGCCTTCTGTGGCATGTGCTAAATGACCAGAGCTGCTCTGGCTTTGCAGGCCTGTGTCTCCCTCAAGAGCCACTTCAGGTCCCTCTGCTCTCTGTGGAAAAGTGAGAGAGGAGTTTGTCGTCACCGCAAGAAAGAAAAGTAGCCTGTTCATTTCATCACAAAACTCCTGCGAGCCTACAGCACATGGTCTCAATTCTTCCTTCCACTTGATTTATACTGAAGCTATTGTTCACCCTGATGGTGCTCAATACATCACCGGAATGAACAGTGCATCTTGGTATTTCACCCTCCAAAGCTCATAGAAAAATGGATGCTAATGAAGAGACCTCCCATGTTTTCCTAAGAAGGCTATCACCTCTGATAATACAGAGTGCTTCTACAGATCAATAAAGGCAATAAATCAATGTAATTTATTAAATACAACAAGCACTTTCCTAGACAAGCATTGGAGAAGGGTCCAGAATAGCAAGTCACCAGCACTCAGTGTGGGGAAAATGGTATCAATGGCTACTTACTATTATGAAAGACCCAACCAATAGCTCAAGAAGAGATTTACAGCAGAAACGTTAGCATTCACAAGCCCTCAGTCCTCCCAGGTCACTCCCTGTAGCAATGCTCCTAGAGGCACTTGCCACCCATTCCACAGAAATAGCCAGTGTAACCCTGGGACAGTGTATGAATGCTCAAGTGAGCAAGGGCAAGTTCTACTGGGCAAAGTAAAGCACAGTGAGGTTAAAAAAAAAACAGATAGGTAGACAACATGAGATTAATCTTCATGTGTGCCCATACTCTGCCCCTGAAAGTAGAGAACAGCTCTTCATCCAGGAATGTGAAAGTCATTTTGAAGGTCCCTGCTATGCCAGCCCTTCTCTGATGTGTAGACAGAGGTGGGAAGAGGACAAATACCTCTTCCCCAGTAGTGCAAGACAGAATTGCCACATCCTCACATTAGCCACAGCCAAAGACAAAGGGGACAGTATGTTAGGTCTTTGTGCAGGTTTCCAGACACCTTCCCAGTTACGGAGACTTTGTAAAACAAGACTGTCCACGTTATCTTTCCATCCATGCATCTACTAGCCCAAATTGTAACCATCCATCCATTTATCCACCCATCTACCACCCATCTAGCCACACATCCATCCACCCATCCGTCCACATATGCGTATACCCATCCATCTACACATCTATCTGTTCTCGAACTCATCTATTTCCCAATCCATCCACCTATATGTTCATCCTTTAATCTATTCATCTACCAATCTATCCTGTACATACCTCCTGAGGGCTCTAGTACATAGAAAACTTTATAGGACAGGGGACAGAAGATCTTTCCATAACCCAGCATATAAAATAAATGATAAAATTGCCTGCTGGCCAGTGTGACATGGTGGAACAGGCCCAGATCTGCCAGCAGCTAGACCTGGTCCTCATCCCATTCTGTGTGCTTTGGTAAATGATTAAATCTTCCGATGCCTTCCATTCGAAATCTGAGAAACATAGTTAACCATGGCACAAATAGGTTTTTGAGCAGATTAAACGATACAATGGATTATTTCCCAAAAGTGGCAAAGTGTATCATCAGCAATACATGAAAAATTTTAAGTGAGTAGGGCCAGCCTGATAGCTCAGAGGACTAAAGCACCTGCTTAGGCAGAGTGCAGAGACCAACATTCAATCCCCAGAATGGCACGCCAGCCCTGCCCCTAGGGCACACTGAGACAGCAAATGAGACTGGGCATGGTGTCACATGCCTGTAATCCCAGCGTTTGAGAGGCTGTAATCAGGAGAATCACTATGAGTCAAATATTTGTAGTGAGACCCTGAATACCCTGTAGACCTTGCCCTAAATACAGAAGAAAAAAAATTAAGTGAAACAGGAACAAATCTTTTATCTGGAATAGTTTCTTATAAAACATTTAATAGTATCTAGAATATGTAAGATTTCTTCACATCGACACAAACATTTTAAAAAGAAAAAAACATGACAGACTTGAAAAGACACAAAAAGTGAGCAAATAGCCAATATGAAAATATTCCTAATTTCATTAGTAATCAAAGAAATGCAAACTAAGAACAAATAACTAAGATCAAAAATGTTGTCATTACGTAATCCCTAGGATGGCTAAATGAAGTCAGTGACAGTACTGTGTCAATATAACTAGAAAGTGATTGATACAAACTTGGCTTAAATTTGTTTCATGGGATTATAAATTGGTATGAAATTTAGAAAACTTATTTGGTACTACCTACTAAAATTGACAAACACCTCAGTCATCTGGGGTATGACTCAACCCAGGCAGCAAGCAGAGGTCTGTGTGTGACCATCAGGCCATGCTGCTCTTGTGAAGCACACCAACACAACAACTAGCACCCAGGTCAATCAGTGCTGGCTTTTATCACTGCAAAATGATCATCTTCCCTTTTTACTCACCATATTCTGCTCGACGGATTTGTCTGCCACAAACCATTCCTCTCCTGATTTCGTTTAGGTTTTGTTCTTAGTACTCCTTCCTCCTCCTCACCAGGTTTAGTGTCCTTATTTCAAGTCTAATGAAACCCTTGGATCATGCATCTCTGGCTACTTGGGGCCTAGGGGAGAGCAAGGAACAATAACCCAGCCTTTCAAAATATATTCTGGAACAGCCAAGCTGATACCATGAGACATGGGCCACGAGCTCACCGGGGGGATTTGGTAGCACAGAGGATGGCTGTGATGTGAAGGCCACCAGAAGTATTCCAGCTTAAAGAAGTGCTGCTACTTGTTGCACAGGTCCTGCTTTACCTTGGTCTTAACCATCCAGTAGAAAAGTATGAAGACGAAATATAGGAAATAAAGCCATGCTGTTATGTTGAGTTGTGGGGGACTCAGGTCAATAATTTCTGACATTGCCAGTTAAACAGAAGACCCAATGCTATTATGGGCTACTGGACTCCTTTAGAATATTTTTTTGAGTTTACACACCTATAATATTCAATAACGGAACTTAGAAAAAATGGGGTATACCAATGAATGTCCATTTTTTATTTGTGTATTCCAAGTGGTTAGGATAGATATATAGTTGCATTCTCTTAATGAATAGAATGATTTGTTCTAATGGTGTTTGTAAATAGGATCTCAAGTCCACTTCTTGTACAGCAATTAACCACTAAGAAGAATATATGCAGTGTGTTAGTTATTGAAACTGTCCTAGCAATTTGATTTGAAACTGTCTCATTGCTATCTGTTTATCAATAAAATTTTGAAAAAAAAAAAAAAAAAAAGAAGTGCTGCTAGCACGGACATGGGTTCCCAGATACACAGGTGCCAGGCACTATAAATAGCAGGATCCCAGGAAAACCCTTCTTCAAATAGTGGCCATTTGCACCTCCTAGGTGAAAGCCAGAGATGGATAATGCAAGTAAATACAAGACCAAGCAGGAAAGAAATGGTCCCCAAATGCCAGGAAGCGTAGATGCGCTGAGATCCTTGATCATAGAGATTCTGCTTGGAATAAGATCACTCAAGCTGCATTTGTTCCTGAGAAATACAGCGGCACCTTCATTCACAAGCTCTTTTGTTTTCATACAATTTGGTTTACAAACAGAAACATTTGGCAAAATGTTGTTTTGTTTGGAAACTCTGCATCAGGTGACAAAACAGTGGCCATCTTTCCCACACAAACACAGACGTGGTTTTGTTTTCCAGAATCATGAAACAAAACAAGTTTGTGAATTGAACTACCCTGGTATCACCGGTGAGACTGTGTGGTTGTCCTCAGAGGAGACTAACCTCTTTCAGGCCCCTCCAGAGTCTTCTGGAAAGAAAGCCAGTTTGACTTGCTGACTGAAGACTTGCCCTGAGTACCTGCATAATCTTTTTGGTGCTAATTTTATTTATAATCATTGCAGCAGACTTATTAATTAAAACTAATGTTCTTACTCCTGCTACGTGCCTTTCTGTTGGAAATACGTTTCTCGTGACTCAGGATATCCACGAACATGAAATAAAGATGTGTGGCAATTGGATTTGAAGAGAGCAGGCTCCTACATTTGAGCCCTGTCTTAGGGGGAGAAATTTCACCATAGAACAGACACTTGTGTGGACAGCTCCACACCTTCGGCTGTGGGGACAGAGTGGCCTACTTGTGAGCTGCCATTCCTGAAGCCAGATGACAAGGGCAGAGTCCCCCTCTGCAGGCCTCCAACAGAGGGTGTGATTTTTCATGCACATTATTAATGAGCTTCACCCTAAAGTTATTTTGGCTGCATGTGGAGCTTAGAGAACTTGGGAGCACAACTTGGCAGGTAAGATCGGCTTTAAAATGCAGCCCTTCTCCTAGCCTGTTTAAAAAAAAAAAAATCATAATATCAAAGGAGAAATGGGAGGGGTGGTAAGAAGAGACAGTAGCAAGCAAGGGCTGGGGAAAGTAAAGTGAGGAAAGGAACACTCAAAAAATGTTTTCAAAAGAAACATGTTTTTAAACATTCAGCCGCGTTTCCATTCTGCCCGGTTCCTCCCAGCCCTGAGGCCTCTCTCTTGGAAGAAGCCTTTGTGTTCTCCTGAGCATGGTCAGGGCTGCCGAGTCACTTCCAGAGGCTCTTCTTTGACTTCCCCAGGTCTCCACCAGAGCACTTTTCCTCCTGGATGTTCCCTCTTAGTAGCCTTTCAGCCCTTCATTCATTTAATTATTCATCAAAACAGATATGGATGCCCTGCCGTTCAGTTGCTAAATCCCGGGACTCAGAGAAGTCAGCTCTCCCTGTGGGGCTCTTGTGATTTTCAAGGAACTTGAGTGCCCAAGAGTAGGAAGCACAGTGGGTTCACAGCCATGTGACCCTAGTCCTGGCCTGAGGCCTGGCACCTGCCAGCCACATACCTAGCTGGCCTCCTTGTGATGGGCAGTGGCCTCATAGGCTTCCCCACCTGCCCAGACAGGGTGTTGTCAACAGCACCGCGGTCGGTGTGGTCAGAGGGCAGCTGGGAATAGAGCACTGTTCCCTCAAGGAGGAGAGAGGTCCTGGGAGACCATTGCAGCTGTGCCATGTGAAGATCAAACCTCAGAACCGCTGCTGCTGAAGCCCCAACTTCACCCCTCCCCTGTGTGGGAAGAGTGGGAGGGGAGGACGATAGAGACCCAAGCTGTGCCCTTTTCTTGCAAGGAAAAGATGCCGAGAGCAGAACACAGGAAGAACAACCAGCCCCTTAGCTGTGCAGAAATGATGGAGCTACGAAACCCCAACCAGGTGAGCACCACGAAAGGGGGCACCCACCGCCTCGCAGCTGCTCCTGAGGCGTGTGATGGTTAACCACAGTGCTGCCACAGGAATGGGGGAGGAAAGCCTCACAGATTAGCACAGCGCATGTTTGGGTGCAGCTGTCGGTGACTGTTGATGAGCAGGCCAGCAACATGAAAGGAGAAGCCACCTCGGGTATAGTGGTGCAAGCCGAGAGGGTTACAGTCTGAATAGGATAAGAGGCACAGAGATAGTAGGCAACGTCCCTGTTTCAGAAGCACCCCAGTCTCTGTTTTTGCCTTCAGACATCAGTTTCTTCCCCGTTCTGCACAGACTTAAACCAATGACCCCGCAGTGAGCTTCCAGGCCTCTGATCTCCTGCTGGGGCTGCATCCTTGATCCCTTTTGTTCCGTGACTTCTGTCTGCTTAGGCCAAGCAGCCCCTGGATCCTCTAGCTCCCCAGTACACATACAGCCACTGTGGACTGTCCAGATTGAGGGCCTATAAAGCTACTTAATGAATCCTGTTGCATCCTTATGCATAGATTTTCAGTTGCTTCTGTTCCTCAAGAGAGCCAGAACTAATACAAGGGCTGCATCCCACGTTGCCCAGGTCCTAGTGCAGCTCTCCCCACATGTGAAGCACTTGCTCGCTAAGCCTCCTCCCAGCACTGGTGATTCAGTGGTAGAATTCTCGCCTGCCACTCAGCCTCTTCCCAAGGTGAGGCATTACTTTCTCCATTCAGCAGATTCCCATGGTGCTCCTGGCAACAAGGTGCCAGCTGGCTTGTGTTCACAGAGAGAAAGTCTTGGGAGGCCCACCAAACAGAAGAGAAGCCCTTTGCAGTGGGATGGCCTCGTGACACATGCAAAAGAAGAAATCTTGTCATGATTATAATATTTTATTTTTTAATTTCACATTAATTTTGTATTATTTTATATTAAAATTTATTGTCTCTGATCAAATCTTTTTTAGAAGTTTTCACAGTTCAGTACATTTTATGCTAGCAAGAGAGGTAGAGCAAGTCACCACATCTGGCCTGGAGGTTGGGGTCACTGCCCTGAGGCGCCCAGGTGCTCACACCTCAGAGGCATGGTCCCCGCTGCTCACATCACCAACTTCCCCACACCAAGGATGAAAGCAAAGTGTCTGAGCATAGCCTAAATTATTCACTGTTATGGTTTGTGTCTAGTTGTCCCCCCCAAAGCCTCATGCAGTCATTGAAGCAGGCTTTTAGAGCTCATGATTAATTAATGATCCAATGCTGAGATTATGGGTGTGAGTGCTACATCTCGGGGTGAAAAGCCTGAATACAATATAAGGAAGGGAGCAAGGCTTGCTAGCTGCCACAGCCACTGCACCCCTCCTTGCTCTTTGCTGTTTTCTCTCACCATGAATGATTGTCTTCTGCCATGTGCCACTCTTCCCTGGAGCCTATTGATTATGGTCTAAAACCTTCACAGACTATGCACTAACTAAACCTTTCATCCTTAACTTTGGGTGTCAGGTATTTTGTCCGAGAAACAGGAGAAAAGTAACTGAGACACTCACCATTGCCAAAGCCAGGCCGGGCTGTGAATTTTAGATGATGAAAAATACTCTTGCCTGAAACTTTCTGGTGTACTCAGACTTCCATAGCACTCACTTCACCTCAGGGAGAAGGAAGGCCGCCAGACACGGTGTTCCTAGGGCAAGATGCGACAAAGCAGCAGTTTCCTAGCCAAAGTATCAATAACTGGGAGGCCTTGGCTCTCGCTCGTCCTAGATCACTGAAGGGAGCTGTGAGGGGAGCTTTCTTCCATTGGCAGACAGCCTCCTCCAAATCCCAAGAGAAGCTGCTTTCTCCAAGAGAAAACTTGGGTGAACCCATCAGCTAAGTGTATCAGCATGAGAGGTGACCCAGGGTACATCTGTTTGGAGAGGCTCTCCTAGCTACATTGACAAACATCAGAAACTCTACGCTTGTCTCTGGGTCTAGATTCTTCAATCCAGCAATAACTGCTTTCCATTTTCTTTTATGAAAATCTTCACGTGTCCCCAGCACCATTCTGTGTGCTGGAGAAGTGCACAGTGTCCTCCCCACAGTGACCCTGAGTGGAGAGACACCACACCGGCTCATCTAGAGCACACCCAGATCTGTCAACACATCCTCTTTTTTTTTCTTGGAAAGGTTGCAGTCAGGGTTAAATAACAAGTGATTACAAAGTGACTTTCTCATTGAAATGAGAATTAATATTAATGCAATTATATGCTGATGGCTTCAGTGCTCTGCTGAAATAGATCAGCATTTAAACTCTATCATTTAACAAAAATAAAACCATGCTGCAGTGGCTACGAGAGTACGTCAAAAGGCAGAAATGCACAAAGGACTCTACTGGGTACAATTTTTGCCAGACTATTCTAAGAATTAGAGTGCAGAAAGAAAAAAATATACAACTCGCTCAGCTGAAAAGGTCTATTCCCATAAAAGGTAAAAGTTGCTTTATTTTTATGAAATACGACAAATAAGTTCCTAAAGTCCCTGAATCCCTCAGCTACCTCACCCAAAATCATTGTTTCATGGAGCTTTTAAGACCTTAAAAATACAGCACTGCAGCTAAAATAGGGCCATTCCCCAAGCAACAGGATTGTAAACAGGGTGTTAGAGGAAGAAAGGAGCCTTCCAGCACTGCAGGAACTTACCGTCTATTTCCTGCAAGCCAGATGGTGTGACCCATCAGCGCCCTACTCCCTGCACAGACACAACTGTGCCAGACACTTAGAGCTGTCCCTCTGACTCTATCAGCTCATGTCAAGCAAATAGGCCACTCAAACCCTGCAAATCCAGGGCTAGAAAGGACCTCAGTAGTTCTCCAAATCATGCAACCAGAGAACAGCTGATCCAAAGATGCGAAAATTTAGGTCCAAAGATGTGACAAACCATTAATCAAGTCTGGATCCAGTCAGAGGCCTCTGGATGCTAAACCTTGATGGAGCCTTACCTACCACCCACCATCAAGGGCTGAATTGTGTCTGCCACAAAAAAGATACCTTGGAATCCTAGCCACTAATTCTTTGGAATGTGGCCTTGTTTGCAGATAATGAGCCTTTATAGAGGTCATCAGGTTGAAATAAGGTCATTAGGGACAGTCCACAATCCAGGATGACTGCAATCTTTATGAAATGGGAAAATTTAGAGAAATTAGAGAGACAGAGACAGAGATAGAGACAGAGACACAGTGGCAGGGGAGAGAGAGAGAGAGAGAGAGAGAGAGAGAGAGAGAGAGAGAGAGAGAGAGAGAGAGAGAGAGAGAGACTTATATAAGCAACCTTGATCACATCTTTCCTTCAATGCCCTCAGGAGGAACCAACACTCCAGAGACAATGTGTTTCTGTTGTTTGGCCCTCCTAGCTTATGGGATTTTTGTCCCAGCAGCCCAAGCAAACCCATGCAAAACTTCAACTGTCTGGAGTGGAGCTTAGGTCTGTACCAGTCTATGTAGACATTTGGCTTGATTTCACAATTCAAATATCTATAAATCTTGACATCTTTAAAAGTGGAATAAGAAAAGACAAATTCCCCTAAGTCTCTTTTGCAAATGGCAGCCTTTCACAAGCTTAGTCCAAACCCAAGTGTAGGACCATAATCCCATAAACTAAGTACTATTATTAACTGCATTTGAGTGATAAAGACATTTAGACAGAGAGATTACAAAACCTGCCAAAGGAAAGCAGATTATAAATTCTGGAGCTAACAGCCATCCTAACTCTATCTGGTTCCAGAACCAAAGTGCCTAAGTAGGATACTCCGCAATAGGTAGTAAACTGCCCATCACCAGCAATATTCAAGCACCAGCGAGAGAGATCCTTTAAGGAATTCCTTCCCTTGAAGAAGAGGGGAAGTGAAGTCTCCTGGTGCCCTTCCAGCATTAAGCCTTCCTGAGTTTGCAAATCTGTACTTACTGCTATCGTGAGTAATCCACAGAAATTTCAAAGAGGATGCAAGATGAGAATAAGAGTCAGAATTAATGTAGACAAAAGAGAAACTAATGCTGAGAGGAAGAAATTTCAGCAGACAGGAAGAGCAGAAATGAGTATTAGTAACTGTGAGTCATTAGGCTTTCCTAGTTAAGAGACTCCCAAAGCCTCAGTCCCACCTGTCTTGAGGCTGTGTGTGGGATAACGGGAGCCTCTCAGGGGTCTCCACACTTGGTGCAGCCTGGTTAGATTATGAGGAACCCTTTCCACTTCTGTACCTCACACTACATGAAGGATGAACCCAGGGCCAATGTTCTAAGCTCTTAATTTAGTAAGGTTCCCAACCCTAAGTTAAACACACAAGCACAAGATGCTTCTGCAGTGCTCTGAATTCTATTCTTCTGGTGTCTGAGAGCCCACATGGTGACCTTATTCTCAATGTGAGCTCCTAGCACAGGCAGAGGAAGAAGACGTGATTTCAGAGCCCTCAACTCCCAGAGCAGCTGCCAGATTTATGCAGAGTCAGAACCAGAGCTGCTTGAAGGACGGTTTTCCATGTCTGCCACAATTCAGGCAGCAGACATGTGTTTCTGTCGAGGCAGCCGTAAAACATAAAACTTGCCCATTTTCAAGTTGAGTTTATATTTTCTCTGGTTTTACCAGGTTGCTGTGAGGAATATCTGCTCAGCGTGTGACATAGTCTCCACCTGCCCTAGAATTGAAAAGGTAGATTCCCAAGGCACCCCAAAAGGCATCTAAATGGAGAGGAGAAGACTTACTCCACAGTCTGGTTCTAGGTCCCTAAGAGGGCTCCAGCCAGGTTCTGAGTAAGGATGTGAGATTGCGTTCGCTGCTATGCATGGGCTGGGGGAGCAAGAGATGCAGGACAGGCTGGAAGCCCACCAGGGGACACAAGAGAGACTGGAACCTACCTGCAGTGAGGATGCACAGATGCCCACAGGCAGAACCAGGAGGAGCCTGGGTGGGGAGGCTCAGGCGTCACAGCACTCTCCGCTGTGAAAGAAATCCTCTGAGCAAACCTTAAATTTGCCACCCTCCATTGGTTTCTGAAACACATCTCCTCATTTCTGCCAAAGAAAACAGGAATCTGTAAAAGAGAAAACAAACAAAAGCTGCATGTAGGGCATCTTTCTTTTTTTTTTTTTGGGCGGGGAGGGTGGTACCAGGGATCAAACCCAGGACTTTGTGCTTGCCAGGCAAGCACTTATTCCACTCAGCTATCTCCCCAGCCCTAGAGCATCTTCTTGGAGGCATGCCTTATTCCACAAGCCAAGGTGCCAGTGATGCTGGCTCTTCAGTCAACCAGGACTCCTTCTGAGCCTGCCAGAGCTCAGGACAGCCAGGAAGCACAGAGCTCTCCATCAGGGCTTATGTGAAAAGTCCATTTTCATTGTGGTTTCTAGTATATTTATCCCCACCTGCAGCATCCGTCAAATGACCTTTGCCTGTTAACTGCCTTTCTTAGGGTTCTGATCTGGCCACATCTCTTATTGTAGCCTGAATCAAATCTCATGTGGAAAGAAAGAACAAACACCATCAAAAATTATTTAAGATAAAATAGGGGGAGGGGCTCTAAGGCAGGAGATGAGCCTTCCAGTGGCTACAGAGAGCCTTGGAGTCACAAGATAATGTGTTTACTGCCTCATTTTTCAGAGAAGTACGTGATGTTCAGGAGAGACTTCTCATGGCCATGTGACCACTGTGGGCAAATGGATAGAAACAGACTGTCTTGACCCAACATGGTGTGCTTCACCCTGCAGCTGCTGTTTCAGGGTGTGTTCTGATATTTCGGGATTCCATCACCCTTGGGAATTCTGCATAGCCACACAGTCTCTTCTGAGCAGAACTCTTCTCCCTTCATTCTGACTACTGCTTCAGAAGCCCTTTCTCAGATCACAGTGAAATTTAATTTGCTGCTGAGGATTAATATTTAGAAAGGGTGAATGGCATCCTTACAAGGCGAAAGCTACACATGTCACCCAACAAACTGTAACCTCAGCATTTGTCGGGAAACCATGCAAATGTAATTAAGCATCAACAAGACTTCCCAATGCCTGCAGCTATATGCAAAATATACTGTTTGTCCCCAAAGCGCCAAATATCTTGTGTCAAGTTTCTTTCCTCCCATTCTGCCAACAACACTTAGAGAAAAGCACAGATTTCTCTTGAGAATTTGTTGTTCTGCTTGTTCTCAACATGAAGTGACAATTCCTTGAGTGAAGAGCCTGAGGCTGCTATGAAAATAGGAGACAGAGTGAGCCCCTGACTACAAGAAGCAGGGCTGGTGAACTCTCGGGGAAGCACTCTGTGTTCCTGCCTGGTACCCTTCAAGGCTCCTCACCTCCAGCCCCTTCACAAGGTCAGGTTCAAATGCCTTGTCTGGCTATGAAGCTGTCCTGGACTTCCCCTGCCAACTTCTGCAGCTGAAGTTCTGTGTTCCCTGCCCTTCACCTTGCATTCTGGAAACAGAGAATTGCTGTAGCTTCCTAAGACCACACAGCCTGGTCCTGGACCTCTGCTCATGAGACCTGTTTTGCCCAATTTCTACTCTTCCATCTTTCTCTCTACACAGGAGCCTGGTGAGATCACTTCTTGTTGCCTATGAGCTTCAAATTTTTCTTTTTGCAGTATTCCAGTAGATCAGAAAGAATCATTTCATCCCAGAGCTCTTCAGCTTCCCTTCAAAGTTCAGGGGTTGAAGAGGCTGCTCCTAGTGGGAGGTTATTATGTTTGTATCTAGGTGTCCTCCAAAGCCTCCTGTGCCCATAGGTGGGCTTTCAGAGGTGGCTGGATCTAGGGCATTTAATTCGGGGATTAAATGTGTGATAGTTGGATTAGCCTTCTAGTTTTACAGTGTTCTGGGTGTGTCTAAGCCCAGCCCTGGATGTGCATGGGACCACCCAAGAGGCTTGTAACAAAGGTGAGATAAAAGGGAAAGTGAGGACTGTGGAGGTCTCTTGCTGCTTTGCTGTCTCCTGCCTGTTCTGCTGTGGACTGTTTCCTCTCAACAATGACCCTCTGCTGTGCCACCCTGTCTTGGAGCCCGCCGACTGTGGACTGAAACTTCTACATACTGGAAGTGGAAATAAAACTTTCTTCCTCTAACTTTGGGTATTGTGCATTTATTTTTCCCAGCAATGAGAAAGTAACAAAGACAGAGAAAATTTAAAGTCAGACTTGAAGCATCTGGTCCTTTTTATTGCAATCACAGAAGCCAGCAAAGTTCTTTTATTTCTGTTTCTGGAAAAAATGTCCCATGAATTTCAGTAGACATTTGTCTTTTTCTCCACCCTTAGACACTTGAAGCCTCGTAAACCCCAAGGGTCAGTTGGTTCGTAGCAAAATTAAAGTGTGGATAAAGGGAAAAACCCAAGAGAGCTGAGACTTTCTTTAAGACTTGCAGATGAGTAAACACAAGTGGGCTGGGTAGCACCCAGACATTTCCACAGACTGAGTCAAAATCCCAAATTTGCACTGTGTTGATAGGATCTTAAATTGAATCATTCAAGAAGTGTTTACTTAGAAATTCTTTGGCATAACTCTTCATACAATTACAGAAGGTGCAAGGGCTTATGCAAAATCTTTGATCCACCTCTCTTTTTCCCAGTTGAGTGGCCAAGGCCAAGAGAGGTCAATCAACAAAATCAAGTTTTCTCTTTAGGGAAAGCTTCTATTCCTCAGCCCTGCCTGCTGCTTCCTTGTCCAGGGATCTGGCCTCATCAACTGTCTCTTATCCTGCTTTTTCAGGATGAGGTTTGAGAGCAGCCACACACGTCCCAGCTGGAAAGGTTGCATCCAAATATGGTTAGAAATATTTCTTGGCCACAGTGAGACAGAACATTCTCTGCAAATCCCAAACAGACCCAGCAATTAAATACAGGTGCATGTCATAGTGTCTGGGGCTCTTGTCCTCAGGCCCTCATCTTTCTATGACCCATGTCTCTCCCTGACCAAGACAAAATGGCAGAGGTATCCACCACTGACTGGCTGACCTTTCTTGTAACCAGAACTTTCTACAGAATTAAAAGTCCACCGGGATCGTAGTCAGAAGCTTTCAGAGCTCAGCACCACTCCAAGAGGCCTTCCCTCCCATGGAGCCATCTCCCAGCCTGAGGTTCTTCACCCCCAATACATTTTTCCACAGACACAGAATTTCAAATTCTGTATCAGAGCCAGCAGAGACATGTCAGACCTCTGGGATACTTGGCCAGTGCTTCAGTGATCAAGATTTATTGCATCCAAAGGGATAGTGGCTTGGATAGGAGAGGGAGCCATGAGCCATGGACATGGGCAGCCTCTAGAAGCCATGTCTCTCCCTGACCAAAAGGTAAAGAAAAACATTCTTACCCAGAGCTACCAGCAGGAATACAACCCAGCCACATTAGATCTTAGCCCAGTGACACACAGTTTGAACTTCTGCTCTAATCCACGAAGTTGGAATTAGTTTATTGCAACAATAATAGGAAACTAACCCAAGAATCACCAACTCTCATCATAGAGATGTAGAAATCAAGGCACAGAGATGTTAAATAGCTTAATGAATTGTATATCTCACACTTGGCAGATTCAGAGCTTTAACCCAGGTGGTTTGAGCCCAATACCAGGTCTCTTAGTTACTAAACTATACTGGTAATTAGTAATTGAATCTAGTAAAAGAACAAATAATAAATAAGGTACTCTCAGTGTTTGTAGAATTTAAGTTTGAGCTAAAAAGTAATCTATAAGCAATGATAGAGACTCTCCAAACATTGGACTAGGGGAAAGATCCAACGGTTTTCTTTGCAAAAGTTAGTATGAAATAAAATGAACATGGTTTGTTGCTAGGATTACAGACTAGTTCAGCTGCTGTGGAAAACATGCGGGTGGCTCCTGAAAGGTTACCATATGATATGCAATTCTACTCCTAACTGTATGCCCACCAGAAAAAAAGAAAAGAAAGAGAAAAAAAAGGTACTGAAAAAAGTACTTGCACAAAAGTATTCACAGTAGCACAATTAACAACAGCTAAAAGGAGAGATGGCTCAGTGTCCACCAGTAGATAAGCAGAGAAATAAAACTGTGGCATCTACATACAGTAGAATTTTATTTCACTGGAAAAAGGAATGAAGTAGTGTTATGAGTGCCAACAATAACCTAAATGGACATACAAAAACTTATGCTAATGAAAGAAGCCAGGTGCACAAGGTCACATGTTCTAAGATTCTATTTATATGGAATATCCAGAATAGATAAATCCATGGAGGCAGACACAGAGTTTTTGTTGCCAAGGGCAGGAGGAAGGGAAGAGCAGGGAGTAGCTGCTTAATGCATATTGGTGGGGGTGATAAGATATTTTTGAGCTAGCTAGAGGTACTAGCTTTACAACATTGTGAATATCACTGAATTTTTCACTTTAAAATTATTAGTCTTATGGAATGTGAATTTTGCCTCAATTAAAAAAAATATGGGAGGGCTGAGGAGATAGCTCAGTGGTCTAGGCACCTGCATGGCAACTGCAAGAACTGGGTTTGATACCCAGTACCACATGCCATGCTAGCCTTGGACTCCGAGTTGGCCATCGATACCAGACATGGTGGTGCAGGCCTGTAATCCCAGCACTGTGGGGCACTGAGACAGGAGGATCACTACAAGTCTGAGCTGCATAGCAACACCCTACACCAAATGAAGGAAGGAAGGAAGGAAGGAAGGAAGGAAGGAAGGAAG
>NW_004524595.1:9521965-9527382 GCF_000260255.1 Octodon degus | reverse complement strand
GGAAGGAAGGAAGGAAGGAAGGAAGGAAGGAAGGAAGGAAGGAAGGAAGGAAGGTAGGTTACAAAAAGTTACCAAAGAAGAAAGTTTAAAAGATGTAGAATTGCTTTTGGCCTCAAATGATGGCTGGGATTAGGAAAATAAGAAAGTGAAAGACTGAGCAGGGAGTAGACAACAATTTCTCTCTTTAACTTCCTACATCATTCAGTTTGTGAAGGTTCCTACAGAGCTAGCCCCAGGATCACCTCATTTTGTCACCTCCAAAATCTCCATGCAGCACAAAGTGACTGTAAGAATTAGCAAGGGCACTTCACACATTTGCAGAAGCCTTTACAAAATTTGTGTTCAGAAAAATCGGTGCAAGTTCTAAATGACTCAGAAGCCCAAGTTAGTCTAAGGCTTACAGTTCAGATCTGGGTACTTGTACATCATATAACCCAACCCAGTTCCTGGAGCACCCACAGCTTTGTCTAGCAGCCCGCTATGACCTGCCTGGTTTTTCCCTTACCCCTCAGGACTCCGCCTGGGCACAAGTCAGGGCTCCCAGCAAAGCTGTACCAGAGAAGGGTCATCCCTAGTAGGACTATAAAGAGCCCATCTTTTCCTCTGAGTCAACAATCACTTGGCCTCAGGGCAAAGAAATTAACATGGACCTCTCTGAAGGCAAGAAGTTTGGACTCAGTCCTGGCCTTGTCTCATCTTCTTCAGCAACAGATGAAGGTCAAACTCCAGGGCACAGGAAGCTTCCTGCTTTACCTGCTCCTCAACAGAAGGGTTGACAAGTAGCTCTCAGAATTCTAAGAATAGCCCAGGTCCCGCTCTAGTTTTTGGATTACAAATTCCAGGTCACTTCTGTGGAATCTTCCAAGCATCCCCTGGCTTTTTCCCTCCAGCACCAGCTGCCAGGCACAAGGGATGGAAGTTTAGGAGGGGAGAAGTAATAAGATATGCTCTGCTCTGTATACAGCTTGATTTCAGGGCTCTGCAGCATGACATTGCTAAATGTGAACAGAACATTTGTGATTGATTGCTTTGCCTTAGACACACCAAGTTTAAGGACCAAGCCACTGAACCTGCCTGTGCTCTTCATACCTCGTAAAGGAACCAGAATACTGGCAACATAGCCTATCTCTTCTGCAAGGAAACTCATAATTGCATCCAAGCCCAGAGATCTCTCACCCAAACTCCTCCACCCTCCTGTTTCCTGCTCAGCAGTGGAGGGGCTGTTGCTGACATCTTATTACCTCTTCCCAGGTGTGCGTCTCCTCCAGCACCAGCCTGTCACTTCTTCCGGGGGCGGGGAGCTTGTCTTCCTCATCCTGGGGTATCTCACAGAACCCATTAGGGTGCCTGCCCCTGTACGTGCTGGTGGGACAGTGCTGTGAAAGTGTGCTCTTACTCCTGTGTGAGTAACATGAAGAGTTATACAATCTCAAGATTTCCATAGACATGCATTAAAATGACTTTTTCTTTTTTCACTTTAAAGATAATAAAAAAATGATGGAGAATTTCAAAATAAGGTGATAGGAAATTAACAATGGTCATTATATTGCATATTGTTAAAATTATTTTATTGCATTTATTGCATGGCTATTTTATGCTGAACACAATGCCAGGTGTTTTATATGTACTTTCTCCAAATCTTATATCCTTGGGGTCAGTTAAGGACCAGGCTACCTCTACATTTTCAGCTTATTTTCTCTTAAAAGCTGTGATAGTTAGTGCCCACTCCTAGCCCCAACCAGCACTTCATTATGGTTTTTTTCTCTTCTTTACTCTGTAATTTCTGTTTCTATGTGACCATGTTGACCACCTCCTCCATCTTAGAATATTCTAGAATACTATTGTCCTAGCAATTCTGCTATCAAACCCCTGGTTTTCCTTCTACCTCCTAACTCCTCTGGTTATGCTGTTCCAGGATCCTTACAGGTTAAAAGAGAGAACTTTAGGGCCAGATTTCTGAGGGCCTACACTGAACTCTCCTACCTACTCACTGGGCAAAATATTTAATCTCTTATGACTTACTTTACTTCGTATGATAGTTGTGAAAATAAAAGAATAAACACATGTAGCATAATTAGTGCAAGCTCTGGCACATAATACACTAGTATTTGTATTCTCAGTATTACTATGATAATCTAGTATTTTTATACTGTCGTTAAATTTGTCAATTCCAACGATCCATTCCAGTCCTTTTATCCTTTCCCTTTTGCCAACAGAGCCTCATTCATCTCCCTGACTTTGTGTAACCTGTATGTTGGCACCTCCCAATTCATACCTCCAACCTAGACCTCATGTACACTCCAGGCTCATTCATCCAGTTGCCTCCTTGACAATTCCATTTGGATGTCTCCAGTGCATCTCAGTCGCCATGTGCAGAGCAGGACCCCTCCTTACCTGCCCCTCCTCACTCTTCTTTATCACTGACAACAATGACACCATCATCTGCTGGTGACTTAAGTAAGAAACCCCGATTCATCCTTGACACTTCCACATCACAGTCACTACCACAAGCTTCCAATTTCACCTTTGCATGTCACTTAACACCATGGCCTTCTCTACACCTCCACAGCTACTACCCTCATCCAAGTGGCAGGGCTCCGTGTTTTATTTCTACCAATCCCTGCATACCCCTTTTCATATACCATAGTGAAGAAGTAGATGATGGTTTCATGTAAGTTAAATCTTTAGTCACACTCTGCTCAGTCTCCCACTGCTGCTTCCCATTCTTGTCAATAAGAGAAAATCCAGTCCCTCACAGTGGCTCTCGAAGAGCTTCAGCTTCTAGCTCCTGACTCTTCAGGCCTCTTACTGCCATTATCTTCCTGGATGACCCTTCTCTTCCCTCAGTCGGACTTCCATCCTCCTCTCTTTGCCTCTGGCCTTCAGCAGATGCTCTTTCTTCAGCCTATTCTCTTAACAATTTTTGTGTCCTTAACTCTACTCAAAGTGTTTTGAATGTACAAAATGAAATGTGCATGATTACAAATGAAACCAACTATATAAAACAGTTGTGATATGCTTTTCTGATGCAGAATTAATCATGGGGGAGGTATGCATACATGGGGCAGAGGTCCATGGAAAATTTCTTCTTCTTAATTTTGTAATGGATTAAAACTGCTCTATAATATAAAGTCCACCTAAAAAATGTCAGTGATGTAGTAGTAGTAGTAGTAGTAATAATAATAATAATAATAATAATAATAATAATAAATGTGTTTCTTAGTCAACATGTTTACCAACAGAATACAACAATGTATCCAGCAATGACCATGACTCTTGAATAAGACAAGAACACAGCTGTTCTATTGAGGACAAAGCTACAGTCACATCTAGCACTACTGTAAAAAAAAGTTGAACTCCCCTGGAGTTAAGAGCTTTATACCAAGAACATGATCTCTTTCCAATCTTCCACTGAATAGCAGTTACCCATCCTTCAGCCCAAGAATGACCTGTAATCTCCCAAACTGAATCCAAGCCCTCTTTCTGTCTTTTCTCACAAACTCCACTTTTTACAACTCAAGATTGTTCTTTTAAATTTTAACTTCTTGTGCATTTGTCTGCATAGAACTTTCTCTGCCACTAGAATGAAAGCTCCACAAGGCCAAGATTCAACCCTAAACAACCTGAGAGTTATCAGGGAATGATCCAAGTGAGTGAAAGAACTTGTCCAGAGCTGGCAACCAACGAAGCATGGCTATTGAAAAAAAATCTAACTCTGAAGACTTTGCTTTCCCTGCATCACATTGAGCAAGACGTAGTAAGAAATAACTTCTAATTCATACTCATCTTCCTTCTTGTACATATTCTGCTGATCTCTCTACTTAACAGCAAAGTTGTCTTTATAACTTTATTCCTCTTGGCCTTCAGAAAGTCTGCCTTTATCAAAGATGTATACATTTCCAATATAGCTCTTATTGAAAATGGGTAGTGGAATATCGGGTTTACATTCTGAAGATACATTAGTTTTGTAAAATTTTAAATGATTTGAAATCTAAGAAACAGGTTTAGAATGATGATAGTGATGATATGTACATATTGAGTATTGTAAGCTTTTTCCCTACTGTAGTGGATTGCTAACTGGTGGCCAACTTGTTAAATCCAGCTGTACTGAACTAGAGTGGTGCTGGGTGAGGGAGGCCCATCTGAGAATTTGTTGCCAGGATTATAAGAGGCAGAGTTGGAGGAGAAGAGGAGAGGCTGTTAGGGAAGCTGTTTGGAAAAGCTGTTGGAGCTGTTGGAAGCTGCTGGTTCTCTTGGGTTGTTCTGGGGGAGGAACTTGTCTTGCTGGATTGAACTGATAATGATGCACTTAGCTATTCTCATTGGAGGAGGAGCTCAGGACCTGGTTGTTGCTGCAAATGGCTATGATTCATTTTGGGGGCACTCTTGTCCTCATCTTGGTCATTGCTTCCTGGTTCCAGACAGAAAGATGGTGCACTGCTCAGCTTCTTGGAGAAGTTTGTTGCCTCGGCTTTCCTGAAGGGAACGCAGCTTTCTTCATCATCGGAGGACATCAGGACCTTGCTCTCGCTGAGGATGGTTGTGGTACTTTGCAGGGAGGAACTATGGTTCTTACCTTGAGCATTGCTGCTTGGCCCGCTAGCACAGATCCTTTGTCCCACTGACATGGACTTTTTAGCTTCCACCACGGACCTTTGGGCCTTCCCCCATGTAGATCTGTGAAACAGGCCTGCATGAGACACTGCCATGGGCTCTGGGCCTCCAGCTGGACTTGTGGGAGGCATTGCTATGAGCTCGAGATTTTCAGCTGGACTCATGCAGGATGTTAGGGCCCAGGCCCTCAGCTGGATTCTTTGGCCTTTAATGTGTTGATAGATTTTATTCACTCTTGGTATATGATTGTTTGGGTGATTGATTATAAAATAATCTTATAAGATGTGTGCTGTATGGTTTTGTTTCCCCTTGAAAAACCCTAAACTATGACACATACATTAGTTCATGTAAACTTTACTCTATCCCTCCTTCACAGTTGAAGAAAGTGTAAAGTAGGAAGAGGATGAACCCAAGCAGAAGGCTTCACCTTGCCCCCCTCTTCCATAATGCATCATTATTTTAAAATTTTCTCCACCTATCCTAAAATCTGAGACTTCATGAAGAAGAATGATTTAGATATGTAGATTCTCAAAGGAGTGAGACCTTAGCCTACTCATCTCAATCAGTATAGTACTCAGGATCAGTGGATCATCAAACTAGTTAGTCTTTTGTCTTAGAAATTGAAAAACAATGACACAAGTTCAAAGTTCAATACTTAAACCCCTGCCTAAGTGAATAGGGGCTGTCACATTAAGAAGCCCCGAGTAAGGACATAGAGGGTAGGGCCAGTAGGGAAAGGATGATCACTGAGGGGACCAGTTTCTGGCTCAGAAGAGCCAGGCTGCTCTCAAAAGTAAAAAAAA
>NW_004524595.1:9514794-9521713 GCF_000260255.1 Octodon degus | reverse complement strand
GAGAGGAGAGGAGAGGAGAGGAGAGGAGAGGGAAAGAAAATTACTTCAAAACTCTCTTAGGCATCTGCAATAGGGGACCAGTCATGCTGACTGCACATCACTGAGCCCATATCAAAGGGAAAAGAAACAAGCACTGCCAAGGCCAAAGAGCACCAACACACACCTGTTGCTTTGGCACTCTCACTGTATGGGCCTTAAAGAGCAGTCATCTGGAGAACTGGCAGGTGCAGACAACCCTTGGGTCACCCTGGGCCTGCAGGGCTGGCTTGGAGGGGTGGTGACCTCTAGGCAGGCTCCTGTTCTAGCTGACCTTGTAGTCCCCAAGTGCTATCCTCACACAGCCTGCCTTTGTCCTCCCTAATTCAGGGCCATTTCTCTTTGTTGTTCCTACACTGATAACTAAAATTAATCCCTGGCATTTTCCAACAGCTAAATCATCATAATCAAACTCTGCAGCTGCCAGATCTGCTGACTCAAACCCCCTATGTATTCATATGATATTTGCTGGGTAATTACAGAATAGAGGTAATTATATTCATGACTCCATTATTTTCATAATTCCATAGACCCTGAATTCATGAAAAAAAAACCTCATAGAACCCTCAGAATAAACTTCAATAATGACCTCACAACCTCCTATCCCATTGGTCTTTCTCCATCATTCTTTAAAACCTTCTCACTTAATTGGGGCAACCTCTGAGCTTCGAGCGAAGGGCAAAAAGAAAATGAGCCCTAACTAAGATGGTGCAGCATACTCTTGGGTAGGATCCAGAGGGTGTTGGGATTACATTACTGTAAAATTTAGTTCACCCAGGTTCTTAGGGCCTTACCATAACAAAGATTCTTTTTTTCATATCACCGTCCAATTCAAGTACTTCCTGCCAGCCACCTGTCACATGCTTGTTCAAGGAAACTGGCTCCTTCCGTGTTGTGGCTCTGACCACTTGATGTCCTCATCAGTTTGTCCAATCAGTTGTCAGACAGGGAAAGTCTCTTTCACTCCCTTGACCCACATGTAATGTTTATCGATTCCACTACCAACAACTCACAGTTCCCACTTCAAGGCAAGGGTGCTGGTGACTGGAACCCCAGCAAGTCAGCCACTTCCCAGTGCCCTCCCATGTGATGTACACCACACACTCTTTGGTGGTTAGCTGCAGGCTTCTGTCAAAAAGGCAATGACCACAGGGTGTGATGCACACCCAGGGTACTTGGGAAACGAGAGACTGCCTCAGGGGCCATGGATGCTGAGCCCTACAACTTTGAGTAGTAAAGCAAATACCTTAAAGAGATGACAAAGAAAAGTCACTGCCCTGGTTCAGTTCACCTCAGCATCCAAATGGGATCAGTGTGTCATGCCCAGGGGAGGTATTTAGTCTCCCTTTGTATTTCTCACTCCCCGCTCTACTTTTCTCCTGCAGCCAGACAGCTTGACAGTGCTGTCCCTCAAACTTCTCCCAGGTAGAACTCCTCCTTAGAGATCTGTCAGCTTCCTCATATTGGTCAGGGTTCTCCAGAGGAACAGAATCAATATAAAACATAAGTATAAAAAGGAATTTTTTTTTAGGTAGGCTTGCAGAATCAGAAGAAGGATCCCAGGGTCTGTCTGCAAGATCAGAGGTGGAAGAATCCGAAGCAACCATATGCACCTAGAAAGGCCAGATCCACAGCAGTTGAAGGTTGATGGCATGAGAGTCCCTGCAGTCACCCCCGCGAGGCTGTTGGAGGCTCAAGTCAGTACCAGAAGACTGAAGAGTCTGGAGACCAAAATCCAGAGAGAGTGGTGAAGAGGAGAGTGCCTCCAAAGGAAAAAAAAAAAAAAAAGAGGAAATGCTTTTTTCTTTCTCTTTTTGTTTTGTCCAAGCTTCAAACCTACTGGCTGGTGCCACTCACACTAAGGTGTGTCCTCTTACCCTCGGTTTGCTAGCCTGTGTATCTATCATTCACAGACCTATCTACAGTGTACTAATCTGCTAGGCAGTCCTGATTCAAGTCAAGTTAACCAAGTTTTCTTTTTTGGTACTGGGGATCAAACTCAGAACCTTGTGCTTGCCAGGCAGATACTTCGCTGCTGAGTTATCTCCCCAGCCCAAAGACAGATTTTGTTTTGGTTTTTGCTTTTTTTGTAGTACCAGAGATCAAACTCAGGATCTTGCACTTTCCAGTCAGGAAAGTGCTTATACCACTGAGCTATATTCCCAGCCCTCATGTCAAGTTAATGTCACAATTACCAACCACATACCTGCTGCCCACCCTCCTGCTTCAGCCTTCCCATTCTGCATCTCAGCCTGCTGAGAGGTGCTCACTCAGGGGAAGACTTGCACGTCCAGCATTGGGGAGACATGCCCACCAAGATGCTGGCACCCTATCACAGGGTTAGGGCAAACTCTGGGCCTTTTGAGACCGGAGAAAGTGGCTGGATTTTTAAAGGGCAAAACTCGGGAGTCAAGGTGCAGTTAGAGCTGTGTGTACCTGGAGGGCTGCCACTGGGTAACCAAGTCCCAGAAATTGGGAGAGCATGGTGAGGTAACTGAGTCCTCGATTCTGAGAGCTGGGGAGCCCAGCAGACCCTGCAGCCACTATAGACTTGCAGTGATTAACAGGGACTGAGTCAAATGGCATCCCTGATGAGTCCCTGAGGAGCTGAGTGGTGGGGGGGAGATGCTGAGATAATGCTGAGCCAGACAAGGGCCACCCACGTGGGGCCTCAGGGCTTGAGAGACCTGTCCCCACTCCCCAGTGCCTGGCAAACCATGGCCCAGCCCTACCACACATGTGGAATACTCAAAGGCAGCCTTTTCAATTTTGAAAACTCCAACCTAAGAGCTGTCCTATATTTCCCATTCTGAATTTTCCACTTCAGCAGTTTTCTTTTTGTTTGTTCCAGAGAAGAGATAGAATTAAGTTTTATTGTGCTTTTTTACACTTGAAAACCTTTACAACAAAATGCAGCCCCCCCTCACTCCAAACTGCTTTTGTAACGGGTCAGGACAACTTGTGGGTGAGGAAGCAAGGGAGAGACTTCTAGCACAACAGTCGGGGCCCAGCATGAGCCACTCTCCTGTACCGATCCTCTCCATGGAGAGGGAGG
Organism: Octodon degus; assembly: GCF_000260255.1. NCBI lineage: Eukaryota > Metazoa > Chordata > Mammalia > Rodentia > Octodontidae > Octodon > Octodon degus. The sequence continues at coordinate 9,518,622 of NW_004524595.1, read as the reverse complement.
GGGGTGCACTGCAGTTCCAAGGATAAGAATAAGAATCTTCTAATTAATATGCATTTTCCCACTCACAGTTTGACATTGTCAGGGAATTCATGTGGTTTCCAAACACTGGTAGAAAATCATATTGGTGCTGTATTACAAAATGGTTTTCAATATGATTTTTAGAAGTATGTATTGATAAACAATAATACATACTAAGTCTACAGTCTCTTGAAAATTCCTCTTTGACAAGATAGAAATGGGGCTTGTGCTGCCCTCTGTCCTCTTCTGGACCCCCAGGCTTTGTGCCCTGCCTGTTTCTGCAGCTACATTGTCTTAGTTACTTTTTCTCCCTGCTGAGACAAAATACCCAATTCTCAAAGTTAAAGGAGGAAAAGTTTGTGTAGCTTATGGTTTGTAGAGGTTTTAGTCCATAGTCAGCTGACTGCAAGGCAGAGTGGCAGAGGGACATCACAGAGGAGAACAGCAGGGAAAAAGACAACAAAGCAAGCAAGTGACAAGGCATGACTACAGCTCTTGCTGTCCCTTATATCATATTCAGGATAGCATTCATACCCTTGACTCTAGCATCACACTGTGAATCAATCCTGGTATCACATTCTTGATCCCAGCAGAACAAACCCTAGATCCAGCCACCTCTAAAAAGGCTCACTTGAGTGTATTAGGCTTTGGTGGGACATGTAGACACAACCAGAACATATCATGCCCCATCTATCCAGAGCTGAGTTCCTACAGCCTTAGCCATCCTGAAATATCTTGAGAAAGGAAAACTCAAAAGGCACTGAATATGCAGGTAAGAGATCCCCTGACTTTTCAAAGCCATGGTACTCACAAGGAATCCACCTGACCCGCCTGCTAGACCTACATTTTAACCACTTATGAGTTTACTTCTTAGTCTCTCATATGCCAAGGACAGTTGATGGAGAAGGGAAGAAAATAGGAGGAAGAAAGGTGATGAGGTAGCAAATCTAAGTCAGGTGACAGCTCTGACAGCACCACGCCCTTAGGCTGGGTTGGTAATGCCTGAGCAAACAACTTAAGGTTTTACAGGCACCAGAGAGGGTCTTGGAGGTCATCTCAAAGGGACAGAGTGGACAAATCTAATCTGGCAAAATGTAAGCTTGTGGGCATTTACATCCAGAGGAAAGGCAGAGGAGAGCTAGGAAAGGCATGTGTGGAGCAGGCCAAGCTAGTCCTGGGAGGTTCAAATGGAAACCAAATGGATAAAGTGCTGAAGACTGAATATGAGCCCAGATTTCTGTTCAGTGTGCACTGGCAATAAGGGAAGATGTGGACAACAGGGGAGCTGAGGGAGGCATGGACACCTCAGTGCAACAAGGGGTCCCTGGGCTCTGGGCAGGGATGTCATTGAGGTGGGAGAGCACACAGCCTGAGGATTCCGTGACCATGAGGACACAGCATCACACAGAATGACAGAGTAAGAAGAGACCTAAGACATCAAAATTCACATCCTTGTTTTCAATGACTGATGACACTGGGATGGGATGGGGTGGGCATCAGAATTATTAGCAAGGCCCTGAACTGACCAGGGAGGCATCCAGAGGTGGCACAAGGAGCTCAGCCATCTCTCAGTAGGCGCCTGTCCCTCCCAACCCCCACCCCAGGAGGCTTCCAGCAACTGTCCTTGCCTTCGTTAGGGTCAGCAGGATCTCCCATTATCCTAAGCTCACCCAGGGAGCTGGCCTCAACCATTTAGCCTCAACCAAGGCAGGCAGTGGGGCGCCTGCCTGGCTGGGGAGTTGGGAAGCTTCGTTAATCATGCTTTCAGAGCACTTTGCGATGCAGAGATGAAAGACGGCTGAGGAGAGCGAAGTACAGCTATTACAACCTCCATCTTCCTAATTGAGGAAAATGAGGTTATTTCCAAATCCTCTGTGATGCAATGGGAAATGTGCTTGATAGACCCACACTTGGAGCTTCTCCTCTCACAAGCTACTCAGGGCAGAGGTACCCAGTGTTCACTGGGTGTGCAGAGCAGCCAGGTCTGAGTCCCACCACTTGGACCTGCCCCTGCTGCCCAGAGTCCCTCCTAATGTACCGGCCCCCAAGAAGGGCAGCCACCAGAAAACATCAAAGTTGGGTGCTTTGTGTGGCAGGGAAGTCCTCCTCCTCCACACTGAGTAATTGGAACAAAACGACCCAGGTAGTCTTGCGGTAACATCAAAGCTGCGTATAATAACCTCACAGATGAATTCAAGAGTGAATACATTCACAGCCTCTGCTCAAGTTTGAAGTATGCCATGATTTTTTTTAAGCTTCAGACCCAAGCAAGACAAAAAAGAAAAATCACCAGCCACAGCTTTCTTTATTAACCAGCTGCCTCCCCATTCAGGCTACAGTGAGAAGTGTGGGTTATTGTCTTTGAGTAATAAGAAATCAGTTTGGGAACAATGATGAGGATAGCAATGACTGAGAATGGGATCAGAGTCAGGGAAGAAATCCCAAAAGTATACATTTCCACACACAAATCCCAGCCCAGTGCAGACACCCTGAGCACAGGGCAAGGCTCTGCGAGGGACAGTACCACTGATCCAGCTATCAGTGATGCTTTCACAGTGCAGGTCAGCTAGAGTGACTGACCACCCATCACACCCTCCCGAAATGCTTCCCTCTAGCTTAGTCCAGAAGGCTAGAAATGAGCATGCATTTGTGAACAGTAAAGCTGCCAAAGGGAGGATGTTAGAGCTGCTTGGCGGAGCAAGGACAGACAGCCCCTTGCTGACAATAGCTGATGTCTGTGTGCCTTGCAGAAGTAAGTCAGGGCTTTCTAGCTCCAGCAGCAACCTTAGGCATCACAGACAAGGTGTCCAAAGGCCGGGATTGTGATGTGCACCCTCACCAGGAACACAACTGAAGGCAACGCTGTGGAACATCTCCCTTCTTTCTGCCTGGGCTTTGCTATTCAGCCTCCCTCTGTTTTTCATGGACTACCTAGTTCCTCTGGATCTTCTCTTCCTTGCTGGCCTTTCACTTTGTGCTCCCCTGGCCCAGATTCCCTGCAGTCAGCAGATCCATCGCTACTCTTTCCTCTAACTGCCCAGTGCAAGGTTACATGTCCAGCTAACATATGGCCTATTCAACCCATTACATAGTTGAAAAAACAAAGGGCCTGGGCATGTAACCATCCTTCCCCACGGACATAGGTGCCATGATATTGTCATAACTGCTATGTGTATCCCCTTCAATGCTATCACTCTCACACCAACTCCATGAAGCATCCCCCAGAATCCTGGACATCACGTTGCAGGACCATAACCCATCCTATTCCCAAACTCATTCTTCCTAGTATATTTACGACTCAATAACTCTCTTGCTCCTTTCTGTGACTTCAATTGTGTCTTTCCCCACCAAAAACAAAATTACTGAAGTTCCAATCTTCGATGAACATAACCTAATTTGGAAAATAAGCCCCCTTCAGGTTAAGATGAGATTAGGGTACACTCTCAATCCAATATGACTGCATTCTTATATAAAGGAGACAGTTGGGGTCACTGCGGCTATGCATGTGTGTAATCCCAGAAGAGGATTACTGCCTTGGAGGCTGAGGCAGGAGGACTGAAAGTTCAAGCCTAACCTGTGCAACTTAGCCGAATTTAGCAAGAATCTGCCTCAAAAGAAAGAAATTTAAAGGAAGGGAGCTGGACCAGCCAGATAGCTCAGCACACTAAAGTGCCTGCTTAGGCAGGAGCAGTGACCAGGGTTCAACCCCCAGCATGCGTGCTGAGATGGCAACTGAGACTGGGCATGGTGGCACGCATCTGTAATCCCAGAGCTTGGGAGGCTGAAAACAGGAGGATCACTATGAGTCTG
>NW_004524595.1:9488818-9514134 GCF_000260255.1 Octodon degus | reverse complement strand
TTAGTTTTTCAGTTTAAAGTATGATTATATCCCATATAAACCTCAGCTTTTCTTTTTTCCTGCTAATACACATCTGACTTAATAAGGTGCTTAAGAGAAGTTCCTGTGTAGCTCGCCTCTCCTCCATGAAGTGAGGGCGAGAGTTCGATTTATTCTCAGTCAGTGCCTGCCCTCTGCACCCGGGGCATTGCCACTCACACATAAGGCATTAAGTGAATTAAATGGAGAGGTAGATGATGAAAAAGCTTCTCCAACAAGCAAAGTATTTGAAGATTTATCAACACCTCTAGGGCACTCTGAGCCTCTCCAACTTACCTCCGAAATGCACAGGATTTGGGAGGGATTAGGAGAAACTTGAAAATCTCTAAGAATGCAAGACAACAATTAATGAGTTGGAAAGTAAGACTCCTTAAAGTAGGTTAGGAATGTGGTCACATAGCAAGAGCCAGTTGAAAAGACAGAAATGCTTTAAGGAGCTTTTGAGCTTACAATGAAATCATATCTAGTCTACTTTTTCACTCTTTTATTATTAAAACAAAGCAATTATTTTTCACCATGATTCTCCTTCCTGTGACTCCTACTCAATGGCCCCATCCTGACCTACATCAGCTTCATGTTCTGCTTGAAGCTCTATCTTAAAGTAGTACCTCTGTCTTAATTGTCAGAGTGTTGTAGACAGCACAGGGCAGGGATCTCAGAGTAACATGACCAGGTAACCAAGTAGTAGCCACCTTGCCACTGACCACTCATCCACATCCCACCTGAAGCCCCCAGAGTATGCTGCTAAATTGTGTCATCCTTTACACCTTCCCTAATGCAATCAGGTTTTATGATTCACTACTGCATTCATACTGTCTGCAGTATGAATTCATACATATCTCTTCCCCATACCGTCACCTCTACCAAGACCCTTTCCCTTTCTCCATCCCTAACACCATCTTTATCCTGTAAGACCTTAGCTTAAGCCTCCAACTCTCCATGAGGCCATGTTCATTCCAGCCCAACAAAGCACCGATACTTAGGCAATTAGGGAGCAAGCTGTTCCCAAGGTATTTGGACCTCATGTGGAAGTGTATCTTACAATTCAAGTGTAAGCTCTCTGGAAGTCAAAATGCTGAGCATGTGCCTAATAGTCAACAGGTATTCACTTATGTCAAAGATTGTGGCCAAACAGTCCTTACTGAGTGTGAGTAAAGAAAGAATTGAAATAGGGCACATGTGGGTGAGACATAAGAAAAAATAATTCTAATGCTTTAATAATTCTAATGTCCAGAACTTTAGCTACATTCTAATATGCCAAAAGAGGATAAAATCAAAGTACACAGGTAAGTACCATAGGAACCATGTTTTTCTATCTAGAAAGCGCTTTGCTAAAGCTAGGCATGTACCAGTAGTCCCAGTCTTCTTCCCCCCAACACATCCTGATTCACCTCACATTTCACAGACATCCCTTTGTCCCACCTTCGCATCATCATGCCTCTCTTAGAGTCATCCTCAGTCTTGAGCCTTCCCTCCCTGGAGCTTCAGGAACACCATCCATCTCTTTATCACAAGGGTTCAAGCCAGCCTGAGGGGGCCCCACCCTAATGGCTAACAGAACTGTTCCAGTCTGGGCCCTCATGTCAGTTTTCCTAAAGTCCTCCAGTTGTTTCACAAGCACAGCTTCAGTGAAAAGCCACTGCTCTGGCATGCCTCCTCTCCTATGCCCCAGGACAGAGGGAAGCCAAGAAGGGTGACTGCTGTGGCCTTCCTCTTTGAGCAAAGAGAACAAACAGACAGAGTCTAAGGAAGGTCTGTGGACCACTCTGAGGATTGGCAAGAGAGGAGTGGTGAAATTTAAGTGAAATATAATCTGATTACACAACCCAGAGAACTAATTATCTCTTCATGGGCGATACTCTTATGAGCATATCCCAGTTCCAGTGTTGCTTCCTAGTACTAAGGCTCATCAGGCCTGTCTTCTAAACCTTCATCAGGACCTAAGAAAAGCTTCAGCCAAATCTATGTTTCCCCCTGACCTCCATAAAGACACTTTCTATGTCAATGCCCCGAACACCTTCTCTCTGGCTTCCCCTTCATACCAGGATCTCTTAGGGATCTCCCTAATCATCATCAATGATTCAAACAAAACTACTCATTCTTGAGGGTCACCTTCGGTACCCAGACACCCTAAGAACAATCATTTATGGACCCTGCTTACACCTTAGGATCACTTGGGGAGCTTGAAAAAAATAAACCTTGTTGGAAGAGCCAGCGAGATAGCTCAGAAGAAAAAGCGCCTATTCAGGCAACCTCAGGGATTGGGGTCTGATCCCAGGCAATGCATGCCACGCCAGCCCTTGGGCATGCCTGTAATCCCAGTGCTGGGGAGGCTGAAAACAAGAGGATCACTATGAGTCTGAGCTGCATAGTAAGACCCTGTACCAAATACATTAAAAATAAATAAATAAGGGCCAGCCAGATAGCTCAGCAGATTAAAGTGCCTGATAAGGCAGACTCAGGGGCCTGGGGTTTGATCATTAGCCTGCCATGTTGGCTACACCCCCCGGGGTACACTGAGAGGGTGAATGAGACTGGATATAGTGGCATGAGCCTGTAATCCCAGCACTTGGGAGGCTAAAAACTAAGAAGGATCACTACGAGTCTGATCTGTGTTGTGAGACCCTGTAGACCCTGCACTAATTACATATAAATGAATGAATGGATGGATGAATGAATGAATGAATGAATGAATGAATGAATGAATAAATAAATAAATAAATAAATAAATAAATAAATAGTGTTGGAAGCTTAACCTGAATTAATTAGATGAGAAGCTCTGGACATAGAAACTAAGCATAGTTGAGAACCACCTGTGCAGAAACATTGAAAGTAAAATTACTCTTTACTGTGCAAAAGAAGTTCCTACATAGGGTACCCTGCCTCCTGATCTCTGCAAGCAAAATAATAGCATATCTAAAGTTTATGTTTTGGTACCTCTGTATCAATCAAACCTCTGGAGGCAGGGAAGAAGATATAGTTGTATAGAAGATTAAGATTTAGACCTATGGTGGGCTGGACTGTGTCCCACTAATATTCCTTTGTTGAAGTCCTGTTTCTCAGTTCCTGAGGACACAGATGTACTTCAAGATCAATTTTTTGAATAGATAATTAATGTTAAACCAGGTCAGGGGAGTTGAATTTAATCCTTTTGGGATTAAACATCCTTATGAGAAGAGAAGTAAGGGCATAGGCCCACAGGAAGGGAAGACAGTGACAAGACAGCCAAGAACTGTCTCAAAAAATGAACCCTTGGACTGGGGAGATGGCTTAGTAGAGTAAGTGCTTGTTTGGCAAGCTCAAGGACCTGAGTTCAACCCCTGGTTCCAAAAAAAAAAAAAGACGAATCCTAAAAACACCTTGGTCCTGTGCCTCAGACCTCCAGAACTGTAAGAAAATCAGTTTCTGTTGTTTAAACTGCCTAGACTGTAGTACTTTATTACAGCAGCCCTGAATGTCCCCAGAAGTCCCTGACTTCATGAATTCAGCAGCAAGAGCTGAGACAACAGGAAGACTCACAAGAAACTCATGAAAAGATTCAGACCCAGACTATGATTTGGGGAGGTTGTGGAGACATTAGTCCAGAGCTGAGAGCATAGAGGCATTTCTCTTTCTGTCAGGATCATTTTAGTAGTCATCTCACTAGCAAAAAAAAAAGGTTAAAAAAATCTATGCTTCTAAAAGCCCCCAGGTCACATATGTCCCCAGGAGCCTAAGAACACAAACAGTCCCCAAAGGGCCTTCCAGTTCCCTCGGAGGCCAGGCAGTCCCTGGGCCTTGCTGTGAGGGAGAACAGCTTTCCCTGCTGCCTGAGCCGCCCCCTCACCCTCTGAGCTGGGTTCCCATTCAGATGGCATTTGGAAGCTCCCTGTGTGGGGTGGGACACAAATGAATGCTCTCAAAGGAGCATCTTTATCGCAGAGCCCGAAGCTCTGACACAAAGGACATCTTCACCTATGAATTAGCTTGATGTTTTCCAGCTGCTGCTACTGACTCCTGCGCCAGAAGGCCCGGCCTCTGCACGCTTGGCAGCTCTGAAACCTGGAGTGATAGTCGCCACCTAATATCAGACTTTGAATTTTCTTTTCTTTTTTTTGCCTCTTTCAGCAGGCAACTTGAAAAATGCTCTTCCAAAGAACCAAGTTGTCAGTATAAACGTCTAAATGGACCTTTATTAGAACTATAAAAAAGGCTACTTAACATGCAATTGGCCCATTCTTTATGCTTAAATACACTGTTAAAGTCACGTCAATAGCTAAGTTAAAAACCCATGGTAAAAGACAAGTGTCTTATCCACAGGCTCCATTTTAGAGCCTGGTAAGATGAGATTGTATCCACCTCTGTGTCTTTCAAAAAATGATAGAAATTTGCCTGGGTACCTCTATTGCATTCAATTTTCCCCCTCTGGTTAACTGAAATTAGTTCATGGGAAAGGCAGTTTACCTCCCAAAGCTTGCTCCAAACAGGATAGAGAGATGAACTCAAGTCCCCCTTCCTCAATGTGATTCCACTTCTATTTCCTTCCCTAATCCTAATGTTCATAGTACTGTTTATTATCAACCAGTTTATAGATCTCTAGTTAATATTTGCTCAGGGCTTATGTTGATTTCTCAATACATGCAATTTTCTGGTTTCATCTTTATCTTCAAGGATTAGATTGGATCGAGCTCCCTTGTAGTAATTTAGTTTTTATCTTATGCCTTACAGTTTTATGTTCTTGTAATAGCACTTGCTTTTCCTTTTTTATTTAATTAAATATATCTTATTTCACAACTACAGCATTTTTGTTTCAAGTTTATTTATTTAACAGCTGGCAGGGTGCTGGTGTTTTGTAGAGGGAACCACGCTGGGTATTTTTAGGCATTCAGAAGTTGGGGAATGCACCAGCTGAGAAGAGGGAAGAAAAATCTGAACTTGAGAGATGAATGCTTATAGATTAAACTTAGATTGCTTTTGTTGCATGATGGAACACCATACATTAAGTCCTTAAAACAAAAAACAGACACGAAAACAAACAACTTCTCAAGAAAAAGATATTTTAAATTATGCCCAAGAAGAACCTTTAAGACTTGATGCCTGCTCTCCTGTGGTATAGCTGCCCCTGCGTGGACTGAGCCTCTACAGAAATAGCAGGCAGCCCAGATGGTTTCGAAAGTAGGATCATGTGCTCTGCTGAGGGCTCCACAGGTCTGCTAGGGCTTCCAGAGTCTGAGCAGCTTCACACGGCACCCTTGTGGGCATGAAAAGGAGTCCAGGTACGGAAGGGAACTTCCGGCAAAATGGTGTTCACGTATGCTGCTCCACTGAGGATGGATGTGGAAGATGGGGCTCAGCCCCCAGGTGAGGGGCTCCCCTGTCCCTCCATGGCCCTCACCAGGCTTCTCCCAGACTTGAACAATGATGTCACAACATGCTGGGGACAAGGAAGTCAAGAGACATACCTAGGTAGCAAAATTTAACAAGGTGCTCCTACTTGGAGTTGGTAACAGGTGCACACTGTGTGCTCTCAGCACCGGGCTTAGCCCCCCCGAGTCACAGGCCCTGGTGGTTTCCTCCTAGAAATGCTCTTTCCATCACACTCAGAGGGCCCAGCTAGAAGCCACTGCCTTCCCTCAGGCCTCTCCAGCTGCTTGGAACTGTCCACAGAACTGACCAGGAATTCTTTACTCCAGGTTCTTCCTCATATGAAGAACTATCTTCTTTCAGGATCCAGGGAGGAAAAGCTCTGGAAGATTCACCAGTATTCCCCACCTGTCTGCTTGGCCACCAAATCTTCCTGAATCTTTGTGAGGTGTACTCTTGAACCCCTGCCTCCACTTCACATCAGGCTGACATCATCACATAGCTAGTTACCGTGCTGCTTTCCTGAGCCTCCAAGAAACCCCAGAATTGATTTTCCAAGATTCTTCCCTGAGGAGCAGCATGGACAGGACCTGTGCACTGGACAGCAATACCAAGTCTCAGACCTCATCTCTCAATGACCTGAGTCTGCCACTGTACTGCAGAGTACAGTGCTAGTCCAGTTATAGCAATGTCCTCCAGGTCATCCTGGCACTTACAGAAGTTCAAAAACCATTGTTCTAATTGTACAGAGATTAAACTACAACCCAAGCTACTTTCTTCTAAAAGTCCTCTAATCCCCTTAAGGAAAAAGTCACTCACCAGGCTGGCCCTCCAAGTACCATGCAGTAAATATATCTCCATTTCTATCTCTAACTACATTGCATGGTCCCCTCTGCCATCGCTCAAGCCCAGCTGCTCCCCTGAATGACCCAGAATGGAGTAGCTCCCTCCTGCTCCACCTCTTATTCTCCAAGTGTAACATCCGCATGCCCAGTAACTATAGCATTGCATTGAAAGTATGCTAACATCAGTGTTCGGAGCCCTGGGAATGGATGAACCATGCAGGAGCAGCAGACTAGGCTGAAAGTGGCAGAGGAATCGTGTGTGCTGAGTTCTAGTCATTGGCCAACCCAACAGCTGACTAATGCTCTACAATGGGGTCACCACAAAAACCACATTCAGGACTGATGGAAATAAGGGGCCAGTGTATCAAATCCAAAAGGAAATGTGGAGAAAAAAACTTGCCTCTCACAAGGTAAAACAGAAACAGCTATTGGAAGATAAACAGGGGCTGGGGAGACAGCTCAGTGGCATCACCTGCCCAGCAAGTGCAAGGTCATGAGTTCAATTCCCAGTACCAAAAAAAAAAGATAAACAGTAAAGGAGCACAAGCCACAGTCACCCATGAGAAGTCCAGCCCAAGTCCTTCCTTCTATACCCCAGTAGGGTCCCAGAGCCCAGCCAACAGCGCCAGCTCATCCTGGGAATGCCTCAAAGCACTTTCTCTCTGCTGATCACTGCTGAAACATGGAAGTCCAGCAAGCTCTTGTCTTAAGCAAAGTCCAAAGACCCAGCTACACCAGTTCTGCTGATTCTGGACAGAAGGAGCCAGTCAAGAAAGGATACGGGAGCCTCAGACCCAGGGGGGCTTGCACAGTCCGATGCTATGAGCCAGATCTCCAGCCCCATTTGGCTCAGGGGAAGCCCAGGCCTGATGTGCGGCCAGAGCCAAGCACAGGCTTCACCAGGCTGAACTAATGAGGTCACTGAGTCAAGCCCTTTCCCAGGGCCCCTCTGTTATAGCACACAGGTAAGGCAAATCCCCTAGTCCCTGAGCACAGTGGAGGGGTCACCTGAAGTTTCTGTAGCGGGACAGAAGCGTGCCATTAAACCCACCTTCCTGTCCCAAATTCCTCCAGGTTCCACCATCTCTTACCATGGAGCCAGGACCAGCTTTTCATCTTCTCGTGGTGTGAGAGGGGCATGCCTTTTACTTTTTTCTGTTAAACTCTGAGGTTTTCAAGGGTGTCCTGCCTTTCAGATTTACTTCAGCAAGTTCCTGTTAATTGTGTTTTCAATTAGTTATGTTTAAAACATCTTGAGATTTGGGCAACTGAAATTGCAGTGCATTAATAATTATTAAACAGAGGTTGTAATCCATTATTTATTGAATGAATTTTTAATACTAATGCAGAATCCATTGTCACTGCCACCATGAGTTTGGCCATTAAGGAAAAAGCTGACGAGAGGAAACTAAAGCTCTAGGATCCGTCAACAAAGGCCCATGGAGCAGAGCTTCCGGGAGGAAGGGCTGGTGGCTACTTTGCCTCTCTATTTAATCAAGACTTTGTTGCTTAGAGAGGGAGAGGCAGGTCGTTCCCACATAGTAGGTACTTAGTACATGTTTGTACAGGAGCAAATGTGTGCATGTGCAAAGAAACGGGTTCTAAGAAAAATCAAACTAGCAAAGATCTAAGTTCTTTTGTCTTTACCATTTACATACACTTTACAGAGCCATTCAACTAGAGGCCAAGGTGTCCATGTTGGATGAGGCAGGAATGCTTTCCCTCTGAGCCTGGAAGTTCATCGTATTACATGTTTAAATATAATTTTAACAAAGCGTGCCTAGTCAAGGTGGCACAGGGGCCATGTGCGAGGGGGTGACTCTGGCTGGAGCAGTTAGAGAAAGCTTCAGCTCGAAGATGATCTTTGGTCCCAGAGGCTGACATCTACAAGGGGTTGGAGGAGAGAAGGCACAGCAGCACGCTTATATACAGGCATCTGCAAAGACAGCAAGATGCAGATGTGGGCATATTCAAGACAGCATACTTTGATGGGGGGTTGAGGAAGAGAGAGACTAGAGAGGAGGGTAGAAACAAGAAGCAGGACTGTAAACTGTAAGAGAAGCTGTTTTTCATCCTTCAGAAAGATCCATTAGGAGGTATGAGGCCAGGGACTGATCAGATTTTACTTCAGGGCAAGCATAGGAACCCACATTCTGCAGAACCATCTAAGCCGTGTGCTGAGGAGTCTTGGCTAAAGTTGTATCATGAGGAAAAAGGATGGAGCTGAGTGGTGTAGTAGCTAGAATTGTGAACAGTCACCAACCCCAGGGAGAGGCAAGGAAGGAGAGGGAAGTCTCCTTGTGTTTTGAGGCAGGAGGGCTGGTTTCCCAGGTACACTGTCTGCCCTGCAGTCCTCTGGTCCCCTTTCTGCCCTGCCTCTAGTAGGGCCTGCCAGGTTAAATATGAGATAAAACACATTAAGCTCTCAATGAAAACTTGGGCACTTGGGCATAATGACCTATTAGCTTCCCATCCACACACTTCCTTGGTCAAATTCAGGATAGTCCTGGAGCCCAAAATCTTCTCGATCATCCCTCCAGATCAGTGGGACTCTGACTGAGCTCATAGCTCATGCAGTCTTGCCAGACGGAAAGGAGAAGTAGCAGAGGGCAACAGGTGAAATCCAGTAATGCTGCTTTCCTGCTAGAGGCATTCCTGGAGAAGCTGCAGCATCCCTCAGAACACTCAACGGGCATAAGACTCTGCCCTTGGGAAGAGGGAAAGGAAAAGGGAGGACAAAAGAGTAAAGGAGAGAGAGAAGGCAAGGGGCCAAGTGACATTAAAAGATGAAGGGTGGCCCCATCCCCTCCCCTGAGATAAGACTGCCTGAAGACAATGAAGGGAGGTAAGAACAAGTGAACAGGGTAGGGCATGAAGCGAATGAATGTGGGCCCATGTAAGAAGGACTCAGAGCAGCAGGAAGTAAGCAAGCCAGCAAGATATCTCCAGCCTTCCAGGCAGAACCATTCCCTTTTCCTCCCTACATTTTTATCCCTCTGCTTATTTTACCATTGCTTCCTAGATAGAAGTTCCGTGTGGGTAGAAACCTGAGTTCGTCACCTTTATGGTCTCCATAATGCCAACTAAAGAGCCTGCCATGCAGTAGACAAACTGTTGAATAAATCCACAAACTCTCTGAAAGAAACTATTTGCTGTGCAACAATTGAGGAGTTCATAGATGAATTTTAAGTTCTTTCAAGTTAGCAAGAAAATATAAAACAGCACATTGTGGACAATATTAAATATTCTGTGACTTTCTAAGTTCATTCTACATACTCGGTGACAACAGACACAGCAGAGGGTCCAAGCAGATGCGGGGCTGAAGCCTTTCCCTGAACTGCATGGCTTTAGAGCTACAATGGTGTTTGGGTTAATGACTTCAAGGAGGAACTAAGAATCCATTAGGAATTCTTGGATTTTAGGAAACATCTCTTTAAAAGAAAATGTTGTGCCTTGGGAACCTCTTGTATCCTTAGGGAATAGAAAGCCAAGGAAAGCAAAACTGCATCCAGTCCACTCAGGAAGAACTAGGTTGCAGCCAGGAAATCAAAATAAGAATGAATTTAGCTTAGGTGTTGTTTCAGCTAATTATTAGATAGAGCCTTTATACTCTTGTGTATGAGGAAGAGGGAGGAAGGAGTGAGAGTTGATAGTCTGAAGCGTTTGCTTTCCAGCTGCCTGAGTGTCCAGAGTAGCTGCTCCCAACTACGTGAGCTTGGGGCACAGCCTGACACCCACCCAGTGGACAGAGACACCTGTACCCAGACACACTGTTTCACAACAAAAACTCAGTCTCTGCTTCTCAGCTATCCTTGCTTCCCTAATCTCACAACGAACTTCTGTTCACCCCACCAAGCCTAACCCACTAACCCACCATAGAAACCCAGTTCAGTAAATTTGCACAGCCTTTCCTTTAGAGTGACTCCCAGCAGTCCTGCTCAGAACCCTAATTCAGACCGGCTGTGTGTTCTTTTCCTGGGCTGTCACCATTTTACCAAAAATATTCTTCATTAAAATGACACCAGCCATCCAACAGGCAGATTGGAATACTTCATTTTTTCTTAGCTATTCACGGTAGTAACATCATGCCACCAAGAGAAGCAGACGACTGTCAAATTTAACATAATAATCCAATAACTTTTAAAGTAATAGCTGCAACAGCACAAACAATAAAACATTCAATAAAACTTGTAATAATCAAAAGGTAACATCATCTTATTCGACGCAGTCAGCCACTTTGCAAGTGCCGCTACTGCCCTTTGCCTCTGGTGAGAAATTGAGGATTCAAAAGTTAGATAGCTTCAAATCTGGAACTCCAACATAGACCTTCTGAATTCCATTCCTTGCATTGTTTGAATTTGGTTTGATTCTCTGTGAGGCTTAGGGAACTTCATGGCAGAACATTTCTCCCTGGGCCTAGGAAGTGGTGGGAGTTCTTATTCCATGTGCATACTTAGATGACTAAAGCCCCTTCTCACATACAGAAATGCAGAGTGATGCAGGCATTGTGTTCTCACGCATCCCATTGGAGCTAGCATCCCATAACTAGCAGCGAGACACAGCGCACTGTCCAGGCATAACCCTATGTAGGACCCACAGAGGGGCGTAGCCTGAAACAAGATTATCTGATGGTTCCATCCAAGGATAGCTTGTGGTTAGAACTCAAGAACTGGGGCCACTTCACTTCTGAAAGTACCGTGTGTGCAAAAGTCGATGTCAATGACTTGTTCTTAGATGGCACTTCCAACAGTCATCCCCGCTCTCCTTGTGTGCTGCTGGATCAGAACACTGGCTGTAAGATAGGAATAGAAACAGCATCCTAGGCATGTTGGGAGCACATACTGGGAAAAAGGAGTGAGAACAAGCCCAACCTGTCGTGGGATGACAAACCTGAAGACAGTCAGTCCTCTGCCTGCCCTGTCCTTATGCCTGATCCTGAATTTCTATGGCACAACAAACAGAACGAGCAAAGATCTAGCCAGGTCCTGGCATGCTCTTCAGCTGCAGAGCTGAGTTTTAACCTGACTCTGCCCACCCTGCAGCAGGAAAGCACATCAGCCAGTCTGTGTTGATTGCATTTGTGCTGTCCCACTTCTAACTGAGCCCACCCTGCCCAGTAACAGACAATGAAAGAAGTCTCAGATGAAAGCCCAGCTTTTCCCTTGACTACACTAAACCTCCTCATTTCTCTTCTCCTCAGCAGTTAGTAACTTGAGACCACTTGGAACTAAACGATCCAGTTACTAGAGCCTGGACAGCTGGCCGTCCTGTGCTCACTGAGGAGTGGACTTCACAACACAGGGGCTATTACACCCTGCATCGCTTTCTATTTAGGTTTCCATTTACATTTCTAGGTTGGGAACCTGGAAGGCTTGTGGGTCTGGATCCCCTAGGGGCACCGTGATCGCCTTAAGTATGACCTCACATGTCAAATGCTCCATCTCCCCACAGGCTTGGATGGATGAGCAAAAGGTTTATCTTGTTTATTAAAGGAGCAATGCTTTGTCTTCTACAGCAACATGCTGAAATATTTATGGAGAAATGATGTGATTTATGGGATTTGCTTCAAAATAACATGCGAGGAGGTGTGCTGTATGGGATGGGCAACGGCTGGCCCTGGCCGGGGGGTGAACCAGCTCTGCACCCAGCCAGTGAGCCAGAGGCCGCCCAGGAACAGATTCGGCCTGCCTCGCACCTATTCAAATGTCTCCATAATCAAATGTTATTTTGCAAAAGGCATGGCTCAAATTCAAAGGCTCTAAATAACCCTAAAAAGGCACATTTTAAAGTAAGTTCCAAGACGTGTTTGGTATCTCAGGAATGCTATTACTCCACATGGTTCTTGCCTCTAATCTCTCTTTATAATCTATCCCAAATCCTGATTTCACAAACAACTCCCCCTGGACAGCCCCACCGAGCCCCTCAGCCACAGAGTGTTCTACTGAAGGCTGGTTGAGGTCATGAGGGACCCCACCATTTTCTCTGCCCTCCACCTCAAAGCACAGGCAAAGGCAGAAAAACAGACACCAATGACAGCCATATTTGGGATGTTAATCTCTCCTGGAAAGTGTTCTGATTGACTAGATGAAAAAATCTGGTGTTTTTGCCTTGACCCACACCCACAAACAAACTGATATGTGGAGCCATATCTGCAGTTCCCCCACTTACCAGCCTACAATATACCCCAAATAAAAAGCCTGCACCTTAGGAAAAGAGCCTCTTCACATGCCTTACATGCGAAGCTAATTCTATTAAACCACTGACAAGGTCTGAGCAGCTCCCTCTGTGCTTTTCTCCCTAAGCTAGCCAACTGCATGAACTCATCAGCTTCCCACCCACCTCCACAATCTAGATAACTCCAGCTCTTGCTCCAGACTTGATGGCTGCGAGTTTTACTTTTTACATTGTGCATGCCTTTCCAACAAACACGATGTTTCCTAAATCAATTCATATACAAATAATCGGGATTTTAGCCAGAGAAATCCATAGGCACACAGGCACACAAACCATACAGCTTTGGGAGGCCTTGCCTATTTTCCACCCATTTCATTCAGGTGGAGACTCATAGCTCGCAGTTCACCCCGGGCCCTGAACCCACCCGGAGCACCATGAGCTGGAACCACTCCAGCGCAGGGACAGCAGAAGCATAACTTATTTCATCACTTCTTTTCAATCTCGCTGAGGTGAGATGACTCCTATGAAAACTGTTAAATGAGAGAAATTCACCAGCTCAATGTTCTCTGTGTTCAAACAAAGCTGGAAAGAGATACAGGGATAAACTCCCCGCCCCCCTCAGGAAATCTCATCTTCTTTCCTCTTGGTTGTCAACTACTACAAAGTTAATTTGTCAGCATAGCAATTAGAGAAACCAGACCTCAAGCTGGAGCTGAAGTCTGGTGTGGGATAATTGTTGGAAATTACACACCTCATGCTGAAGGGACAAAATGAGGGGAACACATTATGAATCCCATAGAATGAGTCATTCTCACGCATGATCCTATGAACTGGAAACAGCTCCCCAGTAATCTTCCAAACATTTTTTATAGCATTCTGTATCACACCTAGCACAATGACAGCCTCAGGTAAACAAGTAGAGTCATGGCTGCTCACTGCCTTCCCAAGTCTCTCCCATCAACCCTATTATGCTTCGCAGCTAGATGTCCCCCGAAGCCCCACATGCTCACAGTGCCACTCATGAAAGGTGATTCAGTGATGAGGGCATGATAGCTGACTTGCTATTAGGAGGTGGAGCCAGTTGGAAGAGCTGCTCATGGGGACACGGCCTGGAGGGGTTCCCTATCCCTCGGCAGGCTCCTCCCTTGGTTCCTTCAGCTTCCTGTGCACCACGCTGTGAGCTGCTCTCCTCAACCACGCTGCCCTCCCTTGGAGCCAGCCAACCACGGACTGAAACCTCTACAGACTGTGAGCCAAAATAAACTTCTCCTTTCTCAACTTGTGGGTTTCAGGCATTTTTGTCTCAGCAACCAGGGAAGTAATTAAGACAAGCCTCAAGTTTGAACCCACACCAACTTAGCGTTAACCTTTACATTTGCTTCCCAGCAACTGCTGAGTCCTAAGGATGCAGGCTTGGATTGTCAGCAAACAGGAGAAAATTAGACTTCCAATAACGCAAAAAGGTGTGTGTTGTTGAAAACACCGTAGCAGTCTCCTGCAATCTCTATGGCAAGGAAACCTCCAACCTCACCAATGGGTTGGGCCACCTTTCCAAGGGAAACCACAGCAGCCACAATCAGCGTTCTCAGAGCTCCCCAACTTCTGTGCTACAGCAACCTCCTTTACAGTGTGCACTCCACCCCAAACCCTGGCAACCACTTCAGTCTGCCCATCTGTAGGGATGGGCACATGTAAGCAACATATGAATCAAGTCTTCTTAGAGAAACAACATAACTCCAAGAAAGACCCAGCTGTTGCCTCTGGGTCACAACTTAGGAGACCACCTTCCTACTCTTCAGTAATCTTGACGGGTGAAGAAGAGTGCACACTTTTTCTGTAACTTTTAAGATTCAAAAGAGTAGATCATTTTTTTAAGTTTTAGCACTACATTTGAGCAAGAAGTGTGACACAAACTAGGTATTCAACTGATATTTAGTCAGCTAACTAACAAACGAAAATAATCATGGAAATACATCAGACTCATTCTTCTCTTTGCATCTCTTTTACTCTGAGGGGCCCAAGCACTAAGTGTAACATATGGTCACTCTGAAACCCTTTTATCATGGTGAAATCCTCCAGTCCAAAGACAGTACTCCTGCAGCACTTGCAGACCATCCCAGAAGGTGCTTCCTGTTCTCAGCACTGCTGCCTGGAGCCTGCTGCCTTTGGGAGCCTGGCACAGGCCCCCACAGAATGACCAAGCTGCCCAAGTAGACAGTCCTTTCATTTTACTCCACCCAAGGCTCTGGGAGCTACAAAGACACACTTCCCGAATATTCCTTCCATTAAAAAAAAAAGATAGCTTCCTGGTGAACAGATGGCCAGCACCCAGCCTTTTCTATTGGTTTGTTTGACTATTCATTTATTTATTTGGTACATAGTCTAGCTACATAGCTCAGACTCATAGTGAGCCTCCTGTCTCAGACTCCCCAGTGCTTAGATTACAAGCATGTGCCACCACACCTGACTTCAGTGGCACGGTGTGAGGTAGTGGGGATCAAACCTGGGTCCTTGAGCTTGCCAAGCAGGCACTTAGACGACTGTGCTATCTCTCTGTCCCAGCTTTCTTTACTATGCTCAGAAAGGTGATTCTGAAACAGGGCCTCCCTGGAGGCTCACTTCTAAGCTGGCGATGGATACAGACTGCAAGTTACTGAAACTTAGTAAATCAGGTACTGATCCCAATGTAAACCAGATATCCCCAAGGCCCTCACTGTGGTATCGAAGAGCAGCTCAGGAAAGGTAGGTAGCTGGAGCATTTCTGATGTTCTAGAGCTCAGAGGTTGCCAAGAATGCTGCACAATGTGCTTTTCAGGGAGTCCTCCAACTGTGTTGCTGGATCCTTGTTACTGTCCTGTGGGTTGCAGGGAGAGGACTACACTGGTGGTGTCCTGCTTCTCTGAGCATCACTGGGCAAGTCACCTACAGTCAGATGACACCTTACCATTCTGGTGTTGCCTCCAGCCCTCCCACCGGCGACTGGCTGTCGCTCACTGCCAGTGATTCCCTCCTCTGGGCTCTCTGTTGACTGAGAGCCATAGAATCTGCTTCTGCCATCTTTCTCTGCTCTTTCCACTATCTCCAGATGGCAGGTCTTCCCTGCAACCTATCCCCTGAGCTGTCTAGGGACAATGTCACATAATGTGCTCACAGGTTAATTTGGGTGAATTATCTTCACCATGAGTGCCCACCAATACATGAAGTGACTTCTTTTCTTTCTGAAGACAGTCATCTTATAATAGAATTATTTTCATTTGTGACTCAAGCATTCCCCAATTGTGTGATGCCTGGTATAGATGGATATGATAGATTTTATGTCTGTCTTGTTTCTGAAAATGAAACTGGACTCTTATATTGAGCCTACTGGCTTCTTTGTGTTTTATCTTGCTTTGAGGTAAAAACATTTGCTTTTGGGCTCAGAACAGAATCCGTGGCTCATGAGGATGTCAGTGTTTTTGTTGCTTTTCTTCTTTGTGTTCTCTTTGGTCCATTTCTGTAGCTTCATTAACTGCTTTTTATTCTGATATGGACTTAGACTTTCTCCTTGGTCTCCTCCAGACAGCATTCAGTTCTCACCTTAGGAATCAGGGGTTCCAGCAGGCAAACTTTCCTGTACTTCAGGAGGGAAGCAGGAATCACCACTCCCTTTTTCCTCCCATGGGGTGGACACAGTCCCTCCAAACTCTGGAAAGCAGCCTGGCCTGGCAGGTCTGGCCTGTGAAGCACATGGTTATGGGCAGAGAGATGGTGGCCCTGATCAGTGGGATTTGTGACTGTGCCACCTGCCCTGTTAGGTCAGGACTCAAATGGTAGAGGGTGTGGCCACACAGGGCTGGGAAAAAGGAGCGTGAGCAGAAAATGGGTTCACTGTCTCATTGCTGGCCATCATCATTTGTTGATTCCTCTGTTTTCCCGAAGAAAGTTGTATCAGTTGTGTGTCTTCTCCTTTAATCATCATGGGCACCAGCACAAGCACACGTGTACAAATGGCTGCATCAGCTCAGACCTCTGTACCAACGTGAACTCTAATGCTGATGGTGGGCATCTTTGTCTTCTTTCCAATAGCAAAGGGCTCAGTTGTGGAGGAAAACAACTGTGCAATTGGCTTTTGGTGGAAGACTCTCATAGAGGCCATGAGTTAAGCAAAAAAGCAGGCACAGAGAGACAGACACCACACCATCTCACATCTATGTGGAAGGTATAAAAGCTGACCTCTTGGAAAAGGAGGGTGGGACAGTTGTTACCAGAGAATGCGGTAGGTGGGAAAAGAGGGGTGGGAAGGTCGATCGATGGCTACTGAATTCCAGATAGAGATGAGAAGCACTGGGGAGCTACTCCATGATACTGTAACTGTAGTTAACAGTATTGTACTGTGTGCTGCAAAAAGCTAAAAGAAAGATTAAAATGTCTTTACCATAAAAAGTGATGAGGAAATGAATACGTTTAATCTAATTTGAATTTTACACAAGGTATACATGGATCAAAACATCACATGCTACCCTAAAAATGTGTAAAATTCTGATGTTTTTAATAATCAACTAAAATAAATTTTAGAAAGGCCTTCATTAGAATGAGAAAGTCCCTTCCTATTGCTAATTTTTCAAAGTAGGTGTTACTATAAACAAGTATTAAATATTATCAAAATACTTGTTCTGTATTTATTAATATAATAATGTTCTCTATTTTGTTAAATAATGTGGTAAACTACATTGATACATTTTCCCATATAGTGTTTACCTTTAAATTTACAAACTGAAGCACAGGGACTGAGGACACTTCCTTCCAGCCAGGATGATAGTAGTTTCTGGGCAGACCTGTGCTCCTGTGCTCATTCTGCACAGCTGGAAAAGTGTGTGTGTGTGTGTGTGTGTGTGAGAGAGAGAGAGAGAGAGAGAGAGAGAGAGAGAGAGACATAGAGACAGAGACAGAGAGAGACAGAGACAGAGACAGAGACAGAGACAGAGACAGAGAGAGAGAATCAGTTTAGAACTTGAGGGGCCAAAATCCCTGAGCAAAGGGCAAAGGGAGAGAGAGGTGAGTTGGCCATGTTTCCCTAGGAGAAATAGCCAATTCCTGGCACACATACCTGCCAGAGAACCACTGTTGTACAACAGAGGGAATTGCAGAGGCTTTGGAAAGCTCATTGGTCAGGGTGGATTAAGAATTGGGAAAAAATAAAGTTAAAGGCAAATGGGTTGGAAAAGATAAAGCAGATGAAAACAAACCAAGAGAAGGCTGCTATCCCCTATATCAGACGTCAACAGCTATCAGAAGCTATAGTAATTAAGAGAGTGTAGTATTAGTACAAGGATTGAAAGACAGACCAATGGAACAAAATAGGCAATCCAGAAGCTGCCTGACCTGTACACAGTCACTTGGCTTAGGACAAAAGTACCTCAAACATAGGAGAGAAATGTTGATCTTTTCAGTAAGCTGTCTGGACCCATGACATATCTATGTGGTGAAGAAACTAAGGTGTAAGCCCTACCTCAAGCTATATACAACCAAAGAATTCCAGATGCAGTGTAGGTCTAGAGAAGAATGATAAAACAATAGTGTTCCTTGAAAAAAACAAGAGAATATTTTCATGACATTTGAATAGGCAAAACTTTAATTAGGGCATTAAAAGCACTAATCCTAAAGAGAAAAGATTGATAAGTTTGATTAAATTAAAATTAAAAATTTCTGTTCATCACAAAACACCATTAGCAGTGTGAAAAGGCAAACGACAAATTGGGATGCAATTTTACAATCCACCAACCTGGAAAATGGATTTATAGCTAGGTGGCTAAGGGCTCCTCGAAGAAAAGAAAGACACATACACCATAAAAATGTAAAATGGATCTCAGCGGTCACCCCACAAAAGGGGACATCCATATGGCCAGTGGCACATGTGAAGGTAACCTGGAGAAGAAGAGCTAAAACCATAAAGTCATTCTGTCATACAACCAGCAGAACGGCTAAAGCAGAATAGAGAGATACTGGCAAATCTTGTTGGGGATGTAGAATAGCTTCAGCTCCCATGCAGTTAGCTGAGGAGTAAACAAAAAAGATCCAGCTGCATTGAAAAACTATTCAGCAGGGTCTACTAAACCCAAACACTGTCACACTCCTAGATACATATACAAAACAAATGTATAGATGTCTTCATAAAAAATATGTAAAAGAACATTTAAAGCAGAATCATAACAGTTAAAACCTGACAACTCCAATATTCGAAAGTGATTTATGGGAGAAATGTCATGGCATCTAATAGAATGGGAATGAAATAACTATGCCTGTGTGTATTAACACAGTGATTTTTACATGTACAATGTCTAAAGGACTTCTCCTCCTGGGAGTCCTAGGCAAGGGGACTCTGGGCTTGTCCTCCCTCATCTGGGACTATGTCTTTTAATGGGAAAACTCTCCTCATCCCAATATTATGACCTTGTCAGGAACTTATGGCTCAATTGCTGGGTCAACCCAAGATATACTATACCAGAGAGAAGGAAGGTCTTCAAGAACTGAACTGAGGCTGATTCACATGTTCCAGAGATCTCCTGAATGACACTGTGACTAAAAAAAAATGGCTGACATGTCCGCAAATCAAACGAGGCACACTGTCGCAGTAAGCACAGCTGCTCTCCATTTGGTTAATGATAGCCCATCTCAAATTTGGTGTATGCAAACAAGAAAGCCAGTAGGCTCAGCTCCATATAGCTCATGCACGGAGGCCTTCAAGCTGTAGGCTGCCGTGGGATCTCCAGTGGAAGCAGAAATATGTCCCTCACATCTGGTGTGACAAGGCTGGAGTTCGTCAGGCTTGGGTTCTGCAGTACAGTACAACCTGGCTTTTGATGACAGTCCATATAGTAAAGAGGTCACAGTGCCAAAGCAGGGGCAAAAAAAAAGAAATCAAAACCAGAAGAAACCCACAGATCCTTGAGACTAAGGTAAATTTGCTCAATCGCAATTTTCAGCCAATCCAATGTCAACCCACTCAATAATCTCCACTTGGAAGAAAATATATTCTCTCTAAAAATCTATTAAGTCACTGCCCCTGAGAAGCCTTCCTTGAACTTTTTTGATATCTGTCTTATCTGTCTCCTTGTCTCCCATGTGTTTTAGTTACACTCAAGATACACAAGAAACAATAAACCAGTTTGCCAAACATCCACCTTCCAGTAAAGACTTAACTCTCACCCTTCAATTAAATCTAGTCAGCAAACTCTCACCTGTCACTTTAAATTCCTCACAAGGATGAGAGCCAGGCCATCTCTCATCTTTGGGTCCAGGTTTGTCACTAAAATCTACTGAGGATGCTTGGCAGGGTGCAACTTCTGTAGTTCAATCCTGGAGAAACTCCTATGTGTTGCACAAAACATCCTCTATTAGCACAGATCATCTGCCTTGTTTGCTGATATCTCCCAAGGCCCAACACAGTCCTGGAACAGTCCTGGTGAGCCTTGGGGAGGAGCTAACTGAAAAAACTGAGGTCATTCTCCTGCAAAGGAAGGTGAGTTCCGTGGTTCCGCACTTCGCACTTGTCTTTGAACTTTTACTCAGTTCCTTGTTAAGCCCCTTTATAAACATGAACACTCTCTGTTGGTGGTTTACACCTTTTTATCCTGATCATTTCTGTGCATCCCCTGAACATGCTCAAGTCAAGGGGCCAACCAAGCTGTCCTGGTATACGCTAAGAGTCACCTGATAGTCACTAGCACCACTCAACTAAGCCAACACGAAAACTACTTTTGAGTTGTTAGAAAGGTTGTTAGAGGCTATTACCAGTTACAGGTCCAGGGGGTGAAGACTAAGACAAATACCCCAGCTGCAGGATGAAGATATCTTTCATATAAATTTGCTCCATGTCAGCAGATTAAGGCTCTAGACCGTGTGTGTGTGTGTGTGTGTGTGTGTGTGTGTGTGTGTGTGTGTTAGAAAAAAAGTGAAAAGAGGAAGAAAAGAGGATAGGGAGTACAGGAGAGAGGAGAAAAGGAAGAGAGAAGGAGGAAAAGAGGTAAAGAGAAAAAGAGAGGACAGAGGAGGGGAGGGGATGGCAGGGGATAGAAAAAAGGGAATTGAAAATGTCCTCACCTCACTCTTGCTTCACTGCCTTTACCACCATCACCCCGAGACCACCCACCTCTATAGAATTTTGTTTCATCTACATAAGATGATGAAGATTAAAATAAAAGACAAACTTATTTTTAGTATGTATTCCATGACAACAGCTCCTAAAGAAGAGAACAAAACAAAAGTGAAATATTAATCCACCTCAAGAATAGGAATCTCTTGGCACAGGCTCAGCTTAGCCACCACCATCACCAGATGTCCCCTGAGGTGCTGAGATCATGGAGATTATTAGTCTATGTCTCCGTATTGGACCTAGGAAATGGAGTCATCTGTAACTAGAAAATCACCAATCAAGAGATGATAATCCAAAGCTGGGATCAGTTTAGATTCATTTTGCATAATTGGAATTCCCACAGTGAAATTTCATTAAATACAATAGTAACTATGGTGCTGTTGTTGACTATAGCAAAATTTTTTTTAAATCATAGAAACAGTTCAACATCTGGTCATTCTCTGAGAAAGAAAACAAGAAAATAACTGTTATAACACAAGGTCCAAAACCCATAGCCTGACATTCAAAGCCACCAAGATAAAATTTCTAACCCACTTTTCCAAGCTCTATTATTATTATTATTATTATTATTATTATTTGGTACAAGGTCTCACTACGCAGCTCAGACTTATAGTGAACCTCCAGTTTTCAGCCTCCCCAGCAGTGGGATTGTAGGCGTGCACCACTACACCTGGTCTCAGTGGCCAGCTCAGTGCTCCCAGAGTTAGGGGTGGGGGGCTGCCATGGCATGTGGTGCTGGGGATCAAATCCTGGCCCCTGCGCTAGCCTAAGCAGGTGCTTTGTCCCCTGAGATATCTTGCCAGCCTTTTTAGTTAATTGTTTTTTATGGCATGAGGGATCTAACTAGGGCCATTGCACTTGCCAGGCAGATGCTTATGCTGCTAAGCTATCTCCCCAGTGCATACATTTTTATTTTCTAAACATAATAAAGAGGGATAGCCAAATAGATCAATGAATTAAAGAGTCTACAAGCAGGCCCAGAAACTCGGGGTTCAATCCCCCAGGCCTGCCTGCTGGCCCCACCCCCAGGGCAGGCTGAGACTGGGTGTGGTGGCTCACAGCTATAATCCCAGCTCTTGGGAGGCTGTAAACAAATGGATCACTATGAGTCTGATCTAGTAGTGAGACCCTGAACACCCTGTATACCCTTCCCTAAAATACAAAAAATTTAAAAATAAAAGTAAAGAAAATAAAAAAGTACATTTACCACCGTTTAAGTGATTAGAAAACTGCAATAAGGAAATTAAATACTCCTCTATACTCTAAAGCTCAAAAGAAACAGAGCCAGAACTCAAATCCGGTCTTAGAAGTACATGACACACCTTTTAAGGATAGCAGTTTCTCAAATGTGGATGTTCTCATAAAGGAGGAAAGCCCAAAGTCATATACTCAGTAAACATAGAAGCTAGAATTCAAATCTTGATATTTTCTTTCCAAAATTCTTTCTTTCCACAGTCACTTCAGCTCATGTGATCTGTTAGGACAGCACAGGTGTCCTTAATGGGATTTCTTGATGCACGTAGTACATGTATGCGCTCTAAGGAAGGCCAACTCTGAGTACACTTACCCAACTGAACCACCCAGGCAGAGCTGTCCATTCAGCCACTGCTCTGGCCACTGTCCGTGGTGCTGAATTCAAAGACCTGTTTCACTGGCATGAAGAAAAAGTAACAACTAATTTGAATTTAGACAATAAAGGGCCTTGGGTACTACTCTGAGCCTGATAATTAAGAATCAGTGAAATATTTTCCAAAACTTCCTCCTTTAACCTCATAATCTCTCCTTTTAAAAAAATCTACAAACTGGACAGGATAAAACAAATGAGGTGTATAGTATCTTGTCAATTTATAATTCCTAAGATTCTGCTATCTGGGAATAAGTCGATGAAAAGGAAGCAGGAAAAAGAATATTCCATAAACATCAACTAAGATCAAATAAAAGGAGACTACAGGCCTGCAAGTGTGTTCAAAGCCACAGCACTGGGCCAGTGGAGCATGCTGGGGCTTATGCTGGAAACAAACACTGGAGACAGAGTATGTCTTTATATCTGGCATAGAATTGATTTTCAAGCCATAAAAATGTTAGTTAAGGAAACACTGACATGAACTAGGGCAGGGTGGGGAGAAAAGACATTGGAAAATAGCAAGTGCAATTGCAGGCTTATGAGAAATGGAATTAAAGTTAGGAGAAGGAAGGCAATCTATTGTTGTCCAGAAACTGGCAAACAGCACAGCCACTGTATCACCGTAGTAGCAACGACCTGCTGTGTTCATTTGTCTCTGAGCTGTCTGACGTAGGAGCTGGGTGATTTATCTACTTTCCACAGCTTCAGCAGGGCCAGGCCAGGAGGATAACTTGAAGAAAGGGGTAGGGTGGGGGTTGTGGCACTCAAGCACAATGCCAACAAACTCTACATGTCTTTTGGATTAGAGGTAATGCTTATAAACCAACCTAGATCATGCATTTATTTTATACCTACTATAATCAAATCTCTCTGCTAGAGAGCTGCTGGTCAAAGATTGAAAAAAGCAGAGCCACTGGCCTTGAAGAGCTTACCATCTAATAACAATTAAGCATGGAGAAAATAGATTGACAATATAGGCTGGACCATGGCTAAAGACAAGAGCTGTCAGAACAACAGAGGAAGACTGTTGTCATGCACTATCAAACAATGGTTCTGAGACAAGGTAGAAGCTCAACAAGGATTAAACAACATGCAGGACTTTCACAGTCAGAGAATAAAGCACATAGAAGTGAGAATTATTAGATGATGAAGAAATCAATGAAGTCTGAGAGGCAAGAGTGAATCAGTTGTATATTGATGAGAGCAACATTGCCTCTCCAAAGCCAACTTATTTCTTTGAACTTAGATACAAGAAAGACAAGTCCCCTAAATGCCCCATATTAAGCAAACAAGTTGAATCTTCAGAAAACACTCAGGGTTCTGTACATCAGCACTTGGATGGACCACTTTTATCAAAAAAATTAAATGACTTTCAATATCAAATTAAATTTGTAAATTTCTGACCACAGTAGGGGAAATATACATCCATACAAGCACTCTCTCCTGTTTATCTGTAAAGGTAACCAAGAGTGCACATCTTCTTCAGTTGAGCCTGTCTTCATCCTGGTAACTAAGCAAACCAGGCATGCAGACCAATTCTTGAAAAAGAAAACCAAGGGCAATCCATTTGGATTCTTAGAAGGTAAAAAGAGAGTTCGATCGGCAGCGCGAGCGGAGAGCGGACCCCAGAAAGCCCTGAGGAGCCCCACCGCCGCCACCGGCCTAGTTACCATCACACATCGGGAGGAGCCGCAGCTGCCGCAGCCGGCCCCAGTCACCATCACCGCAACCATGAGCAGCGAGGCCGAGACCCAGCAGCCGCCCGCCGCCCCGGCCCTCAGCACTGCTGACACCAAGCCCGGCACCACCGACAGCAACGCAGGGAGCTGCGGCCTGGGCGGCGTCACATTGGTGGCCCCTGCTGGAGGGGACAAAAAGGTCATCGCAACGAAGGTTTTGGGAACAGTAAAATGGTTTAATGTAAGAAACGGATATGGCTCCATCAACAGGAATGACACCAAGGAAGATGTATTTGTACACCAGACTGCCATAAAGAAGAATAACCCCAGGAAGGTCCTTCGCAGTGTAGGAGATGGAAAGACTGTGGAGTATGATGTTGTTGAAGGAGAAAAGGGTGCGAGGCAGCAAATGTCACAGGCCCTGGTGGAGCTCCAGTTCAAGGCAGTAAATACGCAGCAGACCGTAACCATTATAGACGCTAGCCACGTCGTAGGGGTCCTCCACGCAATTACCAGCAGAATTACCAGAATAGTGAAAGTGGGGAAAAGAATGAGGGATCGGGAGTGCTCCCGAAGGCCAGGCCCAGCCACGCAGGCCCTGCCGCGGGCGAAGGTTCCCACCCTCACTACATACGGAGACCCTGTGGGCATCGACCACAGCACTCCAACCCTCCTGTGCAAGAAGTGATGGAGGGTGCTGACAGCCAGGGCACAGGAGAACAAGGTAGACAAGTGAGACAGAATATGTATCAAGGTTATAGACCACGATTCTGCAGGGGCCCTCCTTGCCAAAGACAGCCTAGAGAGGAGGGCAATGAAGAAGATAAGGAAAATCAAGGAGATGAGACCCAAGGTCAGCAGCCACCTCAGCGTCGGTACCGTCGCAACTTCAATTACCGACTCAGACGCTCAGAAAACCCTAAACCACAAGATGGCAAAGAGACAAAGCAGCAGATCCACCAGCTGAGAATTCGTGGCTCCCGAGGCTGAGCAGGGCGGGGCTGAGTAAATGCCGGCTTAACATCTCTACCATCATCCGGTTTAGTTATCCAGCAAGAAAGAAACGAATAGGAAATTCCAGCAATAAGAAATGAACAAAAGATTGGAACTGAAGACATTAGTGCTTGCTTTTTGCCCGTTGACCAGATAACTAGAACTAACTGCATTATCTATGCAGCATGGGGTTTTATTATTTTTACCTAAAGATGTCTCTTTTTGGTAAGGACAAACGTGTTTTTTTAAAAAGCCTGGTTTTTCTCAATACACCTTTAAAGGTTTTTAAATTGTTTCATATCTGGTCAAGTTGAGACTTTTAAGAACTTCATTTTTAATTTGTAATAAAAGTTTACAACTTGATTTTTTCAAAAAGTCAACAAACTGCAAGCACCTGTTAATAAAGGTCTTAAATAATTGTAAAGAAGAAGAAAGAAGAAGAAGAAGAAGAAGAAGAAGAAGAAGAAGAAGAAGAAGAAGAAGAAGAA
>NW_004524595.1:9479168-9488718 GCF_000260255.1 Octodon degus | reverse complement strand
GAAGAAGAAGAAGAAGAAGAAGAAGAAGAAGAAGAAGAAGAAGAAGAAGAAGAAGAAGAAGAAGAAGAAGAAGAAGAAGGTAAAAAGAAAGAGCATGTTGTTCACCTTCCAGGACTCAGTGACCTCGTTGCACCCTTGTCTTTCTAACTTTCCATATCACATTCTCATCAGAAATGAGCTCCCTCATAGAGCAGCTACTACTACGTAACAAATTACAAAGTCAAAGAAAAAAAAATATTAAGAGAAACCAAGTAAAAGGAAGAAAGCATTCTGTTTCCAATTCCAGACATATTTCTATAAAAATATGTCTAATGTTTAATCCTAGCTCATTGGAGGACTTCATAGAAGAAAATTAAAATAAAAATAAAGATGATCTATCTCAGAGTTTGAGGGTGGGTGCTAAGACAACAGTTTTGCTTTGCACCAAAAGGAACTTGGCTATGTGGGGGACAGCATAGGTATCAGACTCTTTGGTATTGCAAACTTGTCTGCTTCCATGGCCCAATCTTACTATTGCCCAATCCACCCTGAGAAAGGCCAGAGACCAACATGTTTTCAGGCAAGTTGGAAGTTTTCTAGCAATTTGGCATTATTCAATTAAAGGAAATTTTAGACAAAAAATACAAAGTTTGCTTAAAGAAGAGAGTGCATGTAGACGGATTAAGACTCAGGTAAATCACACCACTGAGAACATGTTGGGAACTATGCCTGTGGTCTCACAACTGTGAACTGCTAAGGCATCTGTCTACATGAACCTCTCATAGGTGTCATTGCCCCTTGAATTTTGCCAACAGTACTGTTCTCATTCTACTTCAACATTGCTGACCAGTCCATCTCAGCCTTCTTTGGAGATCATGCCCCTTCTTTTTCTTTCCTGAAACCTTCAATGTAGCTCTCCCTTTACTCCCCATATTGGACTCAGTCCTGAGAATAAAGAGGCAGAGTGATTGCATTTAATTTCAGCATCCCCTAGTGACTAGCCTGCCAATGTTAAGCATTATGCCTAAGTACTCTCAGGCTGTTACCTTACCAATAAAATACAAGTGATAAAACCTTCTCAGCTTACATCAGCATACTTAAAAATCACATGTGATCATGTAAGGAAGACTGTGAAAATTCTAAAGGCTTGGCTTGGGGCCAGATAATCTCTACGGTAAAGTGAGTAAATGGAACTCTCTCATCAGAGGTGTAAACAATCAGGGCTCTTGCTTCACTCTTTTCTCTCTGACTTCACTCCAACCCAACCACTACATGGTCTCCCTCTCTACAGACATTTAATCTCCACATTGTCACTTTAAGACAACCATGAGAAAGTCTTTTGTTTAGGACATAGGTTAAATGGAGCCTTGGGTTAAACTCTGGTAAGCTGGGATAACTAAAACATACTATTATGTTACCAAGAAACATCTCAGTATTGTATTTAAATGTGAAGACTACAAAGCTGTATTTTCTGAGTTCAAATCCTTCCTTCACTTACATTATCTGCTCTTCGTTCTTAAGTAACTTATTTGACCCTCCTATACTTTAAATTCCGCAACTATAAAATAAAGACTTTAATAACAGTAACCTCCTCTGGAGCACTTGTGATTTTTATAGGAAACAGAACATATTTATTATGTGAGACATGATAAA
The DNA here is from genome assembly GCF_000260255.1 of Octodon degus. Taxonomy (NCBI): domain Eukaryota; kingdom Metazoa; phylum Chordata; class Mammalia; order Rodentia; family Octodontidae; genus Octodon; species Octodon degus. The sequence goes on along the minus strand of NW_004524595.1, from coordinate 9,487,086 downwards.
TATATAATAAATATTTTATCTTAATCACAAAAGTATAAGCAATAACATGAACTCAATAACAAGAACTCAATACTAAAGAATTAATTGGGAATTTATTTGCCTCAGGAATGAAGCGGTGCAGAGAGAATGTTGCCTAATATATTAGATTCTAATATGAAATATAATAAGAAAATAAATAACAATGGTAATTCCATGGTAGGAAAAAAATAAGGATACTGTGAAGGAACAGAGGAAGGGCATCTTGGAGTGGTAGGGGATGAGAAAAAGTAGTGAGATATAATGGGTTGAGTTTTTTTACTACCAAAAGCCCAAATTCACACAGTGAGGTCACCATTTTCAGGATCTCAGTACATGACTTCTTGAATAGGCAAGAAGTTGAAGTAAAAGCACACAAGTGGGTCCCAGTCCAAAATAACTAGCATGCATATCCAAAGAGATCAAGACACAGAGACACACAAAGGGGAACCACATGAGTGACATGCACGAGTCAGAAGAAAGCAACCCTGCCAACACCTCAGAGTCAGACCTCTGGGCAATGAAGAATCTACAGTTCAGGCCACCTGCCCCATGGCTTTTGTTGAGGAGGTCATCAGGCCACTGCAGGGAGTGAGGCCACAGAGGGCTCTAGAAAGATGCAAGAATGCAGCTGAGACTCTAATGTGAGACTCACTCAGGCAAGGACAGAAGGCAGAAGGCCAAGATCTGATGAAACCTTACAACTACATACATCCTGAATTCTTTGGGAGAACATTTATATCCATATTAACTTCTTTTGTCCTCCCAGCAGCCTTGAGTGAATGGGACCCATCTGCTTCATAATGATCCCTGTTTTAGAGAGATCAAAACCAAGTCCCAGAGAGATACATGAAAAAGGCTGGCAAGGAGCTGAACTTGTCTTAATCAAACTATATTAGTGCCAGGGTGAAGATCTTAGTGTAGGAACAACAAAGCTATCTCTTTATATTTGGTGAACATAGTTTAGTTTTATTGATGTCACAGAGCAGGAAAGAAAATAAATTCCCAGTATAATCTTATAACATGAGGAAACAGCTTAACCATACAAGAACACCAGTTGGAGGCACATAACAAGTATCCAATTTGAAAAACACAGAAAGAATGGTTATATAAGAGCTGACAGAGGAGTTAGGTAGGAGATAAAGATGGAAATTGGACATAACAGACATTTTGGAGGGGTTGAGCACGGTGGGTGAACTTAGTGAAATTTCCTTCTCTCCAAGGAAAGAGAGAAGGTAAATGGTGAATCAAAATATCTCAGTCTTCAAACAACTTCAGTCATGATTTAATCCTCCTGCACCTCACAAGCAGCATATCTTCCAGAAGGATAAAGAAGATAAGCCCAGCTGAGCTCTCTGAAAGATGCCTGCGCTGAAAAAGGGCTTCCAATATCTCACTTGGAAACTTACAACAGGTGTTTTGCTGCTGTGACACACTTTGTGATGGGACAGTAGGTGACTTAGCTAAGTCAGCACAGATTCTCTGGCTATAAGTTGGGCTTCACTTAATATGAGGGTTAAAGATCAAAAAGCAAAAGGTAAAGAATTGTTTGAGGCACAGAAGAGGTGCAAGATAATCAAAAGGCCCTTAGCTAATATTTTAGAGGGGGAAAACTGGAGTTACTCTTCATCTGGAGGCTACAGAATAGTTCAGGCGCATAAAGCCCCCCTTCTCACTCTGAACTTGATACTGCACAAATGCATTAGTAACATGCATCTACAGCCCTGAGCTCCCCTGAGAAGACAAAGACAGCCGATGATATTCAGAGCCACCTTCTTGTATCTCAGATGAGGTAGCTAATGTCCAACAAACCAAGTGATGTCAAGTAAGTATGTTTATACCTGTCACAGAAAGTTCCTAATAAGGTTTTCACAGGTTCACTTGGAGACAGGAGGTGTCTGACCCACCCGCCCTGCCCTTGCACACATGCATGGATGCGATGGACAATTGGCCTCAGATTCTTCACAGAGCATGGAAATACGACTATTCCTCTGACAAAAGATGGGGACCAAAAATAGCAATTACGTGATCTCACCAAAACAAGAGCAGAAAAGGATAAAAGACAGTGTTGTCTAGGGCCATAGACATGTTGTTTTGTAAACCTATTAAGGTAAACACTAGAATCTCCTGAAGTTCCTGTCAGTGGGCTGCTTATGACTGTAGGCACAGAAGACCACGGAATGCCACATTATGTGAAATGTCACCAAGCCAAAGGTCATCCAGTTCTGAGCAAATTTCAGGCAAAGCTAGTGGTCAGATCTGCCTAGATTCCAAAGGCAGAGCATTTGGGAATGCAACCTTGTTACATGGAGCCTCGGGGCAGGGAATGGAGGGCAGCCTGTCAAATACAGAAGAAAATTCCCCTCTCTGTGCTGTCTTCGCCCCATATGCCCATCAGTTCTCTGGTCTCTCATACAGTTTTTTGCACTGGTTTGAGATCCTTCTGTCTTTATGATTGTTTAGGTAACCATGTCCCTGTGTATTAAGGTCTTCAAGAAAGCAGAAAGCAGAAAGTTATTGTCCAATTTTTTATTTGTTCTTTCTTATATTGTCCTCCTCTCCTTCTCCACATCCCTGTCCCAGGCATAGCTTCAGCCCAGACACAGTACTGGTCATTGTGGTGAGTGAGAAAACAGGTTCACTCTTGTTCCATCCACAGAGCACAGGGAACCCCAAGACAAAGCTTTCACTGAGGACACTGGTCAAGGCAACTGTGGTGCACCAGTGGTGTCACAGAGTTCACTCTTGCACATCACACTTTTGTTTACAGGACTGCTTTGTAAAGCTCACTGAAATTGCATGCCATTTGCTTTCTAAAATAGGAAACATCCATGATGGTTGAAAACCATGGAAAATATAAAGGGAGAGTTACTTTTAGTCAGGACTGAGTATTGATGGTGAAATAATGAACATGGAAAATGCATTGGCACTCTGTAAAGTTTATTTCTTATTTCACAAGGGCATTGCTGAATGAAGAAAACCTTAAGGGGGGTAAAGAGATCTTTTTCACAAAGCAGAATTTCCCCTTGCCATAGGCAGACCCTTGCAAACCACGCAGGCCCATGCCCCAAGACACAGCACTAGGCTCCAAAGCCTGACGTAAGGTGAGGCCCAGCTGCTGTTAATAAGCTGCCAGAATACAAACCATGCTGCTATAAACATATGGGTGCTGTAGTGTGATGTTCTTAATTTTTCCAAGAAGATACCCAGTTGACCACAGGGAAGAACTTAAGGCTTGAGAATGCCCCATTGTACACCCTTAGGCAGTCCTGGAGGCAAACTAAAAGCAACCCATCTTTCTGTCTCTCCTAGGAGAGAATATCTTTGCTCAATAAGCTCTTTTTTCCAAGCTCCATCCATTCACTCATATTCAATGCATCTTTAAAAACACAGGTTAAGTTTCATCAATCCCAATTATTCACCTAAAATGAACAGGGGACAATCAAAATCATGAGTTTTAAATGACAACTATAACTAGGGAGATAGTTCAGCAGTAAGGCAATGTAAGGACCTGGGTTCAATCCCCAATCACTCATGCCATGCCAGCCCTGACCCCGGGCACACTGTGCCAGCCCAAAACCGGGCACGGCGGCACTTGCTTATAATCCCAGGACTGGGGAGACTGAGACAGGAGGACCACTACAAGTCTGAGCTGCATAGCAAGACTCTATAACTAATTAATTAATCAATGATTTGAAAGTTAAATTAGTATTTGTCAGTCAACTATGAAATTAATATTAATTGTAAAAATACAATGATATAAAGACACATAAATATTGTTTATGAAAATTTCACAGATAAAAGAGCTAATATCCTCAATATTTTAGGATATTTAGGAGCTAATATCCTCAATATTTTATCACAAGATCTGATTTACCTTCTGAAAGAATGTGTATGGTTGAATGTTTCTGGAAATCATAAGCAGTATTGATAATTCAGTTTCTTAGAATAAAGAAAAAATTCCTTTTCATAGCCTTTGATACTGCTTGAATTTGTAAAATTGCCTTTCAAAATCTAACAAATGAATAAAACAATTAATTGACTCATTTTCATTTATTTTAAACTAAGTTTCAAAAACTTAGCTCCTCAAAGTGATTTTCTAAAATAGTCTAAAAACAAAGAGTTTAGTCTATCTTCTTCATTATGTGTCCCCTAACTTGTGTTTCTAATCTATACAGAGATTATCTTTCTCTTGTTGGTTTCCAAATATAAATCTTATACATATTTCTCTATATTTATACATAAGCATTTTGTTCTGGGGGTATTGTTGTAAACTTCTTAATTTCAAATTTTAATTGTTCCCTGCTGGTACACTACATAGAAAAGCATTTCACTTTTGCGTATTAACCTTGTGTCCTGTGACTTCACCATATGCACATATTAGCTCCAGAAGATTTTCATTTTAGTTTAGCTTTGTTTTCAGTTCTTTAGAACATTCTATATAGATAATCATGTCATCTGTGAACAAACTCAGTTTTATTTCTTCACTGTGAATCTGTATAGATTGATTTCTCTTTCAGTTCTTACTGTATTGACCATGACTCCAATACAAACTTAAATACGACGACTTACCAGAACCTTCCCAACTTAGTCTCATCCTGGGGCTGGGGAGCCTCCTACCTTTTGCCACCAAGTATAATGTCAGCGGTAAGTTTTATGTTGACATTGCTTATTAAGTTGAGAAAGATGACATTATTGAAAGTTGTGATTATGAAACTTGGTCAAATGCTTTTACTGTACCAACTTATATTATTATGTGATTTTTTATTCTTTATTAATGTGGTTGACCACCTTCACTGTTTTCCGAATGCTAATGAAGTATCACATATATGAAATAAATCTTAGTTGTGGTGCTTAATTTTTTTCTATGCAACATTGGATTCAATTTAATCATATTTGGTTAAGAATTTTTCTTTTGTGTTGTTAAGAAATATTTACCTATGGTTTTCCTCTCTTATAATGTCTTCATCGAATTTTGGTATTCAGGCAATACTGTCCTCATAAATAAATCAGCAAGTGATCTTTCCATTTCTATTTTTCTAGAATATAGAAAATTAACATAACTTCATACTTTAATGTTTGGCAGAATTCACTAGTGTAACCATCTAGTCTAGGTGTCTTCTTTAGATTTTGGAAAGATCATTATTTCAATTTATCTAATAGATACAGGATTATTTATATTATCTATTTGTATTTGTGACAATTTGGTATTTCTATCATTTAAAGAATTAATCTATTTAAGTTATTAAATTTGTGAGTAAAGAATCACTAGTTACGGTCTCCTTCATTTTTGATGCTGGTGACTTGTGCTTTCATATATACTGGAGAATATAGTTAGCTTGACTAAATGGTTGTCAATTTTAATTTACATTTTCAGACAGCCAGATTTTGGGTTTGTTTTTTTTTTCACTGTTGTTTTCCTGCCTTTAATTTTACTGATTTTTGCTCGAACATTTTTTTGAGCATTTTTTTATTTTTTCCTACTTGCTTTAACCTTCAATTGCTCTTCTTTTCCTGTTTTCCTAAGATATAAACCTACATTATTGATTTAAGGTTTCTATTCCTTTGTAAAATAATGATAGAAACTTCCACCTAGTCACTTCTTTCACTATATTGTACAAATTTTTGGAAGATATATTGTCATTCAGTTTAAACAATTTTTAATTTCTCTTGAGACTTTTTTTCTTTCATCCATATTATTTGGAAGTGTTTTGTTTAATTTTCAGATATTTGAATGTTTCCCAGCTATTTTTCTATTATTTATTTCTAGATCAATTTTGTAGTGATCTAAACACTTGTTCAGTGTGAATTTAATGTTTTTAAATTTGTTAGTATACGTTATAGGTCCCTAAATGTAATTTGTTTGATGAATGTTTTACATGCACTTGCGAAAAACATATACAGGTTCTTATTGGATAGACTCCCTATAAATGTCAGTTTGATCAAGTTGATTGATGTTGCTGCCCAGGTCAACTATATCTTTACTTATTTTACCCTGCTTGACCTCTCAATTATCAATAGAAGTGCTATGAATTCTCCAGTTGTACTAATGGGTTGGTCCATTACTCTTCAAAGTTCCCTAAGTTTTGCCTCATGCATGTTGATACGTTGTTATAAAGGATTTTCATGATCTTATTTGTATTTTATTAGTGCCTGTTTTCAGTACATAATGATCAAGTTCCTTGTGAGTTGAGACATATATAAAACACGTTACAATTCTTTTTTAATTCCCTTCCCCTACTTTCTCCTCCCTTCCCTCTATATTTTGATTTTTCTCTCACTTGCAAAATCTGTAGCTTCCTGTGCTCTTTATTTATATTTTCAGTTTCTCATATAAGAGAAATTATGTGATATTAAAGCCTGTGTGTTTGATTTATTTCACTGAACATTATGGTATCAAGGTGCATCCATTTTCCTACAAATGACTCACAGAATTAACCTCTTTGTCATTACAAAATGTCCTTCTTTACTCCTAATAATTGTCCTTTTTTGTAGCCTGCTTCAAAATTATATTTACTTCAGCTTTTGACTAATGTTATATGATATATATATATATATATATATATATATATATATATATATTTTCTCCATTCCATCTGTTTTTCTAACATAGTTAAATCATTACATTTAAAGTGGCTCCCTACAGACAAAATATAATCATGTCTGTTTTTTTATTTATCTGACAAGCTGTCTCTTAGTACATTTGGCCACTGACATTTAAAGTGATTATTAATGCAGTTGGATTCATAGCTACCACGTTCATATTTCTATTGATGGAGCTTGTCTTATTTCTTCTTTGTCTCATCATTTGTGTTGGCTAATTTTAATTGAGCTTCTTGCATGATTCAATTCTGTCTCCTTTTTAGCATATCAATTATTATTTAAAAATTCATGGTTGCCCTAAAGTTCAGGCTGTACACTTATAATTAATCTAAGCCCACCTTCAAGTTGCAGTGTACAGTTTTACACTTAGTGAAGGTACTTTATAACAATTTCACTTCTCTGTCTCTTCTGATACTACATTTGCTCACTTCAATTCATCTATAAAACATAATCACCTAATGAAACTATGCTAATATTATTTCAACATACACTTATCTTTTAGATCAATTAAGAATATAGGACATGAAGAATTTTACAATTTTTGTACCTATATAATTTTCCTATGCTGAATAATTTTATTTAATTTTTCTTTTTGGCCAGGAAGATCTGTGAATGTTAAATTCCCTTCATTTTTTTGTTAGTCTGAGAAAATTTTTATTGCTCCATTAATTTAAAGAATAATTTTTTGAGATGTAGAAGTATAAGTTACTGGTGTTTCACTGAGTAACTCCGCTCTCTCCTTGTTTCTGTGATTTCTGGCAAGACATTCTTTTATAGGTAAGTAGTTTGTTTCTTTTTTAAATAATTTTATTGAGAAACAAATAGCAATAGACAGTTTCAAAACCGATTTGTAGGACAGTTTCAATACTTAATACATGGCATATTGTTGTCTTCTTAGTGGTTATTCATTACACAAGATGCAGACATGATATCTTGTCCACAAACACTATTAATACAGATCTTCCTATCCACTGAATTAAGAGAAAGGTGCTATATATCTGTCTTAACCATTTTGAATATACAGTTACAAAATGGTCCTTCATTTGTATCCCCTCTTCCTGTTTAGTTTTGTCAGAGATGGGTATTAAGGGTGCATGAATTCAGCAAAATATTCCAATATAGTCCAGTAGCCCATAAAAGTAGTAAGTTATCCATAGGACTGGCAATGTCAGAAGTTGTTGACTTGAGCCTTTTACAGCTCAGCATATTAATATGATTTTACTTTTGTACTTCATTTTTATTCTTTTCTGCTGGATGGTTAAGGCCAAGATAAAGCAAGACCTATATAACAAGAAATGTA
>NW_004524595.1:9425634-9478863 GCF_000260255.1 Octodon degus | reverse complement strand
TTTTTTGCGATACTGGGGATTGAACTCAGGACCCTGTGCTTGGCAGGCAAGCACTTATTCTAATGAGCTATCTCCCTGGGCCCTTTCTGACTTCTTTCAAGATTTTCTCTGTCTTTGCTTTTCCCAAAGCTTGAGTACAAGCCTATGTGTCAGTGTTTAATTATTTATCCTGCCTGATGGTCTATGGGCTTCCTAGATGGCTTGGTTTATCGTTTACTGTTAATTTTGAAAAGTTCTCTGCAACTTTTACTTCAAATATTGTTTTCAGTTCTACATTCTCTCTTTTCTCTTTCTGGAATTCCACTTAGGTCCATAGTCACATTTTTAAATTAGTCCATGGAGTTAGGGTGGCTGCTCTGGATGCAGTTTTGTTTTTGTAGTTGTTGTCATTTCACTCTTTGCATTTTCCCTGGGAAAATTCATATTGACATATTTTCAAGCTTATTGATCCTTCCCTTGGTTTAGTTCAGTCTATTATTTATAAACAATCATTCTTTCTTTCTGTTAAAGTATTTCTTATTTACAACATTTTCTTTTGATTTTTTCTTAGAGTTCCCATCCCTGTTTACATTACCAATCTGTACTTGCACATTATTTGACATTGTCTTTCATAGTTCTAGGGATTTTTCTCTTTTGACTCTTTCCTTGCTTTTCAGCATCACTTACCATGTTTAGTGGAAAGCCAGACATAATGTATGGGGCAACAGGAGCTGCAGTAAATTGGCCTTTAGCTTGAGATATTATGTTAATTTGGCCCCAGAGTTTAATGTTTGATGTATCTATAGGTAACAAAAACTTCAAATTCCTCTGGTGTCCTTGTTTTTGTCTCCTCTGTGATCTTCAGCCCTCTTTGTAGGAGTCTGCATCTTGCTTTTTCAGTTACACTCCAATACTATTAGCTGGGAGCCCTGTTGGTATAATTACAAGATGTGAAAGAAAGGTAGCATTCCATAATCTTATGATTAAATCTCAGTTTTTAGTAAGTCTGATTCCCTGGGTTGTGACATTCACAACCATTTTTTATTTTTTTATTTTTCCATCTTAAGTAAAAAAAATATAATTAGAAAGTCTGGAGAGGAAGGCAAATAAAGGGCTCTCCATCCAGGGGCAATAAATCACTACTTAAATCTTTATCCCTAGAAGGTGAGCATTTGTATGGAGAATACTTTAGGTTTGGTTCACACTGGTGACTTTTCACCTCCAGCTACCAGAGTCAGGAGGAAATCTTTCTTTGTTCTTCACTGTGGGAGCTGGAACAGTTCACAAAAGTTAAGCCCTTAAAGTAACAGGATACCCCTGGGACTGTGGGCCCCTGGATTTTTTCATTTTTATGTTAGTCTGTAGTCAGTCTCAAAAAATAGTCAAAATTACCACTTAAGCAAACTGTATTGTAAGTAAGCAGATTTAAGCTGGCTTTGGTAATCACCTGTCTGTCTCTCTAGATTTCAAAGTGGTTGTTTGCTTTATAACTTCATTCTCTGATGAGTCCAGGAAAAATTGCTGGTTTTCAGCTTGCTTAGGTTTCTTCTTGTTTTATTGATATGTGGTGACTTTCAAGCTTTCTACTGGTTGGACTCGAAACCAGAAGTCTCTTGGCCTATGTTTCAATAGTCACATCTGCTAAATCAAAAAGACTTTATCTAGTTCAAGGTCTATAAAAGCAACAGCATCATTTAGGGAGAAGCTTTCTTCTTTTGCTTTTTTTTATTTTTTAAAGAAAATAGAATAAAACATTAGAAATGATCCAGAACTTCAATAAACAAAACAGGGGGCTGGGGAGATGTCTCAGTAGAATAAGAGCCTCCCTGGCAAGTGCAAGGGTCTAAGTTCAATCCCTAGTTCTGCCAAAAATAAATAAATAAATAAACAAAATTATAGGAATTCAAAAATGCTTATCATACTGCATATTGTTGTCTTCAAATTATTCGTTCAGATTACCAGATATAGGATGCTCCAGTGGCATAATCATTTAGCAAGCGATACTCATACAGTAGATTACCAGATATGAGCATGAAAAATTGGTCAAAAAATTTAAATTTAAGCATTAACTGCTCCTTTCCATAGACCAGTAGAAATCAGCAGTACAATTATCCTAGATGCCCTGTGTGTATACATATATTTTTTCCCTTCCTTCTTCCTCATCCCAGTTTTGTTCCTTCCCACGGGACAGTTTCTTTCCCTATTACAGTATCTATTGCACCTTTTAGATTTTATTTACTCTTTCAAGTTCTTACACTAGGGAAACAGTATGATGTTTACATATGTGGGCCTGATTTGTTATACCTGTGAGTATGGTCTCTAGTTGTACCCATTTACCTATAAAGCCTCAAGTTTATCTTTATTGAGAGGACCAAAAGCCAGAACTTTCTGTGTGATCAATTAGTGGTTTCATTTCATCCAAGCTGATAATTTGTTATTCTACTCATTCATATTCCTAGAAATTTAGATATCGTTGTCCATGAGGATTTCTGGATCAAACTGTAACTGTGATAGACTACAGATTCCTTTCAGTGCCTAGCATTTTCACCTATCCAACTCTCCCACTTGACACGAATCTACTTGAAATGCAGTCAGATTCATTTTAGGAATAAGAAGTACACAGGGATCAGATGGGTCACAGAACGTGAGGTGAAAAATGTGAGTCTCAGAGACTGCAAATGCAATGTAAACTGCATTTTCTAGCTCAGAACTGACGCAGGGGATGAGATGAAGAAACCAATCACTGAAAAGCCCGAGATCCTCAGTACCCTGGGACAACTCTTCTTCCCTTAAACTCAGGATGGCTTGCTCCCCCACTTCTTCCCACCACCTGAAAATTATACTTTTCTGCCTGGACTTATAAAATCTCTACTATAAAAAGAACAAGAAAACCAGTCACCCATCTAAGACCTTATAGAGATAGTATCTAGTTCCACCCCAGCTGAATTTTACAGTGTCTTAAGATCACTGTGTACACTTGCACATTCTCAGCAATCAGAGATTTTCCAATTAAGCATCACCTTAAATTTTCATTGACTTGGATGGCTTTCTCCCTACCCAATCACAGGCTAGATACACAGCCATCTATGTTGCCCTTTGCTGTGCTCACCCAGCTACTACCATCCCATGTGAGAAAGCTTCACACAGCCAAGTTACCCCACCTCTGAAATAGATGATGTGAGCCCTGTGCCAAATGGGTGAGTAAAGTTCAAAGACTTATGCCATCTTTTAAAATTCAGCCAATTCCTGTACACAAGAAAAAATCAATTGTTGGACCTGCTTTGTTCTTGAAAAACAAAATCAATCATAGTTCTTGCCAATGATCCCATTACCCTCTGGATGCCAGGGTCCCTTCTTCACATCCTCCACTGTGTTGACATTCGTTATACTGAACTGCATTTCCATAAGGCTTCTGTCTCAGTTCAAGATTACACCACCTTTTGTACTCCCCTCTCTTCTTCGCATCCTTAGATCCCCATTAGTTTTCTCCAAAATAACTGTAAGTGTGTGAACTAATTAGCTTAGAGAGCACAAGCTCCCTTAATGCCTTCGGAATTCTGCCATCTAATACTGATTTCTCTATGTTCTGAGCTGCAAAATAGCCCCTCGCTTGATTTTGGTTTAATTATTCTTCAAGGTCATCCTTGTGTCACCCTTGCCCATGTTTCTTTTCTTCTGTGCTTCTGTTTTAAGAGGATTCTTAAATAGGTTCAGCAGCTCAGCCGTTTTTGAGTCATTACTAGATTCAATCCCCTTTTGCACTTATTACTTGGCCTATTTTTTTCTCCAGCCTTGCCTCTGTCTCTGCTACGTTTGCAGCCCCTTAGCCAGGTTGGAATTGTTCTGTGTTTTGGAGGCCTGACTCTTTTCACTGCAATTGGAGCTGATCATGCATGGGCTTGACTGGGGAGCTGGACTTTCCCCTCTCCAGCTGACTACACAGGTATGGCTTTGCCTTCAGCTTCTGGTTGCCTCTTCAGGAGCCAAAGCATTTCCTTGATCTTCAGGCTGTTCACCAGAGAGGCAAGAACCCAAAAAGATGGCTTCCCCCATCCCTGCTGTTCTGTTTCTATGTTTGACTTTGGAAGAAACCAAAATCCCAAGGTAAGAATGATAAAACAAGTGTAACTATTTTCATATAATGCCACCTCCCACTGCAGAGCATTGGAAGTCTTTTAAGTACACTCTATAAATTATACCATTCAGAAAACAGCACATTGCAGACTTTTTTAGTTTTCTTCCACTTGTTATTCTGATTATTTTTATTTTCTGCCGAATTGCTTCTGTAATTTCTCTGTCTTATTTAGTTTACATTATGAAGGACCAGAATAAAGAATTATTGAAAGAACTTTAGATACAGGTCTAGATCAGGGGATGTTGGTCTACATGAAATAACAGAAAGCTCACAACGTCAAAGCTAGAGGTCACATCTCACAAGGAAATTAAAACTGTAATCAGCAAACCTCACAAGTTAAGCACAGCAGAATCTGGTTAAAACTCAGAGAGGCCTGGGGAGACAGCTCCGAAGTCTAAGCCCCTGCCTGGTATGAGTGCAAGGACCCAAGTTTGATCTCCAGTACCACATGCCATGCCAGTCCTGGAACCCAGGCGAGCCATGCTGGTCATCAAAATCAGAAGTGGTGGCACACACATGTAATCCTAGTGCTGGGGAGGCTAAGGCAGGAGGATCACTACAAGTCCAAGCTGCATAGTGAGACCCTGTACCAAATAAATGAATAAATAATTTTAAGAAAAGCTTGTAGGTATACAAAAGACCCAAACATTCCTCAGTAATTTCAACATCATACTCAGGGCAGCTCCTGGTTCAGAAAAAAGAAGTCAGGAAAGCAAAGAATTTTTGAGAAGTTTGTCTGTAGGATAAATTGGGCAAAAGACTCAGTCAGACATCCTGGGTTCAACTTCGCCTCCACTACTAACTATGTGACTTTAGAAAAATGACAAAACCAATGTCTCAATTTCTTCATCTATTTAATGAGAACAAAGGTGCTCACTACACAGAGTTGTCATAAAAATTAAATGCGTTATTCTTAGTAAGATGCTTACAGTAGTGTCTGACACATGTGCTATATAAGTAGTAACTGCTGTTATTGTGATTAGTACCATCATCTAAAATGTCAGGACTTTTTTTTCAGTGTTTTTTATGAGTTTCTAGAGAGATCAAAGAAAGCCCGTGAGCCTAGGGCAAGCATGTAAATAGAAGTGAATATCCGAGGCTCAAAGCTGGTGACCTAAAGCTTCTACCAGGCAAATATTGATAGCTAATTCTAGCAGATGAATGCAGTTCTAGGAGATGGAGCATTTTTCTTTCCTTGATTTACACACACTGTTTGATATATAGGCTCATCAGAGCAAAACTACTACAGCAATCAACACCAAGCACCAGCATCTTCAATAGCATGACATAAAAGAACAATAAAGATAACTTTCATCAGTGTTTATATGAGATAGACTATGTACCATAGTCCAAACACAGAGGAAAGGTCTATGACAGAGGATATAGTTCAGCTCAAGAACCCTTGTGTAGGGTACGGAAGGCCCAGAGTTTAATCCCCAATACCATCAATAAGAAAGCATATTCATAAACTCTTTTGTAAAAATAAAAATTCTATAGTTACATTTTCTCTCTCTCTCTTTCTTTCTTTTTTTTCTTTCTTTCTTCCTTCCTTCCTTCTTTCCTTTCTTTCCATACTTTGAATCAAATTCAGGACCTTGTGCTTGCCAGGCAGGCACTGCACTGCGGAGCTGTATCCCCAGCCCATCACATCTATTCTTGATGATTAATTTCTGCATGGCCTTCTTTTTATCTAATTGTGTATGGAAAATACAGATGCTCCTGTCCCTCATGGGATGAAGTGGGTGAGAGCTTGAGTTTAGCTGTTAGGCAAGAGCAAATGTTGGTCTGGTTTTTAAGCAGTAATGCCTAAATTTTTAGATGTAAACATTGTCTGAGGAAAGACGCACAGGATCTGTGATGCAATGATAATATGGAGGACCAAGTATTTGGCCTTTCAAATTCCCCACCCCTCATTTCAGCCTGGCTAGAAAAGGAGATGGAAGCCACATTCCCAGAAATGTCATATTTATCAGCAATGATGAATTTGGCAGAGTCTGAGGGACTCATCTGCACTTACTTTTCACAGCAAAGACTCAGAAAATGGGCAATTGCTTCCCCAACATGAAAAAAGCTTCCTAGAGCCGAGCAATTGATTGAAAAAAATGAGGCTACCCTACCAAAGATGAGAACTCAGGGAGATCATTCACGTTCCAAGAGAGGTCAAGTGTGGCTAAGAAAGGCAAGCTGACTAGGACAATGAAAAGAATCAAGTAGATACTACACTCTACAAATGCAGGGAGTGTGGCACATCATGAAGTTATTATTTTCTTCCATCACTTAAAAGTCTGAGATCAAACTGCTTGTCTCAGAATTCTGCTGGTCTACAAATCCAATTCTACATCCTTGGGTTTAGTTCTATTTTTCTAAGGCTCAAGAAAACCTACTATTGCTTTGAATAAAAAAAAATGATTCTTTCAAACTATTTCATTCCAATCCACTGAGAAATTACATTTCTGAAAATATTTCCATTAGGCTTGTGCCCCTGTGACCCTCCAGCCTTGCCATCAAAGTCTAGGGGCTGTAAAGTTATATGTATACCAAACAGGTTAAGGGAGGTTCTTAACAAGGCCATGGAAGACTGATCTCTTGGTACAGAAGGCAGGGAGAAAAATGTACATGTTGTTTGGTGGCCTAAAGAATTTTTTGAAAATATTCACCTTTCTCAGAGGTAAACCACAGTGTAAGTGTTTCCACTCCATATCCTGTTTGATAGACCAGTTGGTCTGACACCCATTTCAACTCTACACAGACATGGCAAGCCACATCACTACCCCAAGCTCTGCAAACATGAAGGTCTGTTGACAATACTATTTTCCCTTGTTCCTTATTATGTGTTGACATCCAGACAGATTCTCAGGCAGGTCCGGAAGACTTCCGATTTTCACAATATTACAATTTCAGGAGGCTGAATGTTAAAAAATGGAAATTGGACAGACTGTTATCAACTTTAATCGACCATTAGAGCATCGGAGCCTGAAGGCACAGTATTTAACGGATGGAATGGGGTGGTCAAGTAAAATGCTGTCTCTTTCATTTGGAATCTGGGAATAAAGCCAACCCAGATAAAAAAAAAAAGGGGGGGGAGCCATTACTGTGACAGCTGTGGCAGAGCACAAGGATTGGTGTTACAAAGGAGGCCAAGATGCAAATATCTCAGTGCACTTGGGTAAGGCTTGCCTACTAGATTCTGGCTTGCAGATTTTTGTACATAATGGAGAGAAATAAACCAAGGAATGAGATATTGACCTACCTATTATCTTGTATCAAACACGGTCCCAGTGACATAATATTGCATTGCCAGTCCTGCCCTCAAAACATCATCACCTTGCTGGGTAGCAGTAGCTATCTTTTTGGAGAAACAAATAATTTGCTGCCTTAGTTAAGCTTCTCTGCTTGAGGCCCTGGGCATGGCACATTGTGAATGCTTTAGAGGATGATTCTGGAATTAAGGTTTTTAATTACATCTGATTTCAGCCAGCCCTCACCTGTAGGTAGCATCTTGTTAAAATCACCCATGAGATGAAAACTGTTTTTCTGGGGACTCGGGCTCCTTTCCCTGCATGCCTCTGCTAGCATGTGACACCATTTACTCTGCCAATGTGAATTTGCACGTTATGGACTTTTCAAATGTTGAACTGAGCACAGTTTTCTTCTTTTAAGCAAAATATATTGTTTATGTATAGAGTCTAATGGCCCATAGCAATCCAATTTACATGTAAAGTACAAGATTTCATATTGAATCAGTTTTATTACTTCACATATGAAAGATATTGAGCAGCGGTAGGTATATTGTATTTGTATCAGAAAATACAAGGGCAGATTTATTGGGCCTGTGCTTAATAATATTAGAATCGATTATCCCAATGAGAAATGAGACATCTGTTCACTGGGAAAAGAAACAATTTTTCCCACCATCACACCGCTGTTGTCTAGTGGGCCCTCTCACCTCTCCACCCAAATGAAATATTCATCATTAAAGGGTTAATAAGCCTTCCCAAAGTGATCATATTAACTCTCTGCCAGCAGCAAGAGAGTGAATACTTGTGGTACCATTTAAAATTTATTAAGCATATTTGGTTTGCTGGGCATTAAACCAAACCCATAAAATATGAGATATTTTATCACTGATTGCTTTGTATGCTAATTATGTTGATTTGTTTGACCTCTCAAAAACTGGATTTAATCTTTCCCATATTTTCTATGTAATGGAAATTTCAAACCTATTTTTCCTTCATATTTCTGTTTCCTCAAAAAAATTGGTGGCATTAGATGATCCTTCTGCAAAGTCATCTATTCTTATGAACCATGAGCCAGCTGAAATATTTTGGGAGCTAATTATGTTTTCTTATTAATCTGGAAGGTTGCTCTGTAAATACTACTTTTGACCAAAAAAAGAGCTGTTGGGGATGTCCTTAATGAATACATTCTCTTGATATCTCCTTTCTTTTTAACACAACAATTTTTCATTTAATATGATTCACAAGTCTAATTTATGTCACTTAAATGAGATGAGGAAAAAGCAGTCTTGGTTTAATAAAACTGAAAGAAAGACGCAGAGCTCTAAAAGCCATACAATAATTTAAAAGGGACTCTGTGTAAGTAAAATTGTTCATAACATCCTATTGGAAGTTTGGTTATATCTTTTGATATAAGATTTTTGTTTTATGAGTTTTTTTTACTTGTAAACATATATTTTTCATCTTTGTAGGGTTGGGAAAAAGTTTCTCTCTCATGATAATCTGCTTCTTGGGGTAAGAGACAGTCCCCAGCTATTTGTGGCTCAGTTGATAATAGTTTTGCTTTCGGATTCTGCGAGAATGCACACATTTTCCATGGCCTTGTACCCTATAGACATATAGGCACAATTCAGACACAACATTTCAAGTAAACAAAACTAAACAGAAGAGCTGAAGACCTCTGAAGGAAAGGCAATAGATCAGTGAAGGCCAGGCCACAGTACGATTCCTGCCTGTGCTCCAAAGACAAATCAACCACATTTGCCCTAGAGAGAAAATATGCTCTGTGTGTGTGTGTGTGTGTGTGTGTGTGTGTGTGTGTACATGCACATGCACATGCACATGTAAGTGTTTGTGTAAGACCCACAGAATATGTCCTGCAGTATGGATTAATTGCAAAGTCATTACACTTGTGGACATTGGCCGTATAATATGTATTACTGTCTTCCTTCAGCAGAGAAAGAATTCTTACCCAGAATATTGAGCTTCTATTTTTTTAAATGTTTCCTACGAAATCAACCTGCCTCTTTCCCTCTGTTCAGAGTCCCAAGACCAGACTTAGCTGCTAAATGTAGCCATTGTCAGAGAGGGCTTAGCAGGACATGCAGGACAGCTGAAGCCACCCCGCCTCTGCTTGCTTGGTGAATGAACCACCTGGACAACGCCTAGCCTTTCTACACCTGGTCTCCAGAAATCACCCGTGTGCATCCAGCAGCAGAAGGGTTCACCCCACTTTCCTTTTTCTTCAGAGCCTAATATTACAATTGCAGGAAAGCTCCCACTTCATCAGTTAATATGTCTTGAAAAGCATTCTATTTTCACTGTATTACAGTTTCTACTCTTAATGTGTTAGCTCCAGCCTCTTCAGTGGGCTACAGCTCTTATTGGGCCATAACTCATGGTACCTCACTAATCAGAGAAATAAAAGCAGCCCCAGAATTGGTGTATTCTTGGTCATTTTAGTCTGAGTCACAATTCTTTGGGGATCACTGCTGATGTTCAAGCTGATGTGCTAGGCTTTGTAGGGGCAGCAAAGAAGTAGGGGACACGCACTGCTTTCTACAGAATTCAGACTCCTTGAGGAGCTTTTTTATATGTGATATAATTAATAAGTGACACAAGTACAAATATGATTAAAATATCAAAATATGAGGCCTTTAAAGTTCAGAGAAACAAATATTTCATTATATCCACTCTTCTCCATTCCCAAGCCAGAAAAGTAAATTGACATATCCTTCAAATATTTTCAGTGGTAACTGAAATACAGTAAGAGTTCTCCTCTTCTTGTTACATTAGAAAAGCCAAGTAGTCATATCAAATTGGTACCTTATAATTCCATTTATTTATGAGGCAAAAGAAAAACATCAGTATTGCCAGTGTTTTCATTTGAATCCAGGTATCTTTGATTTCCACCTTGCTTTTGTTCTTAATACAGAATTACAAATGTAGAAATTAATGTCCAGTCTATTTCAGCCTTTTAAGAGCACCTGACAAGTTTCAACTATTTAGACAAACCATTAAGATAAAACCATTCTAGAGTGTTCCCATGCTCTTCTAATTGTCCCACTTACTAGTTTCAAAAGTTTCCTTTCCCCCCTGTTTAATCCCAATCTTGACCACCATATTCTATCAAGTCCTTTGGATTGGCTTTATCCGCCCTTCAGAACAGGACTTCCTGTATCTCCCTGTATGCTCCACTTAGGGAAAGACTCCATCTCTTCCCTCCAGCTCAGTTTGGCCAGAATACAGCTCCAAGAGATCCAAGAGTGAAAGGTAGAGCCCCAGGGTCATTGTAAACACCAAAGATATGCCAATGAAAGACCATGTGCTGGAAGGAGCAGATTCTCCGACTGGAGAACACTAGATGAAGAGTAATGCCGTAAAGCATCTGTCTGCCTGCCTACTGTATAACTCCATGGATGAATGAAATCTTCAAAACATGGCACAAGACTTTCTTAGCTCTCATTTTAGCACAATGCCTAGAAAAATCACATGCAAAAGTTATTTCTTAATTAATTAATTAATTAATCCATGCTTTAAGACTCATTAACTCTTTCAAACAAAGCTTCCATTTATTCAGTGGTCTCAACTAGGAGTAACAAGTGAAGCAATCTAATTGAATTAATTGTTTCTAAGACATAAATTATTAAAAGACATCAGTCTGAAGTAGAACTTGCAATGGTATCTTTTAAGATCTAGCCAGTAGGTTTTTGCAATCAGCCTGGCTCAAGAATTAATAGTGCTTTAAATTTTTGTTATTGTCTCTCTTTTTATTTTCTTCTTTTGCCTTTTTAAAAATTTATTTTAAAAGAAGTATAGTAATGATTGCTATGACATTAGAAAAATTTAGGTTTCTTGAAAGCAAGTGGTAATATTCAATCATATGTCCAATCTTATTAACTATATCTGCTAATCTAAGCAACAAATTTGATGATAAAAATAGATAATATATCAACCATTGTTAATCAGTTACTCTTGTTTCAAAAATCTGTAACACATGTATTGTTGTATGTTACCCTGTTTCCATCTTTGTTCATGATTTTTGTTCTTGCTTTTGTTTTTACTCTTCAAAATAAAATTATATTAAATTTTAAAAAAATAATTATTACAACAAAGCTCTGTGTGCTGCTGCTTCTGTGGCTCCTGGTGTCATCCACTCCAAGCACCAAACCTTTACTCTGCCTCAGGTGGGGCCTTTCCCACACAGGCCATGATTTCCACTCTGCACCCATCCCTGCAGAGCTCTGAAGTAAGGGGCAGTGTTCCCTGCTTTCTCCTCAACATCTCCCTGCACTATGCTTTTTCTGCATCCTGTATCACATTTCTTCAGGGCCATGGGTGTCAGAGATTATGTTCCATTCTGAACAAGAAGTAAATCACCAGAGTGGAATACCACCCTTCCATAATAAAACTAAATCAAATGGGACTGTGGAAATTGTGCATGCTTTCATGAATCTAAAGGAGAAAAAAACTACAGAGGTTAAGTTCTTTAAGATTGGTCTGCAGCAGCTAACGGCAATGGTAGAAGGAATGTGTGGTGTTGGTGTCAGTTTTCTTCATTTTCAGGGTAAAACCCATTGTTAAGAATAGAAAAAGATTTATTGGAGCTGTCAGAACTATGAAAGGGGGCCATAATTCCTGACACCTCTTCCTATTGTTCTCCTCTTCTAGTGTAAAATATCCACAATTTGGAAGAGACTTAGTAGATGCTGATGTCCCCATCCAATGGATTCAAACTTGATAGATCCTGCTAGATATGTGCAGTAACAGGCATGGTCTGTATGGCAAAATAGAATGAGGCTAGGGCAGTTCTTTAAAACATAAGAATGAATGTTTATCATGAAATCATCATAATTGTACTCTCTGATGACAGATCTGCTGTACTCATAAAATATTTAGCGCTTATTCATTTGAGATGATCTGAAATGCCCCCTCAGCTTGTCTTCCATATATATATGCCTTTTTGGAGCAGTTTTATGTAGCAAGGGAAAAAAAGGTAGGGGGATTTATTGGGATTAATTAATACACAGGAGAGAAGAGATTCATGTGATTAAACTAACTTCCCAGGTTCGTCATAAATATTTGATTCACTTGTGTGACTCTGCAGTTCTGTCTTTGTCACTTAGGAAATAGTCCTCAATGTGAGACTTGAGGGTTCAGAGGAAGGAAGACAGAGAACAAGGATTCTTGTAGCCAGGACTGTAGTGGGAGGAGTCAAAAAGGGTCTGGGAGGTACTGGTCAGCGCTAGCAATTTGGGGAAGATACAGAAGTCACACTGCCACTGCATGTCCAGGGCTGAGTCTGATCTTCTGTAGTCATGTACCTAGGCAGGATCTTGGCAGATGAAGACCAATCTCAGAGAAATTGAGGACAAAGCCAGCATTCCAAAGACTCCTTTCCAAGAGTTTCTCCATGGCCCTGTGGAGATGCCCTAGGCTTTTCTCTTCAGCAGGTTCTCTGCTACTTTCCATACATCATGCCCTCGCCCTCTACTATACATAGGTATGATCGAAAAGCACAGTGAATGTTTAGGCTTAAAAATATTTAGTGCAGTTAAAAAAATACTGCCATTAATCCCCCTTACCTTGCACATACTTATGCATTCTGAAGCAGTTCTGGAAGTTGACCATCATGAGTGTCTTCAGCTACTCTGTCATGATTGCTTTGATGTCTTCAATCAAGTCAAAATGTTCACCTATCATGATTATTTTAATTTGGGGGAAGAGCCAGGTCTGTGAATGATGTGGATGAGGACACACTGTAATGCTTTTATGAGCCTGCCTTTTGGTTGGGTAGAATGGGCAGCAGCACTCATTGTGATTTGGATTATTCCTCAGGAAGACACTCACAAAAGAGAGATTCTAGAACTGCTTCAGAAAGTAGCAAGAATGACGGGATAAGGGGGTCCCAAGTGAAGGAGAGTATTGTCTTGGTGATGTGTCCTTTATTGCATTGTTTTTAAAACATTTACTGTATATTTGATCCCATCTCATATGCTTTGCAGCCTTTCTGGCATCTACCACCATGGTTGCAGTCTATGTCCTTAAAGTCCTCCATGACACTACCTGTTCTACATTACCGACATCATTGGCTACCAGAAGCATCTGTTTGAGTAGGGTTAATTTCAAGAAGCAAAATTTCAAACACCCAAGGTAACTGAAAAGGAATTTCATCCTCTACTCTCATCTTTCAAAGAATATCAAAAGGTTCCCAAATGCAGAACTTGCTCCAAGAGCATCTTCTCAATCTCTCCCTAGAAAACCACTCTTCCTCATCCAGCCCATAAAGTTTTCTTTCCAGGGGAGACATTGGGCAGCAATATCATGCTTCTCGTTAGAGTTCTGTGGAAAGAGGAACTTCTGTGAACTCACAGATCTCATGAATTTGTATCTGATCATACACTTATGCCCTTGTGTTTGAGATTCTTTTACTGTATATTGATCTTGTCTTTTCAAATAAATTATGAATTCTTTAAGGAATGAACTATATTTATTAATCTTTGTGTTATAACACAATGTAAGTTTTCAGTAATAATGTGTGAAATGAATAAAAAGGAAAATATATACAAATAAAAGTCATAAATTAAATCTTATGCTTATTAATTTCTTCTGCAAATACCACACACTACACACTCAATTACTATTTGCTGATGATGATAAAAAAATAGGAAAGCAAACTGAATCAAGCTGGTGGAGGCAGAAGAGTGGAGCCCTCTGCGTAGAAATGAATCTGGTATTCTCCATGCTTCCTTCACTCCTCTATGTCCCCTTCAGTCCACATCCACACCAGTGTGCGAATGCAGTCACAGAATTTGAACAAGAACCCTAACTTTAGTGACATCAGCACCCGAGAGCCAAGGCCCAAAGTAATGTCTTCAGCTGGTAAATTTCTAAATGCTACAAATACCATCAGGGTTCAAAAACATACCAGCAATGATCTCACAAGGTGTTTTGCACTCTCAGACACAGTTAAGAATTCCTTTCTAAGTAATTGCCAACCAGTACTGACAAATACTCATTACTCTCAAAGCTCAGCTTCCCAGCTCCACATTTTCAAAAGTTTCCCTTAGGATCAACCAAATGATTCACCATGAAATTCCTATCCCCTGGTTCTAGTACTGTTTGCTGGAGTTATGCAGAAATCTAAATGTTGCCTCACATGAACTATTAAAGTATTTGAAAACAACTCTTGACTGTTCTGTGACTCTTTTTTCTCTTTAGCCTAACTTACTTCTTTCTTTCCTTCAACTCTTTGTTGTGTAACATTCTGACTCTTTTCATTATCAAGATTCATGAAGGTCTGAGAGTTTTACCCTGATTGCAAGCTGATAAGCTAACTTACCAATTTCATAGATGCTGGCCAAAAACACAAGACTCTTGGGTCAGAGACAAAGGATTTTATTGCTCACAGCACAGAAGGAAGCAAGAGATTCACATTTTTCTCAGTTCTCCTTGGTCTCTAGATCCCAAAGAGGTTAAGACAGAGACAGGCCAAGGTGATGCCGTCCACCTAGTAAGCTTCTGTCATAACTAAGTCCCTGAGCTCAGGATATTTTCAGTGGTAGAAAGCTCACTCAGTGTGTACCTGAGGGATGAACATCATAATCATCCTACTCTGGAAACAAATCTGCCCCTTTCCCTATAGTGATGCCCCTCTTTCCTTCTTCCAAAGCCACTGCAGCTGCACACAACAAATTAATAAAACATCTGATTTAATCTATGACTTTTATCTGTATATCTTTTAATTTTTCATTCATTTCATATATTATTGAAAACTTTTATTGCACTAAAGCACAAAGGTTAATAAACATATTATTCCTTAAGGAATTCATAATTTCTTTGAACATTTATTTATTCAGAAACTGGGCACAAATGTAGAATACCCATGGAGAACTGCCTTCCACAAGCATCCTCTCCCATGGAGAAAAGCCTGACAAGCATTCATTCATGAAGGATTGAATTTCCTTCATTCCACCCTACAAAACACAGTGGGAAAATGTACTGTTGCAGCTTTCTGAATGGGCTTGACCAGTTCAGAGTACAAGACTGTACCATTCCACTGGGATTAGCATGTATCTCTCTCTCTCTCTCTCTCTCTCTCTCTCTCTCTCTCTCTCTCTCTCTCTCTCTCCCCTCTCTCTCTCCCCCCCACACATTTTTCAGACAGATCCTTGCTGTGTAGTTCAGACTGGCCTTAAACTCACTATGTAGCCCAGGTTGACCTTGAACTTGTGGCCATCCTTCTGTGTCAATCTCAGGAATGTTGAGATTACAGGCAAGCGCCACCACACCCAACAACATGTGTCTTTATTCTCATAGACAGAGATTACATTGCTGATTTGGAGACTCTGTTGGAAAGCCCATGCCCTAGGGAGCAGCCCCATTTTAGCATTCCTTCATCCTCACCTAGAGCATGAAGCAAAGTCACCATATGCCTGCAGTCAGCTCCTCTTCTCCCCTCCTCCTCCTTGAGCACACTACCATAGCCTGTCCCTTTCTTCCAGGGCAGCAACACAATTCTTAATTCACTTTTCACTAGCAGCTTATCTAGACACAGTATCATGTCATAAAGAGACCCTCAGCAGGGCCAGACTAAGTTGAAATTTCAGCCCTCCATTTTCAAGGAGTGCAATTCCAACCAAGTTATTTAGCCTCTCTCAGACTTGCTCCCCTTATCTGTAAAGGGGGCATACCAGCAGTGTCTGGCTGCTGGGGTGGCTGAGCAGTGTGAGTGAACTAATAAATGGCAGGAGCTTAGAATAGTGCATGACACACAGTGAGCAGAAGGTTCCCACAGAAGGTTCCCACTTATTCTTACCTATGCTGGCTCAGGGGACCCAACTGATGAAGCACCCAAGGCCTCTGCCTTCACACTTACATGGGAGTTGATACAAACACATAATTACACAAATAAATTAATTAGAGTAGAGATGAGTGCTCTGAAGGAAAAGTCCAAAGTGCAATGACAGCAGGTCCCAGAAAGGTCGGGATGATTCAGAACCAGCCGGGTCAGGAGCGGGCACATAGTGGCCCTCTGCATTTTCACAAGCAAAGGTTACTGGAACATGGTTTCATCCTTCATTTATGGCTGCTCTCCCTCTACAACAGCAGGGTTGAGCAGCCCTGAAAGAGACCTCACAAAAAATATTTAACAAAAATATTTAACATCTGAGCTTTGGAGACAAACTTGCTCACACCTGAGCTAGACTTAGAGGGAAAAAGAAGAAACCCATCCAGAGGAGTAGAATAGTGGGTCTAGGGTCAAAGGAACGTGAAAACTGTGTCCTTCAGACACAAACTCCTCAACTTCCCAAATCCATACCTAAAAGTGCATCTATATACACACAGATGCATTGTCTCCTTCTCTCTGGCCTCTAAAGGAAATGTAAACCTTTTCTGTCTCAAGACTGAATCCCCCACCCTGGTCAGGACTCCTTCTCCTCCATAAAAGCCTTCTCCCAGTTCCCCTCTCTCTCCTGCATCTCCAGTATCCCTTTCCTGGACCCTTGTCACTACTTCTACCAATTACAGCTATTAACACCACTCCAGTTCACCCTGGTCAAAAACTTAGGTTGACTTAGGTGTTGTTCTCAACAGCTTGTCTTCACCTCCACAAGTCCTCTTGATTCTTTCTCTTCAATAATCATCCTATAGTGCCAGCCTCTTCATTTCCAAGTCCCTTCCCAATTTCAGGTCCTCCTCATCTGCCTTATGATAGCCTCTTCCTCAGCAACTAGGCCTCGTGCCTCCTAAACCAGTACTTCTCAGGCCATCTATTTTATT
The DNA here is from genome assembly GCF_000260255.1 of Octodon degus. NCBI lineage: Eukaryota > Metazoa > Chordata > Mammalia > Rodentia > Octodontidae > Octodon > Octodon degus. The sequence goes on along the minus strand of NW_004524595.1, from coordinate 9,461,730 downwards.
GTAACAATCACTTATTTTATTGTAACAATCATTTATGTTTCTTCTTTTTTTAATGTATTTGGTATAGATCTCACTACACAGCTCAGACTTATAGCGGTCCTACTATTTTCAGCCTCCCCAGTGCTGGGATTACAGACATGTGCCACCATGCCCAGACCTGGTCACTAGCTCAGCACACCTGGGGACAGGGCTGGTGCACCATGTGGTGCCTGGGATTGAACCCTACTCCCTGTGCTTGCCTAAGCAGGTGCTTAGTCTGCAGAAGCTATCTCGCTGGCCCTGTTTCTTCTTGACCGTTTAACAACAACTGTAAACACACTTCATGCTTCATAAATTTGTCACCTCTGAGTTTTGAGAAAGAAAATTCAATCTAGAGTCTCACTTTTCCAGCCTCCCTTGCAGCTAGGGTACAAGTTACCTAAGGTGACCTAAAGCTCTCCACTCAGAGAAACTCAGGTGAGATACTGAACCTGAGATAAAAACACAAAGTAGATGCACAGTTTAGAATCCATTCTGATGTGTATCAGACAGCAAAATCAGGCTCTAATGGCCAGGCCTGCTTCTAGCACTGCAGTGTCAGCATGAAAGCACAGGTCCTGCACAGAGGCCATGATGTCTCCTCTACATTATACAGCTTACTCATGTGGTTTTCATCATGGTTCCCATATCTGTAACATCAAGTCTAGAATTCCTGCACTCCTAAAAATTCTAAGAGCTCTCTGTCTTTAAATCATTTTTCTTCTTAGTCTATCAGAGTTAATCTCATCTTTCTTAAAGTTTTCTGATAAACCTCTGAAGTGTTTTCTCATATTTTATTCCTAACTCAACAAAGAAAGCCAGTTCTTCCTGTTTATATCCCTGTTGTGCCCTAATACACATACAATTTAAGAACTGCTAGGCATGTATGACATTTATGTCCATATTTCCCTCCTTCCATCCCTCTCTACAATAGCTCATTCACCCACTCTTCAAACATGGCAATGTTTCTACTAATTCCCAGACACTGCCTGACATTCTAGGAATACAACAGAGGAAAATATAGAAAATGTTTTCATTTTTATTGGACTTACCTTCTATAAGGCAGAGGCAGCATCTTACTTGTGCCCATCTCCAACTCTCTGCTCTACTGATAGACACAGAATGTATCTGCAATGTCTACTAACTGGATGAGTGGATGACTAATTACCTACTTCTCTGTCCCAGGCCATCCCCTTGCTGATTTGCTTCTATTCAGCCTGATGTCTAAGATCTCATGAAACCATAACTTTCATCCTGAGCTTCATTTGTTTACCAGCACTATGCCTATGGTAGGTGGACAGATGCCATGATGTCCCCTGATCATATTCACCTTTTACTAAGCCACCAGAGCAAGAATAACTATCTTCTTTTTTTTAAGTAGCACAAAGCTACGTGCTGACCTATTATGTGGCCTGGTTATCAGAGTTATCAAAGACTAAAAGCTTTGACTTGCTTCATTGTGCCCTTTAGTGTAATGCATGCTAGGACTTGGAGTATAGTAGGTATTCAATGAACTGAGATTGACTTAGCCTTTAAATTTATTTACAGTATACATATGTCCTTAGCTCATATATATATATATATATATATATATATATATATATACAGTATACAAATATCCTCACAAATAGAGTACATGAAGAGAGCCACAGGCTCTAATTTTGCAGAAAAATTCAGAACAGCTTCTGATTAGTGAGTTTGCTCCATTTCCCAAGAAATCATTTTAACCTTTAAACACAGAAGGTCAGCGTCTCCTCTCTCTGCTCATGCATAATTCCCCTGCCCTCTGCTCTTCAGTGCTGCAGCTGCCCGCCTGAGAGAGAAACAGAGTCAGCAGGAGGAATGATGTGGTACATGGAGGCCCAGGCTGCCTCCCTGGGATTGACTAAGTCCTTAGAATATGTTGTCTCATTTGCTACATTATTAATAAAATTGCAAGAAGTTTGGGAGAAAACTTTTTTTCACCTAGAAAAATTATCATTTATCTTGCACACTGTGTAAACCTAGGAAGATGAACATTAATAAAACAGAAAATATTCCCCCGTGAGTCTTCTCTGGCAGCCAATGCCCGCAGAGGACTTTGAAACAAAGAAGGGAGTGGGATAGGTCAAGTTGGGCACAGCCACATTGCCAGGCAGGCCCTGTGGGGTGGGTGCGCAGCACATGGGGGGCAGAGGAAATGCAGCCAGGGCCAGCATCTGAGCATTAACACAGATGGCAGGTGGCAGTGCTGGATGTGGTCAGTGACAGGGGTTCCCACCATGGGCAATGGCTCACAAGAGACAAAGAGACAGAATCACTGAAATGAGGCCAAGGTCAGACTGGCTAGCTTGGTAATTTCCTGAAATGCCTGGGCTGGACTGCAGGACTGAGTCTGCAGCTGGAGAAGGTCAGTGTACTGAAGCTGGTGGGGGCCTCCAAACAGGTCATTTGAGCTGATGACACTTACTATTAACAGGAACCAGGATTCCACTGCTTTTTAGCAATCACGTCAAACACCTAATCATGAAATCTTCCTTGACTTCTCATCTAAAAACAGCACCCCAGCCTCTCCTTGCCTGTATTCTCTTTCACCATTTCTTTTTGTTGCTCATTGACTGCCAGCTCGAATCATGGAACCTACTCCTGTGTGCTACATATCATGGGCTGTGAATTGCATCTCATCACAATGCTAGGGTGAAAGCTGGGCGAAAATGATGTCATGGCTTTCTGCTGCATTCCTTGTTTCTGCACCAGTGCCTGGGACCCCATAAAGATTCATGGAACTTATAAATAAAGGGTATAGATCCTGCACTAAAACTCCTGAAGTCTTATCCCTTACACTGCTTAAGAGCCAGGATCATTTGCTCTGTATGAGCGCAATTCTGAGTATTTCACTAACAATACATCATTTTATCTTTTGGGTTGTGGTCCATTTTCTAGAATTTCAAGTAGAGTAAGTCTTAATTCAGACACAGTTGCTACTTCTCTCAACTTTGTGTCATTTTCCCCCAAGCCAAGGCAGCCACCACCCTCCACCCAAGTCTTTGATAAATTATGAACATACACAATTTGCTGCCATACCAGCAGATACATCCCCATAGGCCCAGATTAATTGTCCCTCATCATTTCCACTGGGTATCATTGAGATAGAGACTCACAGACCTGGAAAACACCTTGGAGATTAAGGGGTCAGATGTTTCCAATTTATACTTGGGGATTCCAGGGCCATATGGAGTAGTGAGTGACAACACAAAAGGTCTCTTTTTGGCATCATACAAAATGTAGTAATAAATTCATAAGCCTTACCTGTAGAGTAAGAAACTGATGTTCAAATCCTGAAAACAGCCTCTCTATGTTCAGGGAGACAGAGACATTGGACGGCAGGCTACATAGTAATGAGCTCCAGGGTAGCCCTGGGCTTCAAGGGACCAATCTAGAAACTTATTTTCCAGTTCTGTTGTTGTTTGTAAGTAGGATCACAAGTCTGCATCTTGTACAGCAATTAACCACTAAGAAGAATATATGCAGTGTATTATTTGTTGAAAAAAATAAAAATAAAAATAAAAGCAATTGAAAAAAAAGAATAAAGCTAAAATAAAGACACTCTATTTTTTTTTAAAAAGACAAAAAAAAAAAAAAAGAAACTTATTTCCATCACCTGTGCTTCCACAGAGATCCATTCATGAGCTTATCAATTCTTTCTCTGTTCCCATCCAAGTCATAGTCTAGGCACAGACGTGAGATGGCCTGGGTAGCCCAAGGGACCTTGGCCCCTTCCTTCCTCACCGATTTTCTCTTCCTCCCTCCTCCTGAGTAGCCAATACACTCTTATTCTCTTCATTTTCTATCTCACTTAAGACTTGTAACCTCACTTAAATGGAGTATAAATGCACATAAGTTACTGGTGAGCTGGGCCAGCAGATACTCAAAGACAAGGAGAGGCTTCTGGGTACTGCCAAAAATATCCTAAAAATACAAGTTTCAGTGACTGGTTCAGAAACTAAAAAAAAAAAATTGTCCTAAATCAGCCAGAAATATATAGGTAAGATGAAGAGCTATGTGCTTGATTAAATGAATGAAAGATGTGTGAATAAATGATTTCAGTAAATGAAACAAAGGTAATTGCACATACAACTGAAAACTGCGGGTGTTTCCTCAGGAGACTGACCTTGGTTCAAGTAGGGCCATCAGGGGAAATTGCAACCAATGCCTCCCCTAGGAAAAGCTGGTCAGCGGAGTCTAACACGGAAGCAAGTCCCTCTCCTGGGCTGGCCAGCAGAGCCCACCTTCAACTTGGATTCCTCTTCCTGTTCTGTTCTCCTTTCCTTACTACCTCAAGAATCTCTTTCCCACCCTCAGAGAACACACACACAATATGCAACACAATGTCTCCTATTGAATATGGACCCTGACTATCCTTTCAAATTGCTCTCACCTTCCCACCCACCCCTCCCCTAGACATCATCGTTCTGCGCATGCCCAGGTCATAACACAGACTCTTAGCAGGAAACCATCTGGGGCACCCATGTAGACACAAGGTGAGCAGCTTCAGCTTGTGGAGCCAAAAAAGACACAGTGCTTTGAAGCTGCCAAAAGTTATCTCCAGTTACAGGAGGAGAACTCACTCTTGCAGTCATTAATTATTTATGGAACAGATTTTAGGAATAGGAAGAGGCAGGTGGCAAAACAAGCAACACAGAGATGACCAGGACAGAAAAGCTATACAGGAGGTTATTCTGCATGGGAGAAAGGGCTTCTCTCCCCATTTTTCAGGGAGGGCAGTAGTTCAGGTTGCTCCCTGCTACTGTGGCTCCCCCACAACTTCAGAAGCCTGACAAAAGAAGCTGCTTTCGAGGCAAAGCCTCTGACCTTTCTCAGCCTTCTCAGTTTTAGAAAAAGAAGGATTTCTAGCAACAGACCCTGGCTGCTCAATGTAGCCCGGAATTACTCCTAAAGTCCTGCACCCATGTGAGGAAGCCACCCCCCAAAGGTGGCCAGAGAGTCTCCTGGCCCCCTCACTCCTTCCTTCTCCACAGGGCTGTAATGGGCTTTCTCCACACCCTACTCTCTCTCCTACCACTTTATTCATCATCCCTAAGAATGACCTTTCCTGTAATGTCACAAAACACAGACATACCCATGAGCCTCTCACACACACCTCATATATACATGTTGACATGTGCATGCAACTCACATATAACATACAAAGCACATACAAAACACTCAGAGCACACACAAATTATGCATTGCAAACACACCCTTCCTTTCTAAATATTGTTCTTCTGGGAAGATGAAAGACAGGGCTCCCTTGAACACCCCATTCTGTTGCTTCTTGTCCTCTCTCACACTTCACCCCTCTAGTGAGCACATTCTGTCCTGAAGCATGCTGTGGTACCATGCTCTCTAATACAAACAAAAGAGGCATAGCCATCCTATTACCTCACCTCCTCCTGACAGCGGGCACAGAATCCAGAAGGCATCAGATGGCACCCCCTCTTCCTCCTTTCAGAGCTGCCCCCACTGCATCCCCAGAATAGAATCACCTGTGATCCAGATCCCTCCCTCCACCTCCCAAGCTAACTTACTTTTTCCTTAATTACGTGCTTTTGAATATTCAGTGTTTTCCTCTGCCAGGTCCTCTCTCTTTTCCATCTATAGCTTTGCTTCTTCACGGTCAGTCCCTCAGCTCTCTCATCGCTTGTTTGCTTGCTTTCCTGGCCTCTAATGCCCTTGTGCTAGTAACACCACACCTGGCAATCCAGCCCAGCTCTTGGCACATCGAAGGATTAACAACCTTCCCAGTGGACACCAGCCTGCAACATGACTCATCTGAAGCTAAAATTCTCAGTTGTCCCACTTTGCTCTTTATTGCCAATGTCTCATGGAAAATTAGCATTTACAGTCAGCCATTTCCCCAAATCACAGACCTGGAAAAGCTCTGACCTTAAATCTCCTTCCCTCTTAACTGGTAAACTTCCACACCCTGTATCTCCTAAGCATTCATCAAGTCTGTCTTCCTCCCTGTTTCTCTACCATCCCCCCTAGAACATGGGACTAACCTCTGTCCTACCATGAAGCACACCACACCCACAGGGCCGCCAGACAGCTCCAGATTATGAATGGGAGTTCCCTACTCTCTCCTGGCCATATCTTCTGCCCTTGAAGTCCTCCTTCTAGGCAAAACAGACCCAGGGGAGAAAAATGGAGCAGACCCAGTAAGTCCAGGGGCAGGGAAATTATTGATTTGTACATTTGCTCATTCATTAAATTATACCTTCAAACCTTGGCGCTTGTCCTTCTGGGATTTTCCCAGCCCAAGCACTAAGTGTTCTTGTTTATTTCCTTTGTAGCACTTACCTCCACTTGTTATTGTTTTCTTTGGTTCACTGTTTCTTTTGGTTTTTTAAAAAATTTATTTTAAAAATCTGTCTCCTCTTTACATATGTAAGTTCCTCAAAGCAAAGGTACACTAATTCTGTTAGCAATGCAGAGTCTTAGCTGAGGCTGCTAATATAAGATCTATAGATTTGGTAGCTCTGAAAGTAGAAATTTTTTGTCATGGTAGAGCTGAAAAAGCCCACTGTGCCAGCAGAACCAGCCTCTGGAAAGACTCATCCTCCAAGTCTGCAGACGGCATCGTCTCCTTGGGCCCTCACCTGTTAAAGAACAGAGAGAGCGAGGAAGTGAGATCGCTCCTTTCTGTTCTAGAGGCAGTAGTCCCATCTTAGCTCTGGTATCTGCTTACCACCCCAGAGCCCCACCTCTTAATTCCATCCTGTTGAAGGACAGGTTTTCCTTTCACGGATCTGGAAAGTGAAGCATTAAGTCCTTAAAGTAGGTTAGCTATGGCCTCTATTACAAAGTGGAATGTTGTACTTAGGCCAGATGCTCAGGAAATATTTATGGACGGAATGAAGGGATGAATGAAGCACCAAGTCAGCACAGCGTGCAGTCTGGCCACAGTTAGTTCTACCAACTCTAGTTTGAGAACAAAGTTTGCAGCTATCTAGAGCCAAATATTTAGCGAGTCCCTTGGGCAGTCAAAGTACAGGCAAAATAAGCTGTGGATCAGGATAAAGTCGCAGAAGGTGCAGTTTCTCTGCACAGATCCCACTGAGGAAGAGTCATACGGAAGTACAGTGGGGAGCAGCAGCAGTATAAGACCAGAGCGCCCCGTTCCAGGGCCTGGGTTACCCGGGCTGGAACTGCCTGGCTGAGGAGGGAACTATCCCAGTGCAAAGGCTCTGGGCCACGAGGAGCCCCTGCTGCCACCCGTATGGTTACTCAGACCCTCATAGCCCCATCCATCTGCTCAGCCCTGATCAGGAAGGCAGGCATGTCTTCTTGCCTGGTCCCATGAGACCACTCATAGCTTTGCAAACACTCTCAAGGGAAGTCAAATGTGTGAGGAGAAAAGGAACAAAGAGCACAAATGAGTCGAAAATTAAACAAAGGAAAGGAAGAAAAAACAGAGAAACACCATATGTCATGGGTTAAATCTGAAGTGGCCCCCCAAGCTTCATGCATTTGGAATGCGATTGGATTGTGGAGGCTCACACCTGACTTTCTGTTAGGATCTGGGTCTGGTCAGAAAAGGGGAGTCATCATGGGCACAGCCCAGAAAGGAGGGGCTCTGTGCTGACCCCTCCTTGATGTTCCATGTCCTGGCCAGTAGGAGTTGAGCGGCTTTCCTCTGCCCTTGCACCAGGCCCCACCTGTGCTTCAGCTGCTGAACACAGAATGAAACTTCTGAGCTGCAAGCCAAAATAAACCTGTCCTCTTACAAGCTGTGATGTCAGTCTGGGGAGAGAGCCCAGTGGCACAGCACCTGCCTGGCAAATGTCAGGTCCTGAGTTGGATTCCCTGTACAAGATACACACACACACACACACACACACACACACACACACTGTGGTGTCAAGGGCATTGTGACCTCCCCGCTCCCTATGAGAAAGTGCCTCTGAGAAAGACACCATGAGATGTCCCTCTTACTCGGCTCCACGCTCTGCCTAAGCATGATGTTAGTCCCGACTGGAGGCTGGTGAGATGCTTTACAAACTCAAATTCCTTCATGCTCGTGGGGCACTCCTTTGTTTTACATCTTTCTGGGTTTTTGCTGCATTGAAAATAAAATGCAAACTCCGTGTTCAACCTTAAAAAGTCTTTCCTCCACAACAGAAAAGCTCCAACCACACTGACCTGCTCTTTGTATGTAAAAAGCACCAGGCCTTCTTCCCCAGCTGCTCCATCGGCCTCCATCTTTCTCCTCATCTGCATGAAGCTGGGGCCTTCTTGTCCTTCAGCCTAAGCAGTGCTTCTGCCTAGCCCTCTGTGACCACCACCTCCAACACAGCCAGTGTCCATTCTCCATAACTTTCCTGGGTCTTACTTTTCTGCATAACTCTCAGCACTATTGAGTTCCTTTTTTTTCTATATATTCCCCAATGAATTAATTTTCTATTGTTGCAAAACAAATTACTACAGACTAAGCAACTGAGAAAAACACCCACTTATTAGTTCATAGGAGGTCAAAAGCCTGGGCACAGAGTTGCTGAGTTCTCTGCTCAGGTCTTCACAGGGATAAAATTAAAGCACCGAGCTGCTTCCTTGTCATCTAGATCTTGGGGTCCTCTTCTGTGCTCATGTGATTGTGCAAATAACTCAGTCCATTTTCTGTTATAACACAGTATCACAAACTGGGCAAGTTATAAAGGAAAGAGGTTTATTTGGGCTCCTAGTTCTGGTTCACAGTGAGGAGGTCACTGCAGAAGATGGACTTTTTGCTGACATAGACCCAAGGTTGCACAGAGCATCACATGGCAAGAGACAGGGAATGTGTGTCTCTCTTCCTTCTTGCAAAACCACCAGAATTCAATCATGGAGGCTCCATCCTGACAACCTTATGTAATCATAATCAATTCTTACCTCTAAACACCATTATTCAGTTAAATTACCACACTATCTTACTATCTCACAACGAAGATTAAATTTCAGTGTGCATTCTCAGAGGCGAAATACCACATTTAGACTGTAGCAGGCAGAATTCAGTTCCTTGTGGTCCTAGGGCTAAGGTTTCCATGAACTCCAAAAAGCTATCCCCATCCTCCGGCACATAGCCCCTCCAACTTCAAAACTTGAAGAAGAGAATATTCCTTACATGAATCCTTCTTGCACTTTAAATTTCTTCCAGCAGGAAGTGCTCACCCTCCTAAAGCAATCACATGATCATGTCAGGCAAGGCCACAACAATCACGTTTAAAATCAACATCGCCATGTGACATTACCTGATCATATGTGTGACTTTCTCATTCTCGTTACACAGCCACACCCAAAGGGACAGGGTTAAATGGTGTGTGTCCACCAAGGATGGGAATCTTAGAGCAATTCTTAGAATTCTGCATGCAATCCCCACTTCAGTACAACTCTACAAACCTTGATCATCTCTCAAACCCAAGACCCAAAAAATGCCTCCAACCACACGGAGGTGTAGCTGATATAATACTAATGTTAATAATAATAGCGATGATGATAATAATCAGCAACTGATATTATTACACAGCCTTGTGGAATAACTCAATACAGTTTCTCAGCAGCTAGAGTCGACCAGGTATAGGGGTCTATGGCTAATCCAGTCCCTCCCAGGGATGGAAGGAATCCAAACCCCACATACCAAAATCTAAACAATCTAGCAGTGTCCATAACTGACTCTTGAAAACCTGCAGATTAGAATAGTTTCAGCCACAAAAGATGTTCATTAGATTTCTGTTGTTGTTCATTAATGGAATAGTAAAGCAAGTGAGCTCTTCTGGACACTAGAGATAGAAAGAATTGGGGTGCTTGGAGAGTGGGAGGAGCAAACCAGAACTGTGAGCCAATCAAATGCTTCCTGTCTCCTTTGCTCTGGTCCCACCCACCCGCGTGTGTGCCCAAAGCCCAGCTCACATCCACCATGATGCCCTCCAGGAAGCCTACTCTGAGACCCCAGCCAGGGTTCTCTGCATTGAGATCTACCTACCCCATTTGGCCATTTTTTGAGTTGTTTTTGACATCAGTTCCCTGTCATGGAATAGTAAATTAATTCTAAGTCTGTATTCCAAATCCCCAGTTCAACTCACACTCCGTGAGGACATTTTTGGCTGTCTCAACCTTCTTTGCCCTCCCCTGGTGCACAGTGAGCACATGCTGCTGTATAGGTCCCTCAGGACTGCTGACAGAAACTGAGATCTACAAGCAGGAAAGGCAAGTTAACCTGGACAAAGGTAGACCTAGACAGAGTATGCTGAGGGAGAGTAGTTGGGGAGAAGAGAGGAACCTACCAGTCTTGTGCAGGCAGCAGGCACCTAGACTGAGGACTCGAGTGCCTATGCAAAGGTGACAACAGAGCCAGAAGGTCAAGGAAGGCATGGAAAAGGAGAGAAAGGAGGAGCAACCAGACCAGAAGGTGATGCTGATCAATGCCAGTCTCCATTGGAGCATGTGAGCATCCTCATCCAACCTAGCTTGCATCCCTGTAGCTACAAGTTACCTGCTTTGTTGAAAGCTGCCTAAAGAGTCATAGTGCTCAGCACCCTTCTCCCTTCTCCTCCATCCTGGTGTGGTGGTAGCCAGTATTGGCACAGATGAGAAGATGCAGACTGATGGCAGGGAAGATGTCTTTTGCCCTGAACATCCAAAGGTACTAAAAGAGTATAGTCTGAGAGCACATAGAGTAAAAGATGACCACCACCCACAAGCAAAACCATCACTAACACGGAGTTCTACTTGGGTGAGTGAACAGAGATTTCCATGCCAAGTGTTGCAGAAAGATACTTACTACATCTAAAATAGACCAGAAACTTTCTATGCCCTTTGCCCCACGTGAGCTCCCCACCAAGGAGACTGGCATTCCCAAGAAAGCAGAGGGCAGCCTCAAACATAATGAGCAGGAGGGCAGTGAGGCCTGGGAGCAAAAGAAGCTGGGATTATTCACTGGGGAAAGACAGGCAGGCAGGATTTTATACAATCTTCAGGTATCAGAAGAGTTCTTAGGCAGTGCAGGCTAAGTCTTGGCAGTGGCTACTGAGGATAGAATAAGAAAAGGAGCTTAATCCCCAGCATAAGGGATTTAGGATAGCTATGGGGGAGAATTTCCTGATGGTGAAAGTTGTTAAAAGTTGCAATGAATGGTCTCGAGAGAGATTCAGGACTGCTCTGGAAGCTTTTACAAGTAGAAGAGATTATCCTCTGGCAGGGGCAGCTTATCTTTAATCCTGCCTGAAGGCAGGGGAATGGACACAATGACCTCAGGGTCTCCTTCAGACTTGTAAAGCAGGCCTTCCCATCAGCAGGCCAGGCAGTGCTTTAAGGAAGGCCCAGAGTGTTCCCAGAAATAAGAAGAAGCTAGACCATGGGAGATGGCCTTTTCTTTTTCTCCTTTTAGCCACAGCGACCTTGTAGCCATGGCCAAGCTCCTCTGTAATCTCAGATCTAATGAAGGGCACCTTAGACAAGAAAGCCAAGAGTAGTCACAGATCAGACCACAGACAGAGTTCTTCTAGTTCTGCAACATACTTCGGATGCCGGGGCCATGACTGTAGTCTTCTCCAAGGAGCACTCTGCATTTAACAGTTCATGTGACCCACCACGCAGTAGTAACAGGAAATCTAAGGGCGTTCTCTGCCTGCTTCCAAGATGGCCAAGAGAGTCCTGCAGACCCTGGTGTTCCCTGTATTGAGTTTCTACTTTCTAATAGGTGACAAGAAACTTTTGAAACACTAGCTTGCTTCCAGGGACTCACGACAAGGCAAGAAAAGAAAGGTGCCTGACTGCCTCCCATGAGAGAAGTCATGAGCACCAAGGTTTGATGAGAAGCCTTAGCAAGTATGTAGAGCACGGCTGCAAGTCTTAGAAGGCTCCTGGATCTGCGCAGGGCTGGCAGAATGGGAAGATGTAGGCAGACAGAAGTCTGGAGACCCCTGAAGCATTTTCAGAGGTGTTGTCTGTCATGAAAAGGACTCCACGAGCCACAATTAACTCAATATTTTCAGTAACCCAGAAAACCAAGGGATGACATTTGATTCTCTGGAAACAGAAGTCAGTTCTGAGCAGCATTCAAAGCTACAGGTAAATTTGGAAATGGACACATCCAGGGCCAGTAAGTTGGCTTAGCAGACTAAGCGCCTGCTTACACAAGCCCAGAGACTGGATTGGACACACCTTTGATTTTCAAGACTGTCTCTTACTTAACCCCTTACCTCATAGGTTCACTGAGTCTGGAGAGATTTGTCCTGCTGTTTCTTAAAATACAGAAGGGGTCCTTCTAGTGCCCTTTCCTTGTCCAGGGTCTTGGGGCTAAGGCCCCCCTTCAAGGACAGCTTTCCTTCTGGAGGGCTAATATCCCAGCCTTCTGGCCATTTCTACCCAGACTGTACCAACTTTAGTCAGCACAGGTCTGGCCTGGAGAAATGAGGGTGAATCTGTAAGACTAAGCAGTATGGCAATAGACTCCTCTGTCCATTACATATCCTCGAAAATAGCCAGAAACTTGTTGCAAAAACATATTAAACATGCAATCAGCAGCATTCTCGTGCCCAAATAAAGCTATTTTCATTTCATAAAGCAAGAGAGCAAGTCAAGTCATTAGGGAAATAGAAATGGGGAATTTAAATGCCTAATTGGAAGCTCTATTGCACTTGCCAAGTACCTCTGGTTTTTCTAAAAATTCAAGGGAAACACATTGAGCTTATAATTGCAGATAGATCAATGCCATGTTCCTTCCTGCATTAGCACTAAAGGAAAGGCTCTTCCTGTGGGCTCACTCCAGCCCTGCCATACTGTGGAAACAGCAATGATCCCAGAAGAAAGCACAGGGCTCCTGGATCAGGAAATATCAAGCTGAAGCAAAGGCCTTTCTCTTTGTCCTCAAGGCAAAAATCTACATCCATAGCGCATTTCTGACTTACTTAGTCTAACTCCTGCACTTGCATTTAAAAGACGGATGTGTTTGATTTATTTATCGGCCAGTTTCTATATGCGTGATACAATGCAAGGTTGAACCGTTACTTCCAGCCTCCGTGACTTCACCTGTGAAATGCAATGCAAAAGATTAGCCTCAACATTTAGGCCCAAGATTCCACAAAAGGGCCTGAGGAACTTCTCACAGGAGGGACACACCTAGAGGCTGGACCTTAAGTGGAAGTAGGTCCCTAATTGCATTAGAAATAAAAGCACAGGCCTGTAGTGGACAAATTGTGTCCGGCCCCTTGTGGTCATTTGAGCAACACTACGTAGCTGAGCACCCACTTACCTACCTATCCTTTAGCTCTGCCTGTTGGCAACACCATATGATACGAAGCTCCCCTTGCTGCCAGTTTAAGAAACGATTGGATCAGCAAGGCAGTAAGGGCTGGTCTGTGAAGACCATAATTTAGGTTTACCAAAGACTATAACCCAGTTAGGATATACCAATTCCAGATACCTGGAAAAATAGAATGATGTGGAAGGAAGAAAAAAATCCTCCAAAGTTACAGAGAGAGGGGTAAATAGGTAGTCGTGTTTGCTAAACTAGTTATTACTGAACAGTTTGCCTTCTGACCCCACGTATTTTTAAAGCATCCAGTTAAGGAGCATTTATTAAAATGTTTTCAAGTTGTCCTTTGAAAGAAGAGACGCTGACAGGCCGCTCAGTATACTGTGAAGGTGGGTTCCATACTATTATCCCTACTGCAAAGATAGGGAGACAACAGTATAATGGATTACCTTAATTTCCTAGAGACATGCAGTGAATTCATTACTGGGAGGGGGAAAAGAAAGAGAAAAAGAAAATCAGATTAAAGGGTCCCCAAGCCTGGGCTGCTTTGCCAAGACAGACAACCAATTTGAGGTAAAGAGAAACAAGCACCCAGCCTTAGAAGGTACTGCTCCAAACAAAGCCTCCGTCCTCACCAATACAGACAGGCTTGCGAGCTGTGAAACAGAAAGTACAGCAGAAGCAAATTCACCACGCACAAAACCGCCATGGCTCCCAATCTGCCGTTCACTGAAGACTGGGAGAGGAGGAGAAAATAATCCAGCTCCTAATTTAGTTCAGGAGCTTGTTTTCTTACACTGACAAATCTTTCTAAAAATGATTTTCTGATTAGAGTCTAAGGGCTGCAGCCCAAACTCTGCGAGATTGTTGTGCCGTCAGCATGTTAATGGTGTTCCTTAGCAACTCTCCCCTCCACTTTTAGGAAGAAATGACACCTCTGCCAGGAACATGAAGCTAGAGGAGCCCAGGCACCGCCAGTGAGTCACGGCTGGGACAGCAGCAGCTGAGACTGGTGGGAGGCCCGAGCTCACTGGTGGCAGGAGCAGGCCTTGTGACACAGAGGCAGGCACTGCCTGTGCAGGGACTCTGAAGCCTAAGAGCTGCCACCTTGTCTCCAAATCTCTTTACTATGTGCTGCCATCATGTGCAATTGCATAAATTGAAATGTAAAAGGCACACTAGCAATCTCCTAGGGTTAACTTGGCATTACAGCCTGCACGGCTCTTTCCTTCATGACAGAGTGATCCCAACACGTTCATAGAATCAATCTTTTCCTCATCAGACCTAAAGATATAAGAAACAGTAAAGAGCAGTCAAGTCAGTGAAGAAGAAGGAAAAGGGTTTTCTGAGCTGATTTTATTTTCTTGGTCATAAATGGAAAACACTGTTTGGAATTTTCAGGTTGGAGGAAAGAAGTTAAAATTATGATTTTATTCATCCATCAATACACTGCTCTCTTACACACTGATAGTAAGCCGGGTCTTGTCCCTTGGGATTTCAGACTTCCCATCTTTCAGCCATAAATGCTAAAGCTGAAAGGACCATCAACTTCAACGATCATTTTCCAGTTGAGGAAACTGAGGCCTCATCAATTTGACTTCCCTGAGGTCAAGATTCAGAGTATGAATCCAAATATTTCCACAATGACTAATTCTCTGGCCAGATGCTTTAAAGCTAGACTTGATTAGTCTCATTTGGAGAAGGGAAGAAGTGAGATTCAATTTGCCAATATTCACATTCTTGGAGGAAATGATATTCTTCCTAAGCCAAACATATTGGTAAATTCTCTAATTTAGTCTGATGATGTCTCACTTTACATGATAAATGTTTCTTAAAAGTTGCATGCAAATCAAATTTGTAAATTGAATTACTTTTTAAAAGCACAAGACAGATTGCTTTGTAAAGGAACCCTGGGCTGAACATGAGAAATATTTCTGCAATTTAAATAATAACTACCTCCATAATTTATCTCTTCTGTAAATTCATAATTTAATATTCTTTGGTTTTGTTTAGCATCACTTGTTTAAAACAAGAAAGATCTATATCCATACTGCCAAATGTCACCAAGAAGTCTGTAGTACATTAATAATAGCTAATACTTTCTTACTACATAGTGTTGAGAACTAATAAGGAGTGGTATTGGTATTCCCATTTGAGGGATAAGAAAAATCAAGGCATAAAATAAGGATTGAGTCAAGATTTTGGAAAAGGTACTACAGAATGCATAGAGTTCTGCTATGATTTGGCTATGATTTGAGTATATCTCCTGAAGATTCACATATTGAAATTGAATCTTTGGTATGAGATTCAAAGAGGCTATGAGCTTATGCCAGCAGGGAGTTTAGGGTTAGGCTCTTTGGGAGGTGATTGGGATTAGATTAAACCAAGAGGTGAAGCCTCTATGATTGAATAGGGGCTAGAGACCAGAAGACACACGGGCATACATATCCCTGTGTCTTACCATGTAATGCCCTGAACTGCCCAAAGAGTTTGCTAGCAAGAAGACTATCACCAGATGAAGAATTTTATGGTTTGTGTCTAGATGCCCCTCTCAGAGCCTCATGGGAGTGGAATTTTCATAGGTATCTGAATCTAGAGTTTTTATTTGATTCATGGGCCAATGCTGGGATTTTGGGTGTGAGTGCTACACCTGCCCTATGGCGAGTAGCCTGTGTACAAGACAAAGGACCAAAAGAGTCTTGTCTCTCCCTTGCTTTTTCTGTCTCCTGCCTGCCATGAGTTGCTCTCATCTAGGAAGCTACCCTGCCTTGAAGGCAGCTGGGTATGGACTAAACCCTCTATAAACTGTAAGCCAAATAACCCTCTCCTCCTTCAACCTTTAACTTGAGTGTCAAGCATTTTGCCTCGGCAATGAGAAAAGCAAGACACAGGCCTTCAAACTCAGCCCAGAGGTATGACTTCAAATAAATATCTTTTCTTTATTAGTTAACTTGCCTCAGGTGTAATGTAATAATAATTTGAAATAAACTAATGCAGCTTCCTTCCAAATTCTGAGGCCTGAAGAATTCCCCACAGAACACTGTCATGGAAAATATTATAGACGGAAAAAGTTAGTCAGAAGTAGAACATGCCTGCAGTCCCAACTACTTGGGAGGCTGAAGTAAGAAGTTATCTTGAGCCCATTAGACTGAGACCGCCTGGACTACATAGAGAGAACTTGTCTTACAAAAAAAAGAAAAATTGATAAGATTGGACTAGGAGCCCTGCTCTGTCATTTCCTATCTGTATAACTTAAAAACATATTGATTGACTCCCAGGTCTCAGCTTCTTTGTCTAGAAAATAAAAGTGACTACCTTAAATGGAGGTACTTGGAGCTTTCCTGGCACATAATAAATCCTTGATAAATATTTTATGAACTTAATAGAAAAGTGCCTCTCACATTGTGAGACAAATAATAAGAACTTGAATATAAATGCCATCTCTCACCACCAACCCACACTTACACATTTCATAGAAAAAAATGAGTTCACCTAAACCAGAGCTGAACAGAAGATGAGAAAGTGAGAAAGGCAAGCGACACACAGAAGGAGACACACGGAGGGCAGGAACATATCTTAGTGGATTCTTGAAAGGGAAGAAGGTTTCCAAAATCTGAAGTCAAACAAGCAAAGAAAAGAAAGAAAAAATGCAATACATTAAGCTTCAGGGTAAAAGTAAAAGAGAATGAAAGTATCATAGATCTTTCTGGATTTCATCAGGTTCACTCAATCATTAAATCTGCATTTCGAAATATTTATATTTCCCAAAAACCTAGAGCCTTGGCACACAGGGAGAATGAAAAGAGCAAGGGACAGGGTCCAATTCATCATCAAAGAGCTGTCACATTGACAACTAGAAGAATTGGAAAGTTACAAAGTACCAGCACCAAACAGCATCAATCACCCAACGATGGTAAATAAATTAATCAAAAATCATTGGGTACCAAAAGGTCTCAGGGAAAAATAAAAGGCAGAAGAGAAAAATGATTAGGACTAGCAGGCAAGCAAAATAATAGAGCCTGACCCTGTTAAAGCAGAAGCCATGTACCCTGGCATATTGCCAGCAACCCTGTCTTTAATGTCTCACACACCAGGCCCCTAAGCAAGTGCCAAGAACAAGTGGTTGTAAAGCAGCTGTAGATAGCACCAGCCCATCCACACTGCATGGATGATCATCTAGTATCCCATCCATTAACTCTAGAGAAAGAAGCAGCATTATCCTTGACAGGAAGCTCATCCTGACCATCACTTTGCTCGAAATCATCCCTTGACCTACTTCAAAGCTGCATTATCTGGGTGTTTGAGGTAAATTCCCCAACTCCCCATCTGATGTTCTAGGGACCATTTACCATGAGTGCCAGGCCTTGGTGAAATATACAATCTCCTATGGCATCAAGAGTCCTCCTGACCTTGAATTATGAGCACAAGCAATGACCATCCTCAACCTGGCCTCTTGACCCAGTTAGTGAACTCATTAATTAATTGGTAAAAAGGTTATTACAGAGGTTATTAATCAATTGTCAGCTTCTTCACTCTTTTTTTTCAGTGAGGATTCACCAATGTGTAGCCCTGGGTTTGCATAGGACAGTGACTCATGGAGCGAAGCTGTACATTAAAAGGATTTCCCACCTGGGTTTTCTACGCATCAATGGACACAGGTTGTGAACACTCCAGCAAAGATCAACACGTACTATGTGTGAATGCAAGGCTTAATTGCCAACTTGATTGGCTTGGGAGCCACCTAGGGGATTATTAAGATACACTAGCTGGCTCTTGGAGGTGTGACCTTAGAGTCTATATCTAGTCCCTGGCCCTTTCCCCATCCACCATGATTTCCTGCCTTGGAGCCAAGCAGCCCTGAACTGAAACATCTAAAACCTTGAGAAAAAGAAAGCACTTCCTGCTTCAAAGTGTGTATGCCTTGTATTTTGATCCTAGCAATGGAAAGCTGACCAATGCACTATGGCTTGAGCTTCGCCTTAAAAAAAATTAAATCTGTTTTTCAAATGCTAACTCAAACACCTTGTATCATTGATCTATGAAAGATAATGTTTCATTAAATTCCACTTAACAAACCCAGTGAACACCCACAGAAATGACATAAGAGCAAATAAAGCCAGGTCTATGTACTCTGAGCTCAAACTAGTTAGAGAGACAGACACCATCACAGACCACAGACCCACCCGGACCATGACCATGGCAACCCCACGGAGACATAAAGCACAGCAGGACTAATATCAGAACTCTCAGATGAGATAAAGAGAAAGGGGACCTGACTTGGGATCTAGTTAGAACTTGGACAAAGGACATTTAAGGAACAGAGATCAGCTTGGAAAAACACACAGAAGTGGGCAAATGCAGGGTAGATTTTGGTGCAGATGGGGACAACTTCTCTTACTGGGTAGAGATAATAAGATTAGGAGTGAAGAATAGTGAAAATAAGCCTGACTGAGTCTTGTTAATATGAAAGCCTCCCCCCAGCCTGAAATATTCCATCTGTGTGCATGACACTCTCTAGATATCCAGGGAGATCACACAAAGTGAGCTGACACAGAGCCAGGAAACTTCTGCAAGTGTTTCCTCTAATGGCCAGTAGGTGTGACCATTCAAATATGGGCCCAGCCAGCATAGCTGAGATCCAGCAAGAGAAAATGCACAAATGATATATGGTCTCAAACAGGTTATGTACACATCATGTGCATCCAACCAGGTAATAGGTAGGTAGCTGCCAAGCAGACAATGCCTATGGGTAAGTTTTGAAAAATGAGACAGTGTATGCCATAGCTGATTAAATGAGTGAACCAGACTCACAAGGATGCATGCAGAAAGAACTGAACTCTTGACTTGGGAATGTCTTTCAAACTTATTCTGTGGAGCAATTGCTCTCTGGTCTTGAATGATACTCAACAAGCATTCTAGCATTTTGTCAACTCTAGGATTAAGGGCAAATAAACTCTTTTGAGGGGTGCAAAACATTACCAGTCAACATGGGCCCACTGACTGGCCAGTCTCGATGTGGATTATTTCACTGTGCTCTCTCCTCCACCACTCAACAGCTCTGCTTGTGACTTCATAATGAGTGGAGACCGAGGAAGCAGAAAAGGGGTCTAGTAAAGAACTTCTGTAGTGTGACACAGCACCAATGCTCTTAGGAAATGAGAAATGTGAAAAGAAACATGAAAAATCTTCCTTTTTTTTGGAAACTCTCAACCACTCCCCTCTCCTGTGACCCTTCCTGGGGAACTGGGCTCTGTAAATCTTTCACTCTCATAGCTTCCCTCTGCTCTGCAGCAAATGCACATGTTGGGCCTGTTTATATCCCTGGAGGACTGGCTATTCGCACAGCCATTCAAATGCCTTCCTCTCCACTACCTCTGCCCAGACTGACCGAGAGTCCAGTCTATGAGACTCCAAAGGGATCCATACTTATAGTCTCTTTTCTATCTCTTTCCTTTATACCCTGGAGGTGGGTGATGAGCTAATGCTGATGGGTTGAGGTCACCCCCTCTTCACACATTTGCAACATTATCATAACTCATACATCTTGCTGCTGGTCGGCTTTGAACCACCAGTGGTACATGTGTGTACCACATGGGACAGACATGCATGCACCACTGGTGAGTCAAGCTGGTAGGAAGTATTTCTTTTTAGACAGCATAGCATGTCACTCTAAAATGGGAGGGCACCCAGCATATATTTTTCTCACACTTTGCACATCTACTGAAATTTCAAGCAGCCATAAAAATGGGATTGTATCCTTATAAGAATCAGCACAAGATGCTATCAGATCATGGCCTTTCCTTACAGCCTTATTTAACCTTAATTATCCAACTATATAAACTTAGCTCTCTTTCCCATCTTGCAAGATGGCAGGTTAAAAAAAAAAAAGCCAGATGCTAAAGAGAAGAAACCCAAAGCCAAGAAGGCTTCTGCCGATGGTACTGGTTAAAAGGGTAAGGTGAAGAAGGCAAAAAAAGTCCAAGAAGGGGCAGTCCCACTCTAGTCAAAATCCTGTCCTGTTTAGAGGAATTGGTAGATACTCCCAATCTGCTATGTATTCCAGAAAGGCTTTGTACAAGAGAAAGTACACAGCTGCTACATCAAAGGTTAAGAAGAAAAAGGAGAAAGCTCCTACTATGATCACAAAACTGGTCAGTGGGGACAAGAATGGAGGTACCTGGGTGGCTAAGCTTCAAAAAATGCCTAGATGCCTAGAGACTACCCTACTCAAGATGTGCCCCAAAAGCTCTGGAGCCATGGCAAGAAACTCTTCAGTCAGCATGTGAGGAAACTTTGAGTTAACATCTCTCCTGGCACCATCTTGATCATCCTCACCGGGCATCACAGAGGCAAGAGAGTGGTCTTCCTGAAGCACTTGGCCAGTGTTGCTACTTGTGACTGGGCCTCTTAGCCTTAATCGTGTTCCTCTATGAAGAACACACCAGAAATCTGTCATTGCCACCTCTACAAAAATTGATATCAGCAAAATGAAAATCCCCAAACACCTCAGTGATACTTACTTCAAGAAGAAGAAGTTGCAGAAACCCAGACACCAGGAGGGCAAGATCTTCGACACTGAGAAGGAGAGATAACAGATTTCAGAGCAGCACAAGGTGGATCAGAAAATGGTGGACTCACAGATTTTAGCAAAACTCAAAACTATTCCTCAGCTCCGGGGCTACCTGTGATCTGATTTTGCTCTGACAAATGGAATTTATGCTCATAAGTTAGTGTTCTAAATTTCTTACTAAGAACCTAATTAAATAACAGATAGATTTTTAAAAAATTATCCAACTATAGACCCTATTTCCATGTAGAGTAACTTTGGGAGTTACTTATAAGTTTGGAGGAAACAATTTCTTAGCACTTTCTAACTTCTCCGTGGGTTTATTTGGCTCCTGGGCAAACAGTGATTCAGGGGTCCAGGCTACTCTTTAATGACTCTACCTCATTAGGATATTGAGGTTCTCCTTCAAGGTCGTCCACTAGCTGTCAGATGGGAGCAGGGCATGGAAATCTCATGAATACTTATCTAACCTGAGACACATTACTTATGCCCTCATTTAATTGACCAGAACCAATCATATACTGAACCTAAATCAAGGGAGGTTGGGAAAAGTAGGAATCACACAGAAACCCTAGTAGCCCCAAATTTATACTGTTCCTAGACACATTCTGCTCTGAGGACAAGGGTGTTTATTTTGTTTACTCCCGTACTGAAATCCATCCTTCCTTCCCTAAAGCCTTGGTTGTCTCCATGTTGTGATCTGATAAGGATGAATCTTATATTTCTAGTCATAAGCAGTATGGCACTAAGGTTAAGAACACACACTCTGAAGTCAGAAGGGCAGGATTGGAACCTCAGTTCCACCGCTTGTTAGTGAAGTCATTTATCCTTGCTCATCTGTATCACAGAGAGAGTAAGAGAACTGACCTTAAAGTGTGTGATAAGTCCATAACAATGTAAGCTGAGCATCCATTACCTGAAATGCTTAGGACCAGAACTGTTGTAGATTCAGAGTTATTTTCAGAATTTTAGATAGATTAGATAGATAGATGATAGATAGATAGATAGATAGATAGATAGATAGATAGATAGATAGATAGATATTTTGTGTATAAGTTTCAAAGTCTAAGCATGAAATCCATCCATGTTTCATATAAACCTTAAGCACACAGTGTGAAGGTAAATTATATTATTACTGGTTCTGCATCTTGACTGTGACCCATCACATGAGTCAGTTATGGAATTTCCCACTTAGGACACTATATAAGCACTCAAAATGTTTCAGATTTGGGAGCATTTGGGGTTTTGGCTTTACATAGAAAGGTTGCTCAATCCATATCTTTGCAAGATTTAGGGCTGGCTTATGGCCTTTCTTATACAAGTGTTTGCCATTCATATCACTTCGTTGTTATCCTCCACACCAAAACCTGTGTCCTTTCAGTTAGTTGTGCTTGGCTATTCAGAACTCTGTGTAAGAGAACCCCACTGAGAGATGCCAGTGCACTGCAGCTCATTACTTTGTGGAAGAGAACATACCCCACCACTGCTAAGATTCCGGGTAATTTTTCCAAATCAACTTTCTAAGATGACACATGGTTATAATAAAACCTGTGTTCACAGTGACAGTCTGGACTGTTATGAACACTCCATGCTTCAATGGTTCAGCGGCCTTCAGCTCTCTGAAGAAGGAACTGTGTCCTAAGGCTAGAAGTTATTTAGTTCCCCTGCCTGACATTCTAGCTTCTGGCCTTCTAGAAACAGAGATGCCGCTGTCGCTATGGCAGGACGTGACAAATGATGCAAAGGGAGTGTGATGGTACAGCCATCCATCCACCGTCAGAGGCCAGGACCACAAGGGGGTAGAAATCCGAGAGGGAAATTTTTAATTGGATAGCTTTAAAGCCTTCCCAGAGGCGCTCCAGAGGGAAATAACGTTCTGCCTTTCCCAAGAGGCAGTGTGCACTGAAGGCCTTAGGAGGAATCGGTCAGGGAACAGACAGAACTGAGGGGCAGGGAGAACTGCCTGAGAGGCAGTAGTGGGAAGAAAAACAAGAATGCCAGGGACAATCCTCGCAAAAGCAGCTGTGGGATATAGTCAGCAAGAGAATTAGGTCTTTTTATAAGATCTGACATAGGTCTCTTAACACTCAGCGTTGCCACAACGTGTAAAATTAGAATGAGAGCATCTTACTTTCCTAATGGCAGGGTTTATTCTTAAGGACCCTCCAGAATTTAAGACTATAAGGTTCTTTAAATATCCGATGCCCTTTTTTCCCTTCAACTGTCTTTGCCTTTGATGTAGAGTTGTTTATTGGATGAATGTGAAATGTGAAATTTCAGTCTAGATTTAGTCTCATTCACAAAGATGTAAATAGAGATGAGCATAAGAACACATTTCATAAAATCCCTTTGTGCAAATTACCTCTGTCTGGAGCTCGGGCTCTACCATTACACACGCATATCACCGTGCCGTGAACTTCCAGTGGGCAGACAGGACTTTCCCAAGAAGGGCCTGACAGATGCCACAGAGCCCTGATGCTTTAGTTCTCTCTGGACAACAGTCTTTCTTCAAAGGATTAGCACTTTAACTCCAACATGAAAGCTACAAAATTCACATCAAAGCAGCAGTGTGAGGTTCTGCTTCTGCTCAAGACAGAGCAAGAGGAATCTTTTTCTCCTACTTAAAAGGAAACAAAGCAAGTAGTAAACATGAAGTGCTTGTTTGCAGCGTGTCCATCAATAAAGGACGCAGATCTGAGAGAGCAGGAGTAATGAGAAGAGCCTTCAGATTGCCCCAGCTTACTACCTTGAGTCTCCAGGTCACGACCCTAATGAACAAAGCCTGGCCAAGTAGGTGGAGTTGAAAACTCCAGGTGACTTATGCTTTACTCTTACCAAAGTTTCTACCATAACAAAGTGGTATGATATCACTTGAGGGTAAGCTGTGATAAATTAAAGATGTGTTACATAAACTTTAAGGAAACCACTAAAATAATTAAACAGGAGTTATAGGAATAAGGGGAAAGGGAGATAAAATAAATTTTACATAATTCACAAAAGATAGGAAAAAGAAGAAAAGGAGACTAAAAATAAATGGAACAAATGGAAAACAAATACTAAGAAGATAAACTTAATTAACAAATAATCTCATTAAGTGGGAGTCATGTAAACATTCACATTTAGCACACAGATTACCCAAGCCAACCAAAGTCTAATGATGTATAAAAATAATTATGCATCACAGCCAAGTGGGACTTATTCAGAGATGTAAGACTGACTCAACATTCAAATATCAAGCAATGTAACATGTCATATCAGCATGATAAAAAAAAATATGCAATATGAAAAGATGCAGAAAAGACATTTGAAAAAACATGATACTTCTTCATTTATGACAAAAATGAATAAGTCACTCAGTAAGGTAGAAATGGAGAATTGCATAAACTTGATAAACAACATCTACAGAAAACCCATAGCTAAAATCATACCTAATAGCGAAACACTAACTATAGGGAAAGGAAATTAAATTAACAATCACTGGAGTTAGAGGCAGATGGAGTGGAAGGAGACTGACAGCCAAGGATCTTGGGGCAGACAGAACTGCTCTACATCTTGATGATGGAAATGAATATGTGAAACTACACACAGGACATTGCATTAACCAAACACACACGGACACACACATACAGAGAGAGAGAGAGAGAGAGAGAGAGAGAGAGAGAGAGAGAGAGAAGGGTGGGAGAGAGGGAGGAAGGGAGGGAGGGAGAGAATAAGTACAAGAGAAACTTGTAGAGCATGAACAAATTTGATGAATTATGTCAGCATCAGTATCTGCTTGTGATGTTGTCACGCAGTTACACCAGATTTTATTAAGGGAAATTGGATAAAGGGGCACAAAATCTGCATCACTCCTGGCAACACTGTGTATGTGACTCTGATTATCTCAAAATAAACATATTTTTATGGCCGAGATTTTGAAATTTGATTCTAAAAATCTAACACCAAACTTACACTTTCGATGTACCCTTCAAAGGTCACAGCGAGTCTCACCTCTTACAGAACGCTTGTTATGAGCCCTCCTCGCTGCCACTGCACATTCAGCCTACTATGTCACAGTGTCTCCATCACCCAGTGGAACGTGAGCATCTTGAGACCAGGAGCCCTGGCATCAGGACAACTCAGGTACATGAGCCCAAGCAGCCCCAATTAACATACTGATTGCTTTGCCCACGGGTCTCCTGAAGAGACATCTCCCTGTGAGGTTACTTTGCACTCTGATAACAAAAAGAAAGAAGGAAATCTCATGCACCTTTGGCCTTCACCTCTCTATTTCTAATCAGAGCATGCTTCAGAAGTTCTGCATACTTGCTAGCTTAGAACTCCCTGGAGCTGCATTCAGTATAGCACACACTGGGCAAAACCAGGGTCTGTCTCAGTCTGCTCTATCATTCATGTATCTCAGGGCCTCAGCTGCCTTGTAGAAAACCATGCACTGCCCCGGTACCCATGAACTCCTTCCTTACTTAAGTGGGTAACCCAAAGCCAGGAGTTCATGTGGTTAGTATTAGGTCATTCTTACTTTTTTCCTTGTTAGGTTCTTTGTGTTTGGACTTTACTCAAGAGAAGAGATCCTGAGAAGAGAAAGGGCAGGCCTCTACCTCATGCCCCCTTGTTAGACGGGGATTCATCGCAAGTTTTCCATATTCTTCTGCAGATGTTTTGTGATCAAGTTCTCTATCATTTGGTTTAAGGTAATTTCTTCTGTACCTCACATTCCAACCAACTGGTTAAAAAAAAGAAAACAGTCAATAGGCTGACAGCCTCAGAAGTAGATAAAGATATTAGCAGGAGGCCTGCTGTTTCCAACGAGCATGAGACAAATAATGATCAATAGTTTTTATCTCCTAATGACTAGATGGTGATTGGGTAGCCTCCAGCTAAGAACTTCACTTGATGGCTCCAGTGTTGTTTTCAGGATAGAGGAGAAGCCAATTTTTATGAGGCTTCAGGAGAACTGTACCCATCCAAAACACCTGGATCCCAGGAACTATGATTCTAGCAGGCAAACTGAGCTGCACTAATTCTCTCTGTCTCTTGTAATCACCAAGTTCTTCTTCCAAAGAACTGCACCCTCCATTCTGGAAGCCTTTGCCAGGCCAAGAATCACCTCATATATTTCAAACTTTGAGAAGGGACTATGGCCCATGAGGACTATTTGCACCCCATCATGTCCCCCTCAGAATCTTTAAGAAGGTCCCTGACGCCATTCCTGAGCATTTCAAATTCTGTGTCTTTCAAGCCACCCAAACTCAGCCTACCTCCTTTTTTAAATAATTTTATTGAGAAACAAATAGCAATAGACAGTTTCAAAACCAATTAGTAGGACAGTTTCAATAATTAATACATTGCATATTGTTGTCTTCATAGTGGTTATTCATTGTACAAGATGTGGACCTGATAGCCTGTTTACAACACTATTAGAACAAATTTTTCTATTCAGAGAAAGTAGCTGTATATCTATCCTATTTTGAATATACAGATACAAAATGGTCTTTCATTTGTATCCCCTCTTTATGCTTAGTTTTGTCAGAGAAGGGTATTCCATTCTCATCTAAATATTATAGGTGTGGGAATTCAGCAAAATATTCCAATATAGTCCAGTAGTCCATAATAGTGGGTTTTCCATAGGATTGGCAATGTCAGAAGTCACTGCCTTGAGCCTTTTAAAGTTCAGCCTATTAATATGGCTTTATTTTTTATACCTCATTTTTATACTTTTCTGCTGGATGGTTAAGACCAAGATAAAGCAAGACCTATATAACAAGAAATGTAACTTTTGTATCTGACAAGGTCAGTCAAATCCCCTCAGGATTTACCCTGAAACCCTGTACCGCAGTTTGTAGATCCTTTGTCAGTGTCAGCCATGTGGATGAGTCACAGCCATTGCTTGACCAATTTGCTCTCTGAGAAAGCCTGAGAGAATTTTTTTCTCTCCATGTGTCTCTCCTTAAGCACACTCTACATCATCAAAATCTTTTACTCTCAGATCTGGTACAAGACAAGGACACTCCTATTCAATATAGTTCTTGGAATCATTAGCTACTTCCTTCTTTATCAATGCACTTCCCATGCGCATCAGGCAAGATACACAGCATACCTGCACTCCACTTCATTAATGAATTAATTGCTTCTTCCTTCCCCTTGCTGAATTGGCTGCCTCCAGCTGACACACTTTACCTACTTCTCTGTATCAATCATTTTCAGAAATTTTCACTTAAAGGCATCACCAGGTAGCATGACAGCAAACTGCAATCTTTTGGTAATGCATTTCCTCTGTGCTCTCCCATTTACTGACACTGTAGCAGAAAATGCCCTCCACCCCAGCCCATATGCTTTAGTTTTTTAGTTGCCCAGGTAATAGTTCCTGTTCCAGTTCTGATTGCTTCTTTCTCTTAGAAATGATTGGTCACTATAATGCACAGCTGGTTACTATGATGCACATTGTAAAAACCTTTCTCCAATTACAAGCCATTCTGCCTCTGTACTTCCTCCTTGCTTATCTCACTGAGGCCCTGGACCACCAGAGACCAGGGACTGATATTCAGGGAATGATCCCAATCAGTGCTCACTGACGTCAATGTACATAAACCTGCCGACAAATCCTGGGTGTCATTTTGGTGTTTCTGTTTTCAATGCAACAAAAACTCCTTGATGCTGTTTTTCTTGGAAACCACACTACTAGCAAATTGGCTATGTTCTCTGTAGGGTCGGGGACAATTTCCCTACAACAGACAAGCCCATGTTCCCTGGATTGCAGAGGAGATGGCAGACATTGGTCATGTTTGTAAGTGAACAGCTGCCTCAAGGCAGTCATAGGAAAGCTTTTTCCATGGTGCAAGTGTCATGTTAATTCTCAGGGACACTAATGGGCCCTGCAGTCTTCTTCTCAAGGAATTCCATGGCTAAATGAGCATGGTATGCGTTAAATAAGAAAATTCAGGAAAAAGTTTTTGTTTTATTTCCAGAAATCATAAAGCCTTCTACATAATCGGATTTGAAGCCTTCCCCCAGAGGGAGTTAGATGAGGTGTGACTTCCAAATGACATGGTCTTGGAGCCTTCCATGCTGAGTATCTCACGAAGATATGCAATCTCACAAAGTGCTCTGTGGAAAACATGTCCCTGAAACATTAAACAGAAGCACGGGCTCCCGTCGGCCCTCTGGAGGAGAGCCTGCCCTTTCTGTAGCCTCATTTTAGAAAATCACAGGGCCACTTTTCTTCACCTAATTCTCACCTAGTCTCAGAGCATCAGATCAGTACATGAGGAAAAAACAAAAACAATAAAAGTCAAAGCTACTGGTAAGCACAGAAATCAAAATTACCCTATAATGAAGTTATAACATAAAACATCTTGCAAGAAGTACCCAAAAGGAAAAAAAAAAATGCAACTAAAAAACAAACTGTAGCCTTACCACCTGCTCAGCAATCAATACCATCACCCTGTCTATGGGTGTGGTTTGCAAGTAGCCCTTTCCAGGCTGTATCAGGGGCAAGTAAAGTATGGGAGGATTGTATTGAATTACTCACCAGCCCAAACTAGGATTCTGAGCACGTGCCTAGGAAAACAGGGGTTGGGTGCCCCATGCTGCAAGCAAATGTAATCACTCCATCCAATTAGACCCAGAAGCCAGTCATAGGGCTAACAGAATCCTTTTTGCAACTGAAGAGACCTGGAAACAAGATAGCAAAGTGGGTGCTCAGTGCTTTCACTCATCCTTTCAAAATTATAAAATTGCCCATTCTTTGCATTAACACCTACCAAGGGGCAGCAACAAAGAGAAGGAGGCATCTGATTTACAGGATCAGCACTGAGAGAAATGGGAGGATTTAGACCAAAGAAAAGAAAACAGAACACTGAACATCTCCCCATGTCTGCACATTTCTCATGTCAGAATGTCATTTTTTTTTTCCTGTATTTTAGGGGTCTACAGGGTGTTCAGGGTCTCACTACTAGATCAGAGTCATAGTGATTCTTCTGTTTACAGCCTCCCAAGTGCTAGGATTACAGGTGCGTGCCACCACACCCAGTCTCAGTCACTGTCTCAGCACACCCCAGGGTGGCATGGCAGGACTGGGGATTGAACCCCCTGGCCTCTGCACCTACTTACAGGTGTTTTAATCCACTGAGCTATTTGGCCAGCCCTTAGAATGTCATTTTTGTAATCACTACAGTAATTGCAAGGAGGTAAATTTGGACTTAATAGTAAGAAAGCTTTCTAATTCTGTGCATGTGTCTACAGGTATTAAATTGCCCATTCAGATTTAGAAAGACTAACTTGGTGATCCTTCCAGAGATTTGGAAAGATCCAGTTGCCTTCCCAAGAATTGCTAATGTGCATGTTCTTGTGGGGGAAACACTGGATCTATATATCTATGAGTTTGCTTCTCATTGTCAGATGACATGTGCTGGCTGTGCCCTCTGTTCTCCAGCAAGAGAGGAAAATGTTCTGGGGAAGGTTTGTATAGCATGAACCACACTGAAGCTGTGGCATATAGCTGTCAACTTGCCATGAAAAAGTCCCTGGACTGAGAGATAAGCGAGGCCCAGCCTGGTGGTGTGTTTGGAGACTCTGTGATTCAGTGATGGACAGAGACAAATATTGCAGCTTTAACCCAAGAATAAGTGCCAACAGCTTCTAGGAGTTAAAAACATTCTCCAGTAGAATGCTACCTCTGCTTAGCGGAATTAAGCAACTGGCAACCCAATGTTCTATAGCTCACATTTTCATGTTAACACATTGGCTGTAAACATGGAAAAATGATATATTCAAAACAACAAAAATACAGATAGACACAGAAATAAGTAATGTCTTAAAGATTAGAAATAGGACAGCAACTCCAAACATAAACAGCTCTGAAATTGTAGTCTTGTGGGGTCCAGATACAAATGAAGGACTTGAGGACCAAGAGTTCAATTCTGGGGATTTGTGGGACTCAAGGTAGGCTCTGTTTAAATCCAAGGCATGAACTTCCTCAAACCCTCACCCATCTGCGCACATAAATTCTTGAGGAAAGATTTGTCCCAGGCTAAACTAGCATTGGCCTGTTGAGGCAGGGAAATAGAAACACAGCCACAAAACCAGAAACCAACCAAAGACTCCCTAACTCAGCAACAGAGTATAATTCTTCTCATTATACAATTGAGCAGGTGACAAAAGCAAACATTAAAGCATTTATTCAGTGTTAAGGGTTAAGATTCTCTGATGTCAATCATATAACCATTCAGACAGGAGTAAACATTTGCAAGGGGAGGGGAAAAAGACAGAGAGAGAGAGAGAGAGAGAGAGAGAGAGAGAGAGAGAGAGAGAGAGAGACTACCAAATATTCTCCCAAGAGAAAGAATAACAAATAAAAGTATCTCTGAAAATGATGTCATAAGTCAAAATTCCAAGCTATCTAAAAATGTAAGCATAAAAAGGAAACCAAACAAAAATGAGCAATTGAAATACGAAATCAATCCAAATCCCTTTATAGAAGTGTGGAAGTAACTATGTTTGGGTGGATTAATGGAAGGATAACATCCTTTGAATGAGCAAAAAACTATACTGCAAAGACAAAAATGAAACAAGAAAAATGACATGAAAATGAGCCAGCAAGCAATCTTAGAAATGAAAAATGTAGTCATAGATATAAAAATGAGTTTTTAAAATCAATAAGGGATAAAACATACCCTGAAAAGAGAAGCAGGGCAAATTGTTGAGGCCAAGGGCAGTACTGGGAAATCCGCCCAAGTGCTCTACAGAAAGAAAAATGCACCAAACATGGAAGACTCACTAGGAAGGTGGAGGACAGCAGAGAGCGTGGCGCAGACTGAATGAGAGTTCCTGAAGAGCAGAAGGGATGGGAGGGTTCAACAACAACAGTTGGAAGACGGTTTTCCAGAAAAATAAGGTGAAATCTTAAGAACAGAGTGACCTGCACTTACCAGGCAAGGAAAAGAAAAACAAATCAACACTTAGATACATCATTGTCAAGTTGCAGACCATTAAAAACATGGGATAAATTTTAAAATCTATCTTTAAAAGGAGGGCTATAAAATGTAGATTTAAAAAAAAAACACTTCCTATAGTCAATCCCAGATACCAGAAGATAAAGGTGCAACATTCTTAAAATGCTACAGAAAAAATAAATAAAGACAGTGTTTATATTCAACCAAACAATTATTCTAGAGAAAAAGCCAAATAAGGTCATGGTTTTGCTTTCTTTGCCTCCTTTGCTTCCTTTTCACTTTCTCTCCCTCTCTCTCTTCTTTTTTCTTTCTTTTGTCTAATACTGGGGACTGAACCCAGGACTTTCACACTGAGCAGCATCCCCAGCCCCCCTCCCTTTTTCTTCATTTTATGTCTTTGGTACAGGGTCTCTCTATGCAGCTTGGACTTTAGTGATCCTCCTCCTGTTTTCAGCCTCTCCAGTACTGGGATTACATGTGTGTGCCACCACTCCTAGACTCTTTTGCTGGCTCAGCATGCCCCAGGGGCAGGGCTAGTACAGCATGCAGGACCAGGTATCAAATCTCTGGTGCCTGTGCTTGCCAAAGCAAGTACTTAGTCCATTGAGTTATCTCACCAGCTCTTCAGCCCCCACTTTTTTGGGACAGTGTCTAAGTTGGTAAGTTGCCAGGCTAAGCTCAAACTTGTGATCTTCCTGCCTCAGCCTCAAGTGCTCGGATTATAGGTGTGTACCACCATATTCACCTATAAAGTCACTTTTCAAACATAAAATTTGAAACCAAAGGGAAGTTATGATCTATAATAACTGATTTTGAGGTAAATACAGAGAAAAAGTTGATGTGTTATTAAAAACATACATTTATTAAATGCTTATTATTATAAAAGTATTATCCCTATTGCTCTACAATGAAACATAGATAACAAAATATTTCCTATATATGTAGAATCTCTAAATATCAGTGTAAGAAAAACTCTCAGGGCTGTAGGGCAGGACCCAGGTGAGTTGGAAGGCCCTAGCCGAAGAGGGACTCCTGTGACTGAGGTCAGGAGACTAGTTACAAACACAGTAACTGAAATAATGAGAAAAGTGAGAATATATGAGCCACATTTCTCCCTATGGAGAATGGAGTCACAAACATTGGAAGGAACAGACTAGAACAGACATGATGTTGGGTTGTGGCTGGAAGTATTGATGTCTACTGGGGGCTTCCAAGGGATGCAGACACCCTTGAGCACAGATGTCAGTGAAGTCAGGTAGAGACCTGTAGACATAGGTATTCTAGCTCTATCTGATGAGAACTTCTAGGAGCAAGACAGTCATGAGCCCTGAACATGCAAAGCAGCAGACCTTGGCTTCTAAGAGTCAAGGAATTCTCAAGAAATGGTTGAGTGCAGGGCTGAGGCAAGGAATGTACAAGCCCAGATCAACTGGATCCAGGATAATAAAACCACTATTCAAGAGGCACAGAATCCAGTTAGACATGGGTTCCAGGAGACAGACTGGGAACAACTTCAACATCAAAATAAATTATCAGCGGATCAAAGCACCTGCTTAGGCAAGCTTAGGCAAGCGCAGGGACCGCAGGTTTGATCCCTGACACCACATGCTGCATTAGCCCCACCCCCAGAGTGGGCTGAGCTAGCCAGAGTCCGGGCATAGTGGCACATGCCTGTAATCCCAGTACTGGGGAGGTTGAAAGCAGGAGGATCACCACAAGTCCGAGTTGTGTAGTGAGATCCTGTAACAACCAAATATATTTAAAAATATAATATTATGTTGGATTATAGTCAATTGAATAAAATAAACCATGAGCTCATGCATACATACATACATACTGCAATCATAGAGAAACTGACTTCTGTGCTTCTGACCTGATGCACCAAGAGGACACAGCATCATCTCTGTGACTTTCCTCCCCAGAATGTACAACCTGAAGTTACTGACAAGGAAACATCAGAAACACAAATGTGTGGAACTGTGTTCTGAGTAACAGGCCTGTACTCAAGACTTATCAAGGTCACAAAAGACAATAAAAACTAAGCAACTGTCGAGGGTGATGGAGACTAATAAAACACGACAACTAAATGCACTGAGTGACCTTGAGTTGGCTCTTGCAGCTCTAAAGAGTATTACTGGCACAAACAGTTCTGTGTGTGGGGTCTGAGGTAGCACGTGTGTGGCACTACTGTAATATTCACTGTTAATTTCCTGAGTGCCACAGTTATACCGTGGTTTTAGAGGTAAATGTCCCTGTTTTTGGAAAATATATGCTGAAGTGTCTAGGAACGATGAGCCATTATGGTGTACTTCTCCCAAATGTATTAGGAAAAATATGTATGCATGCATAAATTTTTAGCCAACCACAGGCCAAAAGTATTTTTTTTAATTGTATCTACATTGGACATGTGCAGACTTTTCCTACCTTTATTTCTTAAACCATATAGTATAGCAATTATGTATATTGTATTAACATTATATTAAGTAAAAATATATAAGAAGATACATACAGTTCTGAAAAAAAAAGAAGATACATACAGACTATATGCTAATGTTATATCATTTATATAGAGGCCAGGAGTATCCACAGATTTTGGTATTTGTTTGGAGTTTTTTCTAAAATAAATGCCCCATAGATACCAAGGGACAACTGGACAGAGAAAAAGAGAGTGAGAAGAGACAAAGCAGGGAGGGGGAGAGAGGGAGGGAGCGAGGAGAGGAGGGAGGGGGAGAGAGCAGGAGGGAAAGAGGGGGAGAGAGACAGAGAGATCAGTAAGAAGAGTACAGTTAATGTAGAGGGGGAAAATGCAAACATAATATAGAATCCCATATGGAAGAGAACACACTCAGAAGGGAGCTGGATCTCACACCAACCGACAAATTCACAAATGGCCTGCTGGTGTTTAGCAAATTGGCCTTGAGCCAAGTCATGTGACTGTCTAGGGATGGAACCTGAGACACAATGCTTCATGCCTCTACTTCCCCATGAAAGGCCCTGGCAGATGGACTCGTACTTCCCTCAGACCGGGCACACCAGCCTTTCCCTCCGTGCCTCCCACCAGAGCCAATTAGAACCAATGCTGCATTTTCAATAAGCTTTTAGTAATGCCCCTCACTGACCTCACGTGCAAGTCATGGATAATATAGAGCTAAGCAAAGTACAACCAACCTCAGCTCACTTTAGCAGTATAATTGCATTCTGAGATAAAAGAAGCATCAATCAAAATTGATGTTAAAAAAAAAACCCACCACTAATATAGTGCCCTAAAAATAATGTAGTGGGGAAACACATGGAGAAGAATACATAAAATAACACAGCTTTTAATCTTCAAGGGTCAGCCAAATAGTTCAGTGGAATAAAGCACCTGCAAGCAGGCACAGGGGCCAGGGGTTCAATCCCTGGGCCTGCTGTGCTGGCTCTGCCCCCGGGGCATGCTGAGACAGTGATTGAGACTGGGCGTGGTGGTGCACACTTGAAATCCCAGCTCTTGGGATGCTGTAAACAGAAGCATCACTACAAGTCCAATCCAGTAGTGAGACACTGAACACCCTGTAGACCTTTCCCTAAAAAATACAGAAAAATAATAATAATCTTCAAATGTTCTAGGACTGACTCACCTGAAGGCAGGATGAAGTGACCAGATACTCCATGTTGCACACTCACTGGGGATGAGAGAACTTGATTGAGCAGGTTGTTCTGGGTTTGTTGGAGGTGATACCAATACTATTGCCCTTGGTGATAATGATTTTCCATCATCATACCATGCTAGCCATTCTCAGTTAAATTCCTTAACCTCATAAAACTAAGCCTCTCCATTTATGCAGTTGGTATCTTCATTGGGAAAATCAGTACAGATTGGAATTGTGCATAAAGCACTTTACATTTGCTGTGGAAGACTCGGATCTAAGCCTCTAATTATCAAAAGATTTCTGATCTACATCAATATCCACCAAGCTATCTGGGATTCATGCAGGATGAAGGACGATTTTTCACTTATGTGACCCATCTCCACGCCTCCTGTTCATATCGTACCAGTCAAAGGCCCCTTACACATTTGCAAACTTCCCCTCTGAGATGGAACTTTTCCTGACATCAAAAGAGCTGCATAAGCAAATGCTCAGATGGGGAACCAAGTCACGAGGACATGGTCTGCCGCTCTGCGGCACCTGATGGACAGTGTTCCATCCCAGAGCCCACAGACATTGATTCTACAAGGGCTGGGTGTTCAGCTCAGGACATTAGCTGTAAGCCCTTCTATAGTGAAACTCCTACCACAAGCAATTGATAAAATTGTCAATGAATGAATGACCAGGTCACTGTTTTGACTTATAACAACCAACACAGATGCTGTCTGGAAAGAGGCCAGAAAGTTCAAGTGCTGGGAAGTATACACAGAGAGCAAACATGTTCTTAGACGCAGAGTTAGAAGCAGTCACCTTCATAGCTACAGAAAGAAGACAAGTTTCAGAAGTCTCCCCGTTGTAGCTGTCCTCATCATTTCTCTGCTAGTTGATAGATCCAACTTTCACAGGCTTGTGGATCAGTGACAGTTCTGTTCACCTACTGGACAAGAGGCCTTCATGCCCTCTCATTCAATTTGGGGAACTCTCTGGACCAAAACCCAGGCACTCCGCATGAGTGAGACCCTCTGCCACACCCTTGGGACCCCTCCGGAGCCCTCCCCCCCACAAGCCCTCTGAGTGAGTGAGAATTTCTGCCACGCAATCGGGAACCCCCAGATCCAGCCCAACCCCAGGCCCCGCGAGTATGTAGGAGAGCTTCCGGCCCCCGTGCACCCGCGGGACCTATCCAGACCACACACTCCACCCCTTCGGAGCCCATCTCCCAAGCCCACCAAAGGCGCGCAACAGATTCACTTCCAAGGGCTGTAGCAGGAAGGAGCTGAGCACAACAGCTAGACCCAAGCAAGGCACAACTGGATAAACTCAAACTTAATAGATTTGCATCCGAATTTCATTAAGAGCTAAGATTATCACTGCACCAAAGCTCTACACCAAAGGTCAGAGATCATGGCTATACAAAATGACAAAGAGAAGGAGCAAAATGCAATCACAGGCCTTGAGCCCACCCAGAACAAGTGCAGAAATGTATGCTTGCTCAGCTGAAATGTATGAATTAATAGCATCTGAAGTAAAGAAACAACAGCAGAAAGGTATAGAGGAACTTAGATCAGAATCTCTGAAATAAAAAAAAAGAAATCTCTGAATTAATAGCATCTTGAAGTAAAGAAGCAAATGCAGAAACAGGGAGGAAACCCAATCTGAAAAAAA